>NC_044496.1:15791271-16131271 GCF_902362185.1 Chanos chanos
GTATACTTTTGCTAGCATGTATAGCCAAATGATTGTTAATTGTCCGTTTAGTAGGCATTTTTTGTTGTTTTGTTCTTTGTTTGTTTTTGTATTTGTTTTTGCGTGGGTTACTTTTGGGACATCGAGGTCTAATTAGACAGAAAAGGTTCTACGGTCAGTAAGTATGTGATTTGTTTTTAAATCATCCATGTAGATTGATATGGTACATCTCCATATCAAATTTTTGAATATTCAATGGACAGTTACATTGGCACTAAATCTGATAAATGATACTGACACAGTGCACTCTTTTTAATATAAAGTAAAACCAGTTCTGCAGTCATCAGTGTTCCAATGAATTTATTATTGTTTTTATCTGTGAGTAGTGTTGGCTGTGTGACAATAAAAAGTAAACACACTCATAAAATAATTTGTATAGCTACAGAAAATGATGTGGGGGGAGCAGGCCCCCAAAGCTGGAAATGTGTAGTACATCATATTGTTTTCAGTCTCTCTCACTGACAATATTCAGGCCTATACAATTGAAAAGCCTTAATGATATTCCTTTCTCAGCGAAGGGAATCCCTCCAGTGTTAGAAATATTTCAGTGCTGTGCATTTTTAATGGTTTTTAAAATTTTTTTAAAGTTCTCATACAAGGCTTTAAAGTATCATGGACTTTGTTACTCAGAGGGTGCAAAGCACCATTTTAATGCAGATCTAGAATACAGAAAACATGGCTGTAAGTTGAAGAAGTTACTACCAAAAAATAAGTCCTGATCACTCTCTCTCTCTCTCTCTCTCTCTCTCTCTCTGTCTCTCTCTCTCTCTCTCTCTCTATGTGGGTTTCTTAGTGTCTGAAGGGAGCTTGTGCTTTTTTCTGTGAATAGTAAACCAATAGAATGGGGTGTGAATATTTTTTGAGCACCAGTTGTAGGAACCAGGTGGTGCAAAATACATTACGATAAGATAGACAATGGATGTTCATATGCAGATTAAAATAAAGAGTCTAGCATTCAGCAGAAAGATAACACAAGGGGCTTTTACTCTGGAATTTGTCCAGTTCACTTTTTTTACCATTCCCAATAACCTGCTACGGTAACTGGAAAAATCAGATAGGGTGTTGAGATGAAAGGGACTTAAAAGCAGTGTTTTAAAAAATGACTAACGAGATAATACATGTCTTTCAGAGGCAATGATGCAACCTACCTCTTGCCACCACAGCCATTTTAGGAGCAGGAGCCAGATTTTCCATCAAGATGGCTTCCTTAGCACACACACATTCAGTCATAGTCTTCCAGCATCTGGCAGAGTAGTCTGAGGCAACTGGCAGCCTCTTTGTCCTTGCTGGCAGTGGGTTTTCTCGTCTGCAGCTCTCTGGGGGCACAGATGGCACTAAAGGCTTCCGTTGATTGCAGGCTGGGGGAAGGAGGATGAGGGTTGACCATAATTTTTCTTTTCTTGCTTTCTTTTTGACGACTGTGATAGTTTTTTTTTTTTTTTTCCCTTGCTCCATTAAGATACAGTATGAATAGCTGGTAGTCGCTGTAGGGAAACAAGAAAATAAAGCACAAAAAGTCCCCTTTTATCACTGCCAAGTGGATGTCATGGCAACTACCTTATAATCTTTCTTTAGAAAAATAAAGGAACAAAATATCTGTAGTTCCTTTGTGTTCCTACAAAGTAACTTCACCAGGAAGGCCTAGTCCCACTATTGCTCTTTGAATAAGGCTTTTGGTAGAAATGTAAACATATTTAAAGATAATAGCAGTAGCAATCTAAATATGCCAGCAACACACAGTTGTGTATTTTTTTCTTCGTAGCTACATATGTGTTGAGGTCCAGTGAAACAGTCCAACATTCAATAGCTCCATAATCTCAGTGCATAATCCTTATTTAACTGCGCTTGAAAACTGACTTGAATGACAACACTGAACATTAAGGAAAATCTATTAACTCACATCATTTTTACAGAAATGTGATATGTAATATAGTACTCTGTAGATTTCTAAGCATTAGAAAGGCACATCATTTCCTTCCCCTTATCCTATCAGATCCCATACCTCAATGTCAGTAAACTACATCGACAAAACTTTATAGCACAGCTAAAATGGCACTCCAGATTCATAGGATACATTTATTGTTGCTGACAGTTAAGTGATCATTTTGTTTATTTAATTTCACATTCATTTCATTTTTGCAATGGAAGCTTTTGTTTCATGCTAACATGGAGGGCATCCCTTCTGATTAATTATGATTTTTAAAATGACTTTTCCTCAGAAATATATATATTATAATAAGATTAGGTAAACTGTGATATACTCTTGTACTATTCTCAGGATATAGTTGTTCAGTTTTCAAAACTGGAGTAAAGGATCCTGTTAATGGATAAGATGGAAAAGGAAAGATAGCTACTACAACACCACAGGCATCGTCAATGGACCTATGAAGATTGCAGGCAGATAGTGCGTGTAAGGGTAAGAGGGTACTGAAATGAAATAGTATTAGTCTCTCTGTAAACAAAATTAATTTTAGGAATCCAAAGCACTGGGGCAGGTGCTGAAGTTTAAGCTTCGTTCCCACCTCTGCTGCTCTTTTTTGTCACCAGGCATAAAGCTGAGGGCAGCATCTGCCTGTTACAGAGAGGCACTCAACCCCGATCTGGGTCATGCTGCCACTGGCAGAAATCATTCAAGAGCTTTCCCACATCTTTTGTTTTTAGTGTACACATACTATAGAGACTGGTAGCATGAAGTAGATGGGTACTTAAGTGTCCATACTGAATAATGAACAGTACAAATTCTGACTGTTTGGATTGCAAGTGTATTTTAGTTCATTTACATTTCTGTATGTATATCAAATTTTATCTTTGTAGCTACTAGTAAGTTAATATACAGTCAAATTTACCATAAAACTGCAACTTGTAATATTACATATTTGTAGTGATTATCTTACCATGAAGCAGGTGCAACTAGATCAATTGAGAATGGCTAAGATGATCAGGATCAGGCCTAAGAAATGACAAAAATGTCTGTGATTAAACAAAATCAAATGAACACTGAACAATGTCATCTAAAACGCGTGTGTGTGTGTGTGCGCGCGTGTGCGTGTGTGTGTCTGCGTGTGTGCATGCATTTTTTACCTCGTATTTTTCATATGAAAATGACAAACACACTGAAAAAGATGGAGTGCTGTCATATACATTGTCACTTCTGTTTTTATTATGAATATATAAATTTCTCTGTATTTTCCAATTTCTATAAGGATGCTAGCCCACACACTATAACCCATTTGCCATATTCAAATGAAATCACAATTGCAACTCTGGCCTTGGATCAAGCTTGGAAACCACAATGTTGAACCTAAAACACTGTGTCCTTTTCTATTGTCCTATTGTGAGGCATTCTTCCTGATCAGCCATGTGAGGTGCAGTTTACATGACTAAAGTGATAAGTGCATATCTGAGGGGATTCTTTCCCAGCGACACTCAAGGAGTAGATGACTTCCAATTCTTACAGATATATCAAGACATCAGAAGGTCATGTTCGATATTTATTTTAAATCTAAAACTGTACATGACTATACATGTTCAAACATAGCACTTACCATATATATAATATAATATAATATTATATTATATTTTTGTGTATATTGTGAAAAATTTGTGACCTACAAATATCTTTTAAATATACAGAATAGGCGTATGATCTTCTACTATAATCATACCAATCACCTTCCTTCAGTGCAATCATCCCTTTTCTAAAATGATCTTCCATTTTGAGCATTTCAAATAACTGATGTTTGATAGAAGATCAGTTTAATTGTTGTTTCATGGGCAGCTTGAGGAGATGTGAAAAAGCATGCAGATTTGGTTTTAGTGGGCCGGGCTGGACAGCCATTAACTTCTCTTATTAACCTCTGCTTTTCTACTATGACAAAAAAGTGATGCAGTAATCATAAGTCTAAAATTAAAATGTAGCATCAAGGAGAATTAATATTTGGAATATTTTGCTTTATTTCATCAGGAGCATAAGAACTCATTCAGTGATATTAAAGTTACAGACAACTGCTTATTTACAACTCCATTCGACTTGAAAGCAGCTGAACAACCAGTTGTGGGATAAGCATGAGACTCAAAGCTGAGTCCTTACGTATAGATTTTAATTTTGTTCAGAGTGTATTCCCAGGAAAGGCAAGATAGAGCTTGAGGGGAGAGGGCAAAAGACTGTTAATACTGGCATGGTTTATAAAGTGCTGCAGTGGTTTAAATATCACCAGTCTGACCGATGAGAAACAGGCTAGGACACTATATGGGAATCCTTCTCATCGTGGGAAAAACTTGTTCAGACTTTTCACAAGTCCAGCATAACCCTTTGAATCAAACCAATTAGCCAGAGGCCTGCTCAAATTATTGAGGACCAAGCCATCCTTTGAGTACCACTGTGGGTCACAATGCTGCAAGTAGTTTATTGGCTGAATGGAAGTGGCTCTCTGGATTTGGTACTCAATGCATAGACATAGCAGTTGCCTTTTGAGTTTCAGCTATAGGAGAGGATGAAGTGCCATGCAGAAGTACAGGCTGTTGTGCTTGACTCATTTGCACTAATTTATGAAGAGGGCACACAATGTATTAAGATAAAAGGAGGGAAGATCATTCTGAGATTATTTTGAATAAATTAAACACTACTGACATCTGAAGGATTTTTCTTTCTTCACTGAAAAATATTTAAGAGTGTGTGATAGACGATTTTTTAATTACTTAAATTCTGAGCGCAATATAAAGTAGAAAGACACACATCAAAGACACAAGTCCTGTGGATGATTTTACATGCAAATGATAGAAACACATGATGTGTGTAGGCCTGAATTGTGCAGTGTTAAATCAGCAGAGGGACACCGTTATTTAACATTCAGAATTTACTTCCTGAGGAATAGAGTGGGTATAGGTAGTGTGTGTGAGTGTGTGTGTGTGTGTGTGTGTGAGAATGAGAGATAGAGAGGGTGAGGGTGAGAGAGAGAGAGAGAGAGAGAGAGAGAGAGTAATGTTTGTAAGGTGACATGTTGAAAATTGCTGTAAGGACAGAAGTACCCAGCTGTGCCAAATGTCGTGGTAACGTTCCCTGTTTTAAATGTTCACTTACATTAATGTAGAACTTGCGTATAAAATATAGTGGGGTAATACATGTGGGTTACAGCAGTATACGAAAAGCTTAGGGTTTTAATTTAGCAGTATGCAATTTTATGACTGCTAAATGGACGTTATGGTACTACTTACTGAGGTAATTTAATGATGGAAATTCTGTGGCCGAGAAATCATGGAAAATCCATACTGGAAAATTCGGGCCACTCGGGACAGTACTGCGGGACAGCTAAAGAATTATTATTATTATTATTATTATTATTATTATTATTACTATTATTATTAAATTTTGAATTCTGGTTCGTTTTGAATTTAATGCCCATACTGGGTTCGGGCACACTTTCTGAAAAACATTGCTCTGCAGCAGCATTCAAGCATAAGCTATTATCAGGTCCACAAAAAACGTGGAGGTAACGTTTGTCACATACAAACACAAGTCTACAAATAACTTAAATTCGATCGATTTCTGATTTCTCTCTCCAAACTTACTTTTTCTAAAAATAAATAAATAAATAAATAAAGACGGAGGAGGAAGAAGAAGAAGAAGAAGAAGAAGAAGAACAAGAAGAACAAGAAGAAGTCTAGAATCAGCACAGACAGGCATGGCTTTCAGAGGACGTAGGAGATACAGGATAGTGACTAGTTCGGCAATAGGACTACAAAGTCTGGAAAAGTATTTCCGAGTAAATTTCATAAAGTAGACTACGCTTACGTTCATTAGACAGTCTACTTGATCCCTGACATGAACTATTGTAAGGACGATAAGTTTATTCCAGGCTCATAACCTTCACGTGCTCATTGGCAAAAACAAACAATTCCAATCAATAGCTTTCTCCCTTTCTGTGTAAACTGCTCTTAAAACACGATCATTTATAGATTAAACCCTATGAGCACAAAGCGGAGCTTTTTAAGAGCTGGTTAAGTTGCTAATTCTTCGTACAGGGTCTGTAATACGTTAACCAGGTCTATCTTTATTAAGATTTGGATTTAATGATATCGACTGCTTTACATTATGTCCTGTGTAACTTCAAAAGTTACTCCACGAAAGTTACCATCATGAACGTAAACATCTGGTATAGAGTATTACTGAAATTAATGAGCAATCTATCAGGGTCACAGCATGTCGAATTCATATTTTGACAGCAAAAACATGGCAAGGTGTTACAACTTACCTTAGCAATGCCACTTGATCTTTTGTTCTCTTTTGGATATCTATCACCAACTATGTTCTCTTCTGCGTGGTTTAGGAGGCCATTTCTACTTTCGGTTATCTAGCTTTATGATGGTAAAATAACACTCATACAGCTAGATAACCAAAGATAGCAACCGACTCCTTTTATAGTACATTTTAAGTGCAGGGTTGTGTGAGTTCAACCTGACAAACAAAAATAACATGCAATAAACATCGTGAACAGATTGAAAATTTAAGGCTAGGTCTACATTTCGCCTGAAATGATATATTGCCATACGTTCATTTATTTACGCTGATTTTTGATTTTTTATTTTATTTTGATTTTTGGACACGTTTAATTTCATTTCTACGCAGACTACATGGTGTTTTCCGGCTCAGCTCCGGCTCACTTCACCCTCCAGCATCTCAGGAAAAAAAGGAAGGAAAAAAGGCCAAGTGTTGTGCTAGAAATGTCCAATCGGGGCAGAATTCAAATTCGCTCCTCTTCTGTTGGGGTTTGTTCAGTCACTCTGAGACACTTTAATTTGTCGTACTGTATGACCATGTATAGATTTTGTGGACAGTAGCCATGACACTATTACCTGTGAATTATAACATTCCCAATGGTCCAGGTACAGTTGCTGTATTCCATTGCTTTCCAGCAGGCCTTCTCCCACCCCTCTTCGCCCCGTGCCTGCCTGCGCCTTCTCCTTCTGCTAGCCAACTCACATTGTTTTCATCACTTCATCCTCACTGCTCCCACTAATTATTACCATTTCAAAAGCTGAAATCAGAAATAGTCTATTATAATACAAAAACCCTTCCACTGACCAGCGTGCTGACTGATACAATAACAAAGAGTTATCTTGGAGTAGTTATGTTCCTAAAGCTTGAAGTGCCGTTCATCTAGAATAGGCAAGTGTGTTATTGCACATCAGTGCAGAAGCAATGTATGTAAATTAAATCACATGCTGCTAATCCTATGCCATAAATTAATAATGTTCAATATGTTGCTCTGGATTCGTCTGGGATTAGGCGTAAGGATATAAAGAATTGTAGGCTTTTATTGTTATATTTATAATAATGAATGTATCAGACAACAAGTGTAGTGATAATTATCAGTCAAAACCGCTACAACAACCAATAGGAATGAAGTCGCAGGAAAATTACAAAATACCTTTAAACAGTTTAGTGCTATATTTTTAGACACCCGATATCCTTTATTTATCTTAAAAATCAACACCTGCATGCATTCACGTGTTAAAAGAGCTGATATTATACTATCGAAAAGACCTCATAGGTCATTAATTTGGCCTAACCTAATTATTCTATATTTTGTTTCACATGATCGTCTGACGTCATACAGTGGAATTATTGGGAATTACTGAGATAGCACACCTGTTGTAACTCAGCAACTCCTTTCGAATGAAAACAGAGTAGGCCTTTAGACCTATTAGTACTTGCATTGCAAAGAAATACTGTCGTTGAGGTTATTATCCGGTAGCACATGTGCAGCGACACGCAGTCTCATATGGGCCTATACCAAAACTGATATGGCACAGTGTTACGTTCACGACTCAGTAATTGGTTCATTACTGTTTGGTAGTTTGGCTTTGTGGCTGTGGCTATTTTGGACGCAACCGAAAGTAGGCTATATTGTTATGTATTCATTCCATATTATAATTTGTCTGTGTATGTGTAATTATGTTCTTTATGTGTAAGAATTATGTGAATGGAACAGGAGACCTGGGAAATATGTGCGTATCCAGACATAACAGTGGGACACTTTCAGCATCAGCCCAGACATAAAACGGAATCGGTGTTTTTGTTTGTTTTGTTTGTATTTAGATGCACATTTTATAAAATGAGTGTAGAGAACTCGTTTTGACATTAAAACTCAGAAGACTGAGCACACTGCAAGCCATACCAGACAATTTACGAATGTAAATTCCATAAGTACGCTATTTAAGAGCTATTTCAGTTGACTGCATTTTCCATGTTCTCAGAGAAAGACGTTGACGGGATATGACATAGTGAGCTTCATTTATTCCACTAGATATGTCTGAGCAAGTGACATAGGTTACATTATTGTTCTGTCGAGATGGGCGTACAGTGAGTGAAACTGGAGCCCAGAAGAACGTGGAGTGGAAAGGCTTCCACTCACTTTGCCCTTGACCGCTATAGGGCTGTGAAATACAAAATAATCAGGCAAAAAAATATATATTTGCTGTACTGTTAATCTACTGGGTTAGCTTCGACTGCAGTTAGCTATCTGGACACGTCCAGAATAGGCTATCTTGCAACCCAAAACGTGTGCCGGGCGATTTAATAAGCACAAGTAAATTACAAGGGAACTAAGAGAAATCATGCTTTGTAATGATTAAAACTGCACGTCTTACTTTTTCCTGTTGTTATTTGCGTAATCCTCTTTGTCATGCACAGGATTCAAGGTAAAAGTGCTCATGTGATGAGCACCAAGAATGGTTCCGGAAAGCCATGGGTGATGTAGTAAAACACATCGTTGAGATGGGTCAACGGCATGTTTTGTTTCCTACAGTCAGTAGTTGCTAGTTGAAAATGGTCCATGCCACTTAGCCACAGCTTGTTTACAACATTTTTGTAAAACATTCCCTTAAAAACAGCAGTCCATATTCACATGTCGACTATTTCTTCTGAACGATCCACTGAGTATAACTGGTAGTTTATTTCCAAAACAGGCATTTTTCCCCTTGAAAGCTGGTAACTGCAAGTTCGGGGGAAAAAAAGATCAGATGTGAAATTTAACAAATCAAACCTCTCGAACGCATCCTTTCTGATTCGCATTCCGTTCCTTGGGGTCGGAGAATGCATCCATTGTGGTGTTCCTCTGTGCATGCTTCGCCTTCTCCAGCATCACCGTCTTCAGTATCTGATTAAAAGCATCGTACTCTGTCACTTCTCTCCTGCAGTGACGTCACTCAAGCAGCAGGCTACTGAGTGACCAATCACAGACACACTGGACCTCTCACTCGCTCTCTCTTTCTCTCTCTCTCTCTCTCTCTCTCTCTCTCTCTCCCTCACTCACGTCGCTAAAAATCCTGGAGAATGTTTGTAAAGCATGTGTGTTTTAAGCGAATTAAAAGATTATTGAAATGGGCCGTTGAAAGCATTTGGCATTTGGTATCCTCATTCACTAGGCCTAAACTTAACTTATCAAAGAACTCTTCTCGGCTTGTGAAAGTGTTTTCAGTTATCCGAAAGTGATTATTTTCAACAAAGATTATTTTTCTGTTATGGGGTATCCTACATGAATTTCAGCATTCCCCCTTTTCAAATAAGGCCAGACTATCAACTCGCTCGCTAACCACATAGCCTGATTTTGATATTAATACCAAAGGCCCGTCACCTGGCCTATCGCTGATGGAAAATAAATAAATGTTTTGCTTTAAACTTGTGTTTTGCTGTCGATTTCCAGTTTGTTGTAACAAAGACAAAGAATTTAATTTGACTATCTTGTTGTAGAATCGTGTAATGTGACGTGCGCCATTAGTGATTGCAAGGAGGAGGTGAGCCGTTTACTGCATAAATGAAAACTTTTAACTTAAGTCTAAATAGACTCAAACTTTGAGACAGTCTCCTGCTTTGTGGTTCGACGACCAGGTATTTGTCATTTCCTTTTTTTTTTTAATCCATTCATGGTCACAACTATTCATACATACATATTTAGATGTCTTATGGTGAAATGTGGAGATGCCCACCTTAGTCTAAATTCAGAAAACATGCATATTAATTCATTTTGAAACTACACTCTAAGTCGGATGCCTTCTTATTACAAATATTTCAATCCTTTTTGTGATACATTGCTTTTAAGCTCTCGAACGTTGTTATTACGTCTGAAATGACAAACTTTGCTAAATAGAAAGGTAGGCTACGTTAGATGCATTGAAGAGCACGGGAGAGGCAGGCGTATTCTCATTATTGATTTTGTAGTTGTATCTGTGTATTGCGTTCATGTTATCACATTTAATCAATCTAGAAGGTAGGCTATTAATGTTTTTTCCCTTGGAATGTGCTCCTCTGCCTCTCGTGTTTATTTATAAGGAAAAGCTTCGTCAAAGACACTTTGTTGAGCATGTAAAATTCAAAGTAAGAGTGAGGGGCAACCGCAAATTAAAATTCCCATGGCTGATACTACAGGTGAGTTCTTGACCTTTGCCTTTCTACATATTTTGACTCCTCTTAGAGTCCGCTTTTGGCCATATTGGTTAACTTGTTCAAAGCTGATAAAACTGCGCTGTTGCTTCATGGAGCCGTTGTTATGAAATGTGTTTAAGCATATGGTGCATATCAAATAAAATCTTGACATTCTCCTAGTACACCCAGTGACTGATCTAACAGAGAATGAGATAAACGTATTTGAATATCGTTGATGTCTATGTGTGGATTTTTGTTTGTGTGTAAGTTTATGGCTTTTTGCTGATTTACATAAGAATTGTACAGCAAAACATATGGAAGTATTTGATATTTTAGCCTGCTTCATTCAATGACATTGAATGAAGTAGGCTAAAATACTCAAGTAGTTCTAATAGCCTTTAGGCTGTTAGAACCCTCTTAAATAGGTTACCTAGTGTAATTAGACTGAACATTTGTGACACGGAATGCTAGATTAAATAATCATTACTTCATTAATGTTATTTAGTTTACCTGTAGAGGAGTTTTCCCCTTTTATTCGATTAACTCAGCTGAGAAAGAAAGAAAGAAAGAAAGAAAGAAAGAAAGAAAGAAAGAAAGAAAGAAAGAAAGAAAGAAAGAAAAAAGGGATTTCCTAAAGGGTTTCATAAGTATTTAACATTGAGAACACTGACCTCTAGCGTCGAAAATTTTCCTTTTTTACAGATTTGCTGGCAGAACATTTCAAACTGGTCGGTCGGTTGGCCTTTTCAATCTCTAAATGTTTGGTAATCTGGTCAGTTGAAGCCTTCTTGAGAAAAAGGCTCGCTAGCATCAGTTTCATGTTTTTATTTGCAGATGAAATTATAGATCATTCCTGTATAATTCTTTATCATCATTTCTGTGCAAATATTTATGGTTCAAGCTATATTTTTGATCAAAACGTTTGTTTCAACACAACGTTAACCCATATTTAACAGCATGAAGAGAGACCTGTCAGCTGCTCCGTAAAGAAAAAGATAAGACTACCAACTGAAATTGATAGGTCCTCTCCTGGTCCATATTCTAAACTGATATCAGAGAGAATAATTCATGCACAGAACTATTTTGTTTGTAATGAGTCGTGGTGGTGCATCTTCACTAAAGTTTTTACATTTGATGGCATTTTTTCATGACAACCATGGCACCAAAATGCATCTCTGACAAGTTTGTTGTGTTAGGTTTGAGTGATAGGTGAAGGCATATTGTGGGTTTCTGTTATTACCTAATTACCACCATTAAGATAGCCTATTTAACCTCTTTTTAAATATACTTTTTTTTTTTTGTCTGCTTTGACCTACAAATTCGCGCGCTTGTGCGTATGTATAGGCTCTCGCGTACACAACATTTGTTTATTTGTTACTAGACCAGTACAGTGGATTACGATTTTTTCGTCACACGTTATCTCAGCAGAGATATTAGTAAATAGCTTTTTGAAACCTACCTGTCCAAAGAATAAACACGGCTCCACCAGGCCTAATTTCTCTCATTTTAGTTACAAATATCCGAAGAAGAAGAATAAGAAAGAAAGAAAGAAAGAAAGAAAGAAAGAAAGAAAGAAAGAAAGAAAGAAAGAAAGGATGAACTTGGCAGGAGATTGGGCAAATATTTGTTCAACTGATAGATTGTTCACCTCTCCTGGAATTAAAACTTTTATCTTTGTAATCTTCCTTTTGTTTTTAAGGTAATATGCTTGAAATAGCCTATTATTCATCATCCACGAAAACAGGCGTTTAAGCATGAATTCTTTGCCTTGACTTTTCTAAGACGAGAACTTGTTCTCTACCCCGTTTGAACACGATTCGTTCGCATTGTGCAGAAACGTCTTTTTGCCAAAATTCATGAAGAACAAATATATTTTTTAAAACAATTAATAATATGCTGTATTTCATTTACATTAATAAATATTACATCACATAGAAGACAAAGCATATGTAGACTATGTGAGAATGATCTAACTGGTTTAATCTCCATCTTCCATTTACCGGCAGATAATTCAAACCCATATCTTTATGTAGCGTAATCACGATTTGTATCGCAGGTTATCTCTGTATGTTCTAACATTTTTAAACAGCCAGAAAGAACGACCTAAAATAGAGGACGGAGCCGCAAGTCGTAGGGGCATAAAAATCGGTTGTACATAGCAGACCAAAGAAAACGTAGATGTACTTTTAGCGCCATCTAATGGTCTATGTGGATGAGTAAAAAGTTACACAAACACTTTTCGATTTCCCTGTGTACCTCCTAAACGTCTAAAATGCCTAAATTCAGCTACCTCTCACTTCACAGCTCAACCTTAAATGTATATTATCTGGAACATAGAAAGTTTTGCTGTTCCTGTGCTCTCTTTCAATCAGCAGACGATTTGTAGGGGGATGAGGGGGGATCCCCCATGTTAGTAAAATGAACAAAATGCATCCTGTTATAGAGCAGTGTCAGTGACCATTGCCCGCACCCCCGCACCCCCCAAATAAGAAATAACAAATCACCTACTGCTTACAATGGTTTACGGTCAACATAGTTGGCCACCGAGTATTAGCCAAAAGTACATAGTGGGGCCTATTTGGCGTGACCAAAGCACTTAAAATGGTTTATCTTCCTTCAGAATTTTCGGTTGGGTAGAAATGTAGGCAACAGCATTTGATAAAACAAGCATACAAACAACACGACCCTTGTATTTATCATCTCGGGCGGACTGGATGCATGGTCGATAACAGCGTTCACATATTCTTTACACTAAAATGCACTGGATAACAGAATGGACTAATAGTTGTGGCCTCAAGAATACAACTTCTTCTTCTTCTTCTTCTTCTTCTTCTAGCATAGAGTCAGACTCATATTCAATATCATTTTGCGTAGCGGACGATTTTGTTATGAGAATTGACTTAGTGAGAGAATGTTCTAAAGTTCAAACTTCAGCATATCAGTATCTGCAGCTCATAATGCCGAAATACCGACCACTGCTCAGACTAGCTGGTGTGACTCAAGGTTGCGTGTGAATAAATTCCACTCTCCTCTTATTTACCATTAAAAACTATCTCATTAAAAACTATCTTACCATTAACTACAATTCTCTCCAATCTATCTCCCTTCCCTCCCCTTTGTATCTACCGTACGTTCATCCCTCTTTGCCTCCGTTCGCACTATTACACTTTACACATTAAAGCGCTCTGCACTGTAAATGAACTGCGCTAGATTCCCACTTCAGTTCACTATTTAAATTAATAATAGCCAACAAAACACTCAGTCATTCCCTCTTCTTCATACTCATCCATCCATTCTTTTCGGTCCATTATTATAACCGTTTCTATGATTATGCTTTTGATGCACGACTACAATTAGAACGGGACTCGGTTACATTTTTTTCCACATGGTTCCACGTAGGCTATACTTCCATCGATCCACCCTATCGGCGTCTATCTCGTCCCTCCATCTATCTGTCCAAACTGTTATATTCTTTAGACTGATAAAGACCGTTCATACGACTGTCAACAAGTTTTCTATCACTTACACAACGTTAACTATACTCATAAATATGATGCCCCAATATTAAACTGCCAAGTTTTGCTTGTGTTTGGCATATACACATCCATTAAAATTCTATATAATTTGGCAACTTTTTGCATCTCCCAAAGTTGTAATGATCATTGAAACTACGCGGCCTTTCCCCCGTAGTTTTACAAAAGAATTAGTAAATATTCGACATGAAAATTTTACAGCTAGGTTTTATTTTATTTCCCCCCCCCACATAAATCTATGTGTATTGTGTTCAGTGACATATCTTGTTAACTGTCATTGAACGTGAATGATAAATCTAAACAATTTATATATCACAAGTCCTCTCTCTCTTCTAGATTCGCCCGCTGCAGTTCAAAGTGGTTCGGTCCAATTGAACCCCTCATCGCGTTAGAGTACAGTGGCTGGGAGTTCCAGAGTGACAAACGAGCAGCAAGGCGGAAAGAAAGGCAGCCCAATGAACAGTGACACCATGAATTCTTATCACTGTCAAAGTGCTGTTGTGACTTCAGTAAACTAAATAAATTCACAGTTCTGATTACGCTTCAGTAAGAGTGGTATTTAAAAAAAAGAAAGAACGTTTTTCTTTTGTTAGGAGGAATATACTAAGTTAGAAGCTTAACTAAACAATGCGATATAACCACAGAATCAGCATATCTGATACGCACGTGTTTATAGATGTTTATATGCAGACTGCGAATTATACAGTGACATGGGGGGGGGGGGGGGGTGGTCCACTCTTTCTGCAGGGCTATATAGCATAGAATATATATATATATATATATATATATATATATATGTTTCGACCCACCGAATAGCTGTTTTTACCTCTTTTGGGGGGGTCCAAGTCTTAATTAGGGGGGTCAGACCACCCCAATCACCCCCGTAATTCAAACCCTGTTCATATGCTTCGTAGGAACTTAGAGACCCATACAAATTCCACTTTCCCAGCATAGCCGAGTTGTTTCTGCCACTCCAACACACTAGACATCAAACAATATCATTTAAGATTCCAACGGTTAACATAGTCAAGTCCTCCTCCAAGGTATGCAAACAAATCATCTAGCTATGTCTTAGTTATTTTGCACTGAGTGCAAGGCTATTTAGAGATGTTCAATGGTGGTAACATAGTGATATCTTTGATGTATTTACAAATGTGTAGCCTTCAGTACTTTGGCACAGCAAATGTTGCAGGTCTACACTCCAGCACCTTTTTGGTCACTGTCACTATACCTGGAATATTTCACATTTCCAGGAGAGCTGAAGACCAACAAGAAGCAACCTAGACATCACCGACAATGCACTTGAACAGGAAAATATTAGGTTTTTTAGGATTGCCAACATAACAAAACTAAACACCGAAACAGAAAAGGATGTGAACTTTTATCAAAATCACGACTGACAAAAAGACAATCTCATCTGAAACATCACTATAAAATACACTGAGAAAACCTTCATTGGTTGATCATTTATGAAATGCCATAATATGTTTACAAAGACAACATGATGGTTCAAAGTCGGACTAAAGAAATTTATAGTCTGATGAAAAGATCTGACAAATTACATAAATATTATAGAGATGGGATAAATCCAAAGTGCTTTATAAGGTTACATGACAAATGAGTATTCAAAATGTTGAAGGCACACACTGTAAATACAAAAATAATTACAATAATACAAAATCCAATAAAAAGTTTTAGTTACTATAGAGCATTTCTGTGTGAATACAGAAAAATGTTGAGGCAGATTAATGAATGCACAATTAAACATCTTATGGTCCCATCTATTGTTATACTGGATTTTTTCGTACATCAATAATTGCTGAACTGGACAACTGAGGGCCTGTGTTCAAGCTTGACCTGCGAAAATCCCTCCGTGGTTTGGCTAAAGAAAGAGAAGCTATGCCAGTCCAGTGTGCTGGGTTCATGCTGGGCTGAATTATTCTGTTCACAGGGAGTTCACACGAGGCCCTCTGGCGTAGCTCCTCCATTCCGTAATGGTCCTCGGTGGGAAGGGAAGAGCGCCTCCAAGTGGGAGGGAGGGGAGCATGCACAAGCTCTCGCATTTCCTCTCTGGTCTTATACACTCTTTCCAGCTCCACCGCGCATTTAGGACTGTCCTCCCCTCCTCTGCTCTGCAATCTCTCCGCTCCGGTGCCGACCCGTCCGTCAGAGCTCAGCCCTGTCAAACAGTAAGACAACTGAGTGAGCTGAAAAGACAACTGTGGGACGTTTAGTTTAATTGTATCAACGGGTCAGCTTGCCTCACCTTTGCCTTGTTCTCCGGGCTGGCTGGTTTGTCCACACATTTCTCTTAGCTTGTTGCTTAGCTCCTGATTCACTGCTTTGTAGTGGCTCAGCTCTTTGGTAAGACTGTGGATCAAGCCTTCATACTGTCGCTGTCTTCCAGCCAGTCCTTCGTCCATTTGTTCTGTTCAAATAAACAGATATTTTAGAGGTTACCGTCGAGATTATACACAACCTATATCCAACCAAAGCGCTTCATGTGTATCTACGTCCCAAGACCTATCAACAAAATACGACCAAAGTTCTAATGGTCTGTGCTGAACTGAAGTAAACTAATCAGTCATCATTGCCAAACAGAAAGTATGGATAAATTAAGAAATAACCATCAACACAAGAAGACAATTAGTCATTGAAACTATGTGATTTAAAACTACAGCGGGTCATTTGCTCAGGGGCCTACCTCGGCACTGCTGTAGCAGAAGCTGGACACTTCTCTCGTGCTCTTTCTGCTGCTGAGTGAGCCGACGGTCAGTGTTGTGCTGCTGTCGCTCCAGCGCTGCCTCCAGCCACGCAATCAACTGCTGCTGCTCTTCCCCTCGCATCTCTAACTCAGCAAGAGCCATCTGCAACCGGCGCTCTTCCTCCCGTAATGAAACCACCTTAACACGCACACACAAGCAGATGGTAAACAGGCAATCAGCGGTGCAAAACTGTCTGAGTCTAAACGCAATCATCGTTTTGGTAATTCTATGTAGAGAATGACAACACTACTATTAAATGAACAGGGCAAAACCGCTACGTAGACACAAACCTTATCAAAGTATTTGCAGAGCAGTGCGCGGGTCTCAGAGGCAGAGAGGTAGGTGAGCTTGGCCATCAGGTTCATCTCCCACTGAGTTAACATGCTGCCCGAGGCCCTGAGCTGCCTCTGTCTCTGTGTGATGGCCTCGTTCTTATACTCGATGGCAGCATCCAGGGCTTCAATGGCTTCATCTAGCTGGAACAATGTGCGTTCTTCCTGTGGGAACAGTGAGGTCAAAGCTGCTTTAGGGATGGGTTCTACACAATTCAGTCAGTGTAACAGTGACACAAAAGAAAGATTATCAGGCAGGGTCAAAACTGCAGCACACAAAATGATTTTGCCTGATCTCTGCTGTTCCTGTGGAGGAAATTCTATCACGATAGCCGATAGTTCTCTGAGCCTAATCATCTGGAGACATCTAAATGTCCTTTTATCCAGGAAATGCAACACATCAGAAGAAGACAAATGCTGCATGAGTAATCAAAAAATACATGATATATTCCTGGATGATTAACACTGCAGAATGAAAGAATTACGCTAAAAGTATTTTTAGCCTCTACAGACATAAAACCTATGGGAAAAAAAAACAAAACATATATGAAATGACATGGCAGTCCAGTTAAAAGAAGTTCTGGTCTTACTTCAGGAGACAGCAGGTTGCCCTGTCGTAGTTTGTCATCCAGCTCCACTCTCTGTTTCAGGAGCTGGTCTTTTTCCTGACGCAGGTTGGAGATCTCCTGGCGGATGTGCTGGGAGTCCTGGGCGCTGCTGCTGCGTAGCTGCCCATTCCGCTCACTCAGCTCTCGCTCCAGAGATTCAATACGACCTGTCAGAGTCACCAGGTCCTTACTCAGGGCCTGCAGGAACAAAGCACATAGGGGTGTTCACACCAAGTCAACATAATCAAACATAGCGCGATATTAAGTCAACAATCCTGACTGATAGGCTTTTAATGTCTGTGTGACCACTTAAGTCTATTTTGGAACAACTGGGCGACAGCTGAGGGATTTTAAGCTTGTCCAAATGGAGAAATGGTAAAACAATTCTAAATGAACATTCACAGTCTTTTCGAAAGCGACTGATTCTACCAATGCAAAGACACACCTGACTGGAGCGAAGCCTCTTGGTCTCCAAGTCGCTGCGCTCTAGTAGCAAGGCTTCCTTCTTAGCCAGGATCTCCTCTCGTTTGGTCAGTTCTCCTTCAAGATCCTCCAGACCTCGCCGCTGTTCCAGAACCTTCTCCATCTCCTCGTCTAGCCAGCGTTTCTGCTCCTCAATCTTCTGCTCGGCGAGGCGTTCAAAACAAAAACACATTAAGCAATCTTTACACGTGGCACTCAGTGTCGTTCACGGTTCAAATGTGGAAAAGGCTCTTGCTGTATCACTGATGCTAAATTAAAAGTTGGTGGTGAGCAATCAGATATAAAATATTTAAGATGATAATTACATTTTTTTTTTTCACTTTGACAGCAGCTAACTCACAATGTGCCAAAAGCACTGACCTTTCAAGAGATATGTAACTTATGTGCATTTTAATGTTGCCTCTACAGAGCCGGTCTATTGTGCTCAATTGTTGATCTTTGCGACATTAAAACATGTCTACTTCACCAAGGAAAATACGACTTCTGCAAAAACAAATGTAGCCTGGGAAAAACTACTGCGGGACTTTCTGAAACATGCGACTTTAAGTCAATGCTTTACTGCCAGCCTCAGTTACCATAAAGCAAAAGCAACAATAAAACACATTTTTCTCTGAATACTCCACGATACACTTTATTTGTTGAAGTGACATAGTTATAAGGACGTTCTCAGGCTTAATGCTGATTTTTCAATCCTGTTGTAAGCGCAATGCACAATTCCATACCTGCTGCTCCTCCAGAGAAATAACAGAGCCATTGCTCCCGCTGCGCCTCTGCCTCTGGAACGCAGCAATCTCCTCCGTCTTGATCTTCAGAATCTTCTGCTGCTGCTCATTCTTGATCTCCAGTTCCTACACACAGACATCAGTAAGTCAAAACTGTCTACATTCAGAGTGGTTTTTCCCATCTTCTTTTTTAAAGTCCAGCTGGCTTTGAGTGAAGGTGCTGTGTGTGTTTACCTTGACGCGGTGTTTGCCTCGTTGCATCTCATTCTCCAGTCGTCTTTTCTGTTGGCTCTCCTCTCGCAAGCGCCTTTGCAGGAAGTCTTGCTGCTGTCGCATACTCTGAACATTTCTCTCCAATTCCTGCACACGCTTTTCACTTTGTGCAGACAGCGACGCAAGTTGTGCTGTATCCCGCTGTCTCTGTTTCAGGACCTGACCACATCAAACACACACACACACACACACACACACACACAATCAGGGACACACACAATAAGGGGCTGTGACATTATAAAAACTGCAGAATGTTTAAAAAAAAAAAAAAAAAAAAAAGAAGAGAGGTGATCCTTCAGGGGCTGAAATCCTTAGGGGTTTTCTCCCCTTTCCCATTATGCTGTGCGTGACAACATGAATCACACCTGTACTTTGCTCTGAGCTGCCGCTATCTTCCTGCGGCACTCCTGAGCTTTGGAGCGGTCGGCAGCGTTGCGGCTTCCCTGCACCTCCAAGTCCTGAAGCTGCTTTTGGGCCTCGTTTAGCTCAGTCCGGGCCTGTTCAGCCTCGGCCTCCAGTTCTGAGATCTTTCGACTGTACTGCCTGTTCATGGCCTGTGCATCTTTCCCTAAACACGAACCACAACAGGTGATACAACATGGTATAATACAACAGATATATCACATTCAATCCACATAAAAACAGTTACAAAAGACTTCTAGAAAAAAAACCCACAACCACTGATTAATATAGTAAAATGATCAAAGACTATCAATTTAAAAAGGACATGAATATCGACAATGTTACCGTGCAAAATCTTACCCGTTTTCACCAATTCTTTAATGAGGTCCTCTTTCATGCGGATGGTGATAGACAGTTCCCGGATCTTCTGCTGAGCTAAGAGAAGCCCCCGATCAGTGCTCGGCTCCCACCCAACACTCCTCATGCTGTCCCACACTGAGCTCTCTCCTGTACTGCTATTGGCTGAAGGCAGAGATAGAGGGTCTGAGACAAAGAACTCATTGTGGCTGTGATGTGATAAAGAAAAAAAATCATAAGCTTTCACAGTATTCATTTTGAGACCTGAACTATAAAGTGAGCGCTGAGACGACAACGCCCTTTAATTAATGGTAAAGGTGTCAGACTCACATGTGCGACGGCTGCACTGTAAAACAGGGCGATTTCCAGGCACCAGCACCTGAGACAGAGGCGCTCTACCTCCCCCATATGGTGCTTCCCTTCTTGTCCATGATAAGTTCATAGATCTGCAAGACAAATGATACATAACACGAAACTTGGACGTGTGTAAGTGCTATGCAACACCATGCACTGCCAATGTAAAACTGACCAGGATTAACCAGGATGGAATCCCATAAAACAGACAGATATAAACGTGGTCACAACTGAACTACTGTTACAGCTCTCACTCTCCGTATAAGGAACGAGCATACCTTCGTTTGTCCCTGCACTTAATAAGACTGTCGACTCCCTCTCTGTTTTCTCCTCCTCTTGTTGGAGCATCATTGTCAGCGTCTTCCTGTCCACATTCCAGCTCTGCTTGTTCTGGACAGAGACCAGTCTCTGCCAATCTACCAAGGTCAGCTGCAATCTTAAACACATGCCATTCATATGATTATCCATTGATCAATGAAATCTAAGTGAGCACTTACAACCCAAAGACAATGAATTCTGTTGAATCCTTCATACAAAAACATTGCACATGTTTGTCATGACTGTCGGGGCAGTACAGTTTATTTACTTGAGAAATGGGAAACAAGTGTGTCCACTCATCAGCCGATCAGAGATAATAGGGCTGCTGGTTTTGGAAAATCAGAACCAACGCTCCAGGAGCTGATCTGAGATACTGTGACAAAGTGCCTACCTGTCTTGAATGACTTCTTCCAGTATCTCCGTTGTAGAAGGCGGTTAAATGTCCAGCAGTGTGCGCTGTCTGTTGTGTTGGGTTGATGGGGGCTGTATGTGGTCTCTGTTTCAGGAGAAGTAGCCCCATTCCTCCAGGCTGAGCCAGGAGGCTGTGAAGCTCCACTATAAGATCCTGCTGTTCCTGTAACTTATCACTCTGACAACAACGTACCAAACAGATTATCAACTCAACAGTATAAACACATCACTGGGTCATATCGATGAGATCTCAACCGAACAACGTTACCTGCTGTTTGTACTGCTCCATGGCATCCTCCAGCGCAGAGAGAAAATCTGTGTTCTCCTGCTCTAACTGTTGAATCTGTGCCTGCAGCTGTGCAATGTACTCGTCCTGTTCTCTGCGATATTCCTCTCTCACATGATCTGAGTCCTGGGACACAGACAGCTCGTAAAGAAACCAGGATGCTCACAGCACCTCATCACATGCAGCCAGGAACATTGTCACAGAGGGACAACTCAGCAGGTGAGACATAAACAGACGGATCCAGGGCTTAAAAATCAACATTAATTTTGCTGACAAATGCCACCTGACAATCAGGATTTGGTAACTGAGCTACCAACAAGGCTAAGCAATCGAATTGCCACCAAATTTTGATGTGGCCACAAAATGAAATTTTAAGTGTGTTTTGTGAGAATTTGACGGATGCAGTACGTGTCCTCTCTCGCTCTACCATCCTGACAGAAATATTTGAGAGAAATGGTGAAGACTTCCAGCACAAAGAATTTCTGTTTAAAAAACACATGTTTAGTCCAACCTTTACCGCTGGATAAAGACATCATGAAGGCTATACATGTTTTATCAATTAAATGTTGTTTGTATTATCAGATCACACAGTAATACTAACTGTTTGAAAATCTAACCAAGAAAGTTAAGCTTATGAATATTTTGGACTCAGTGGTATTGATAATGACTTTGAGGAGGTAGAAGAGTGCTTGCTTGTAAATGTAGTGTGATACAGGGCAAAGTGCACACTGCCTCGTTTCAAAAAACAAATACAGTAGCATTGTTAAGATGTCCATTGAGTGTAAAATAAATCAAGGTAAAACACTGACACCATCATCTCACTGGAGTTCACATTCTATTCAAACCAGAGCATGTAAGTATGCTTTTGACATATATTTTGCAGTAACGAATAAATATTGATTTTCTCACATGTATGAAACCAAGATTTGAAAAGTTGGTAATGTATCAGTAAACATTTAACTTCAATTTGTAATTGTATGTGTAGAGGTCAAGTCTGTCCCAAAAATTAAACACTGCAACCGTACATTAACAGTGTTTTTAACATGAAGAAGTCACCCATGCAATTTGAACTATGAAGGAATAAGTTTGACTGATTGTGAAGATGTCTATACTATTACCTGAATTCAAATTTCAGACAACCCAAATTTCAGACAGCCCCCCCACAAACAATCATTTTAACGCATGTGGTCTTCACAGAAGAATTAGGATGGTGCCCTAACGAGTGTTGGGGGTTACACAATACAAAGCAATGGGACACTGTAATGTAATTACTTTCTCTGTA
Source organism: Chanos chanos (assembly GCF_902362185.1). Lineage (NCBI taxonomy): Eukaryota > Metazoa > Chordata > Actinopteri > Gonorynchiformes > Chanidae > Chanos > Chanos chanos. Next base: position 15,813,860 of record NC_044496.1, read on the forward strand.
ATGAGGCAGAGTAACACATTGCAGTTTAAATTCCTCTAATCACATTACAGTTCCCGGCTAATAAGACTTTTGTTACTTGTGTTACACATATGTGTGTGAGCCAATGATTCATATATTTTTATAAATTGTATATTAATTATACATTAAAACATTCTATTCATTATCAATAGGATAAATAAGTATAATTAAATTAATTACGATCCAATTAATTGATATTAATTATGCATTCAAAACATGTACATTCATAAGATGGCATACACTCAAAACATATATTTTATCCATATTATAATTCCTGTGTCTGACTGACCTTTTTGTGACAGTATTTTGTGTGTTGTTGAACTACTTGTCCACTGTATAGCCATTCTTTTTATTTATGGAAATTACATACTTGAAGGTAATTCTTTACCTGAACTAAAGGCCTTTACTTGCTGGTCCAAACGTTTTGAAAGTAAGTGCATTATGTAGTACATGCATAATTTGCGACTTAATTTATTGTTGAACTTCTAACAGTGTCCTGGTTGTACTGCTGGGTGTGGACCTTGAATTGTCCAGGTTAGGGTTTAGGTTAGGTTTTAGAGAGTAACTTAGGAGTAAAGTAATGAGTAATTAGTTACTTTTCCAGATATTAAGTAGTAAAGTAATTCAAATACAGCTTGAGACAAGTAATTGGTAATTTGTAATGGATTACTGTCTTTGAGTAACTACTTCAACATTGGGCATAATAAATGTTACTCTGAATATTTCGTACCTGATTTTTCAGAGCTGCTCTGCATTTTTTCAGTGCTGTGCTATCCTCTGTCGAGCTGCTCTCAATGCCGCTGTCCAGTCCAGACGCTGTGGTCAGGCCGCTGCGCTCCTCCTCGACGGCACAAAGCCACTCTTTGACCCGCAGTACCTGCCCTGCATTTAGAGTGCCCTCCCCCTGCAGTTCCATCAGCAGCCTGTATGCAGAGTCTGTGCATGTCCTGTAGTGGGTGCTCTCAGCTTGCAGTTTACTCAGGTCACTGTCTGGAGGCCTGGCTCTCCTCTCCAGGTCCGAGCGAGCGATGATGCGCGTCTCTGAACGCTGACGATTCTCAAGCGCTCGTCTCAAAGCTTTAATCTGGAGCTCGAGGCCCTCGATCCGGTCCGGTTCTCCACGGCAGTTCACTGTGGCCTTGTTCTGGATGTTGCGGGCACGTTTAGCGTAATTTAGTGTGTTCAGGCTCTCGTCAAAGTCTGAGGAAGAGGGGCTGATGCAGGCGATCATGAGGGTTTTGGCATTTCCTCCTAAAGAGTCTTTTAATATTCTGAGGAGACACATAATACAAAGATTGATTTATGTTCACGACAACCTAAATTTTTACCTCTGGCTTTGAAGTTTCAAAATAAACAAAAAGATGAACAACTAATATGCACCTGGTAATTTTGGAGTCCCTATAAGGAATATGAGTGCCTTTCCTTTTGGGGTCCCCCAGCGCTCCAATCACATTTCCTAGGGCAAGGAGGCCACTGTTGATCTGAATGCTTTCTTTGAGACGTTCCCCGCTGTTGCCTGTTTTAACAATGCGTTCAGAGCCAGCCAGATCAACAAAGTGAAACTTTGAGGAAAGGATCTGCAAATTGCCGTTGGCTGCTCTGGAGCTACCACGTCTTTGCTCCATGATTGTGGTGAAGATGGTGTGTGAGCGACTAGAGCGGGGATTCATCTGGGTGGCACCTGTGTGTCTGGCTGCGTTTCCTGATTCCAGGAGACTCAGCACCTCATCCAGTCCTTCCACCTGACATTCCTTTACACCACACAACACTGTGAATAGACAAAATCATACATTAATGTAACAAAAAAAAAGCACTAAAACTCAAAGTTACAAATTCCACAAGATCCGCACCTGTATTGCCCTTGTCATCCTCCCTGATGTGGATGTCCTTGCTTGCCGTCTCAATCTCTAGCAGATCTCTGAAGTCCTCCTTGTAAACCTCCAGGTAAGATACTCTGACGGAGAAGTCAGTCAAGTCATTCTCATCCAGCAGCTTGAACATCTCTGCCACGGCCCTGGGAATGATGCCTTGCTCATCGTCCCTGAAGGAGGCTGCAGATTTAGAGTGAAAACAGTTAATGATCAAGAAAAAAACTAACATCTAAGTTTCAGACGACAGTTTAACTGGTCAGGGCATGTTTTCATGACCATAATCATGTGACATTACCCCAGAACTAGGGTTGCAGCGGTATACTGGTTTCACGGTACACCATGGTATGAAAATTGATGGTTATCATACCATGTACATTTGCTTTTTTCTGGTACTGGAAAAAGTGCAACCGAATGGAGAATCTCACCTGCGCGCGTGCATGTCCTTTCCTCCTCGACTGCCTGTTAGACTCGGCAACTGGCGTCACACACACACACATACAGCGGAAAAAATGGCAGAGAGAAGCGAGACTGATATTACCAATCTCCAACCCCCGAAAAAAGAAATTAAAATCAGCAGCGTGGGATTACTTTAGATATCCCAGAAACGAACGTGGGGTTGTCTTCGAGAACGGATGTCCAGTTTGCAAAAAATGTGGATTGAAAGTGGCTGCCAAAGGAGGAAACACATCAACCATGTTCGCCCATCTTCGAGAACACCATCCCTCCGTGCGGATCAAAGTTTGTACCCCATTTATAACTTTAGTCCCTAATGAAATAACGTGTGAACGTTTAAACGTGGATCATAAAATGCGCTACCGAAATAATTTTCCACATTCCGGCTCCTGCCTACATCTGCATTGTCTCTCTGTTCAGTAACCTCTGACTTACAAACAGACACACACTGACCCTGATCTAACCCAATAAAGAAACACACACACACACTTTCCTGGCTTGGGGGGCTGACGTAAGTGAGTGTGTGTGTGAGTTAAAGGTACAGACAGGATCAGTCCAAAGATCAGTTTAAAAACCCTGCTCCTTTTTTCCTCCTAATTTATTTTGTTCAAATTGGAGATGTACAGCTTTCTTATTTATTTTAGTTATTTTCAAAAGGGAGACTTTTTACACATACTTCCATTAAAACCAATTCTTTCAAGTTTCAACTATAATAAAGCGTTTGTTCAACAAAAAAAAAACTCTTCTGTTTTCATTCCTTTAAGGGTCATTATAACTGATAATAATAATAATAATAATAATAATAGTGAAACGCCATATACCATGATACCGTGAAACTGTGATATTTTCTGAGACGGTTATCACACTGTGAAAATCCCATACCGTTGCAACCCTACCCAAGACTAGACAAAGTTTCTCCTCCTCTCCAAAAATGATCAAAACACCAGGTTAATTTATGCCCCAACCACAGGTACACATATGAATTGTAAAATACTCACAGATATTGGCCTCTCCAATTGTGTATGTTTTACCAGAGCCTGTCTGCCCATAGGCGAAGACCGTGGCATTGAAACCCTGGAAAAAGGCTTCAATAAGAGGCTGAACACAGTCAGTATACACTTCCTCCTGGGTGCTGCTTTCCTCAAAGACAAAGTCACAGTGGAAATGACGGTCATGACCGAGGGTGACCCTCTTCTGCTCTGGGTCGGCAGTGATGCAGCTCTCATGATTGTGAAGGACCTCTTTGGGAAGCAATGGGCGAACTCGGACAGCCACCTGTACAGCAGTGTCCTCAGCCTTGCTGTGAGCTGGCACTTTTGGAGACATACGTAGTCCAATCAGCAGTCCTTGACACCAGTGTGTCTTTGTTGAATACTAGGTCATGAATTAGGTCATTGCAAGGACTCTACATTAGAAAAAAGAAAGAAAATCTGATTATTAACAATGAATCATTTTTTATTTAAAACACACACACACACACACATTTTGTGTTAATTCTGTTTCTATCACTATTACTAACTCTGATGAGATTACTGATAATAATGACCTCTATATTTCAATGTCCAAACACTGCAGGATGGAGAGCAACAGTGGGAACTCTTCCCATTAGATTATTCCATAAACTTCTGTGATCTTGGATATTGGTATGTAGAGGTCACTGTCAAAATAAACATCACCAAAAAGTGTATAAATCAGGTGTTGGGCAAGCAGAACAGCTTAAATACATAATTACATGGAGGAAATCTCTCTGTGCAGGACATAAATATTTTATTACTGTATCAGGGAGAACAGCTTTTTATTTACTGACATGTGGTTTGTCTTCTGTGTGATTTGGTGAACTTAAACTGTTCCAGGAAAAGAAATATCACACCAGAACCACCAAAACCCACGTAGCTTGTTTCTGTCTTGCATTTTAAGCTGTGACAACAAATCTACTGACTACTACCGCTACATTCCCTGCTAAATTCTCAAAAGGACAGCTCTAATAAAACTGTCTGTGTATGCCAAGATTAATATTTGCATTGAACCAATTCAGGGTTGCTCATATATTTGGGCTTGTATCTCGAACCAATGCATGAACATAACCGAGAAAGAGTATCTCGGCAATCAGAACTGTATAAAATTGCCTGCTTTCAATACGTTGTATCGTTCATTTGCATTAACTTGAGTTTGGTAGCTGTTGCAAATACAACCCTATACCTATATGTACTACTCATCCGACACAAGTGATAAAGAAAATAAAATACTTAGTATTTGATTAACAAGTTCAACGTGGTATAACACAAAAGTGTTAGAACAGAGATGAGCCGTCAGTCAATTACCTTGGATAATAATGAATAAAACGCCTTTGGTTTTCAGCATAAAATGTCATGTTGCCTGGAGGCAATTTGGCGAAGAATGGAAACAATAGTAATATTCTGTACCAAATTGTGATTCGTTCTCAAATCGACCACTCCTTGTAATTAATGACAACAGAACGTAATCACTCTGAATTACAATAAATACTGCGAACTACTTGATTGTCGCACCCAACAAAGATAAAAAGTCGAATCGCGGTTGGAATTTGTTCCTTGGTTAGCTAACCAAGACCCGTTAGCTTGCCAGTTTGGGAAGTTGGCTAACTGCGCACCTTATCAAACATTTTTTACTCAAAGAAGTAACTTACTGATATAGCATAGGAAAGATTAGTGTAGTATGTTTTCAAATGCAAATGCACGGGTAAAATGCGGTGAGCATACTGTAACGGCCCAGGCTTCACAAACTTTCTTCGAGACAGTGTTTTAGTTAGCCAAACTAGCTGCAAACGTTAGCTTATTAGCCAACTGGCAAACATACTTAAATAAAAAAGTTTTACAAGTTCAGTTTAATTTGGCTAATTCCGTATCCGAGCACGACTCACTAGAGCCAACTAGGTCTGTATTTAGTATACCTACATGAAAAATGTTTATGTGCTCACAACTTGTATAATGCCAAAAAGTTGTTTTCACTAACGTTAACTTCCCAAATTACTCACTGTTGTTTCGGAGTCCATCAATCTCAAGGCACATCCCATTCACAGGCTTGATTCCCAAAATTCAGACCGTCCAAACTACTCACTGATGTCATTCAGTAGTCCCAAAAGATGCCTGCATGTAAAACTATTTGAGCGCCGGCCTTGGTATGATTTTTATGTTGGTTCACCAAAACTAAAAAGACCGCTGTACAGTCACTGTTATAATTAGAACAACTAAATTAGGATTTATAAACTGTGAGAATAATGCAATTACATCTGATTACATCTATAAACCAAAATTATTTCTAGGGTGACTGACAATATTGATCTGAAATAGAGACAACATACGGTATTCTCTCTTTGACACGAGATTCTTCGATTTAAATGCATGTCCATTCGATGTATTTCTGCCGATGTTTCCAAAAGAATCTAAGAAAGTCTGCCTTCTGGGCCACACGACCCTCTCCACTCTTGTATTCAGTTTTTAGTCCATTGCGCTCTAAGGAATACCAAAAGAAGGATTTTACAGAATATGAGTTTTAAATTACTATTACAAAATATAAGACATTTACTCGTCTCCACTGCATTTGTTTGTCTAACTAAGTGAGTTGGGTGAAAACAGGTGAAAGTTACTTTACAAATATTCATTAGTATATTTATTTAAATTAAACTCAGTGCAATAAAGGACAAGTTTTGGTTGTCGTGTGCATAAGTCATCATCTGAAATGATCTTTCAATTGCCTTATTCTCATAAAATGATTTAGGCTTTATTAAATCTTTGTTTTTAGTTTGCTATTTAAAAAAACAAAACAAAACAAACATGGTTTCTACTAATGTATATAAAAACACTTATGAAAATGTTAACAGTGAACAAAAAGCTGTGGTCCTCTTGGTAGCAATATGAACTTTCTTTTCTTTTCTTTTCTTTTCTTTTCTTTTCTTTCCTTTTCTTTCTGTCTTTTTTCTTCCTTTTTTTAGCTTTTTTTTTTAATTATTTTTTCAAATTAGACCGTGGTAGACAATGCAAAATACAATAAATGCTTCATTTGTCAAAACAGGAGTAAGGACAAATCAAGATTCCAAGATCCTTGACTTCAGACATCTTCAGATCTTCATACCTAATACATCTTTTAAGCATAACTTAAAGAAAATAAATAAATAAAAGTTCAGATTAATGACCATAGAGCCATGATGTCAGATCATCTCACAAGCAAGCAGTCATAACGACACAGTTTGTTCGCTGAGTTTGTCTTGTTCATTGCGGTAGACTGTGACTTGTTGTCAGCGTTTCCACATTTCAACAACAAAATCACAAGTCTTCCACAGTGTCCAAAACCTAAAGGAACATCACAAGGAATAACCTAAAAAGAAAATCACTGCTGTTATTAAGCAAAACAAATAAACAAAACAAACAAACAAGCAAACAAACAAAAAATGCATGATACATCATCCTATGAAATTAGTTTTTTATTTAAAATTAATGTTTTGCATCAACAGTTTGTTTGAAATTCTGATATGGTAAAACATACATTGCTCATGAATCAATAACATAAATGATTTTCGAATTGCCATTGTTAAACATATCAAGGGAGAATTCAGTCAAGTGTAAGAATCTCTCTATTTTTATGCAAAACAGTAAACAAAGTATCTTTTTTTTTCTGTGGTGGTAAATTGTCTTTCTCATGCACTCTTATTAGTTTCATTTCATCCAAAATATCGGGAAAACAGACAACATTGATACATTCCTTAGATTAGATAGATTCCTTAATGACTGCTACATGCAATCAAACAATCAATCAAATCAACTTTCAGCACTGATAGTCTCCTTACACACTCTTTAAATTGTCCTTTTTTTTCTTTTTTTTTGTGGAAAAAATGGTTCTTTCTCAAATGTACACAGTGGTATGTTTCCTGTTCCTCTGTGCTGCTGCACACAGACAGCAGAGATCAGCTAGTGGGTGAGTCATGTGGAGGAGTGATAGGTCAGCGAGAAGAGAGGAGAGCACTACTGTCTTACCCAGGGTTTTGCCTCTAAAGGAAGGATGAGAGCAGATCAGCTGGGGTGCCATGATGAAACACTCTCAGATTAAAGGGTCTTGCTGGGCACAGTGATAAAGGTGATTCTGCCAAGCATTTAATCTCAACTTCCTGCCATCTCTGCAGTAACTTATTTCTGCACTGTTATTTTGAACTTATTACACAGAACTTCCTACTAATCTTTTCAATCTTTACTCTTCTGCTTTTAGACAAAAAGTTTTACCATACTATAAAATTAAGACTACAAACTAAGAATTTACAACACTTTATTCCATCTTCAGGATATATACTTATACATATATGCTTAAGTGTATACATGCAATATACACTTATACAACATATATGCTTATTCCTCATGGTAAAGGTTCAACCTAAATACAGTGTTCAGCCTAAATCACTATGATCAAGGCCATTACATTAACAGTAAGGAATGTATATACAATGGCAACATTCAGAGTCTTCTAACGTTACACTGAGGGAAAGGTTCCTCCTATTTTCTTTTGAGTTCTTTTATGACTTTCTTTTTATGCTATAGGTAGTTGAGTGTCTTCAGTATGATGTATTTTCTTGAGAATACGTCAATAACATCAGTAAACAATTTATTATGTTCAGATTTAAGTAATGACATGAAAATAATTATGAGCACTAATGTAAGGTTGAACTGCCTCCAATCAAGACAATAGCGTGCTACTGATATCTGTACCATCGCATCAAAAATTCTGGGTTCTGCACTCTGTCAGGAGTAAGAGTGCTCCCTCTTATTTTAGCTGTTATATTGATTGAATAACGTAACCTTTGCAGCACCTTACCTGTCAATGTGCGTTTTTAAGCATAGTATGGAGTTTATGCACTGCAATCCTATTACAGCATTTTGTCCATAGCACACTGTGAAATTCTCAGCAGCTTTTCCTCGAGACTACCGGCTCACTTGCTATATGGATAATAACAGTCACATGATGAAGGGCTGCCTGTCTGCTTTGCATTGCCTCTCAAACCTGTACATGGACATCATGCTTTCAGCAACATCTGATATTAATTGATGAGGTCACATCAGTAGATGATGTGACATACTTGCAAGTTCAAGTTCAGCTGTGCATATATATACACACACACACACACACACACACACACACACATATATATATATATATATATATATGAATTTGACCTGGTGAAACTTTCACCTCTCTCTCTCTCTCACACGCACACACACATACACATACACACACACACACACATGCACGCACGCACGCAGTCACGCGCGCACGCGCTCACGCGCCGTGGGCGCGTGACTAACATTTGACAACAGAATTATGAAACTGCAATGTTGATGCTTCTGTACCTCTTGGTCGGCAAGATGTCAGTCAATCTGCTCTGATTTCTCAGCTGAAGTTCATATGTTGAGAAAACTAACAGAGTACACTTCTCTTTAGTCCGTCCGCCTGGAAATCACAGCATCCTTCTAATTAGTCTGTACATCTCTGGCGTCGCTATGTTCACATATTTTGTTTAGAAAGCGGCTTCATCTAATACGATCCCTGCACTAACCCTGTACGTTCGCGCTGACGGCACTGCATTTAACACCATATGCTGAGGACACATCTCAAAATTGATCGAGGAAACGCCCCTTAACGACGAAGTTTGGCCGACAGGTGGCCCCCAGTTTCATGTAGGTCGATGACGCCATTCTAATTGGTATGGGCAAAAACACACTTTCATAACAAGAGTCCCCTGCACATACACTTCAAGTGGAGTGGAGAAATGCCCCAGAGATAATTTGTATGTTAAAGTTAGAATATAATTAATAAAAACCTTGGCACAACTGAGTTTTAAATCAAATGCTGGCGACGTCTGATTGATATGTGTTTGCATTCTAGATCATATAAGGACTGATAAATAGAACTTATGAAAATCTGCGCAGGAGACAGACAATATACCTGGTGACATCTTTACACAGAAGAAAGACTCACTGGCATTTTAAGAAACAATTAGAGCTGATTATGTACCAAACAATACATATAAGAGTAAATAAATGTAACTGTAGTCAAATATCAGCATGCTATTGCCAGTTCAGAGTATCTCTTCTTCTCTCCCCTGAATGATTGCAGAAGTTATTTGATTTAAAATTACTTTCTAATGGTAACGTTTGCCGCAGTATTAGCGACACAGCCGTTTTGTATTTATAGCAGTCGATCACGCCTGTGACAGAGTGCGTGAAGTTGGTCACAGAAATAAATTAGAATTCTCTCTATGCTCCAATGGGGCATTCTGTGAATTCATTAAGAGAAGGGGTGGAGGATATGACATCACGCCTCTTGTTGCTGACTACCTCTGAGCTGTCTCATGTAAGTTTAAAAAGTTATTTTGAGCATGCAATAAGTACACTCGGATTCTTTCAGTGCAAGATCTTGTTATTAATTAATAACCAAGTCATAAAGGGTCTTGATAGCCTGCTGCAGCTCCTGAGAACGTGAAAAGATGCTGAGCCTGAAAGATGCCCTCGGAAATTACCGCTATTTACCAACCACAAGCAGTGGAAAAGAAACTACAGGTCTATCACAGTGTATTAAAATATGGACATGCTCTGATCTTTTTAAGGAAATATTTATATATTTTTTCAGCAGTTTTGCTTGATATTGTAACTTAAATGCATCATGTGTTTTTCTTGATACAGTCTCACAGTTCAAGTGGTAACCTTCTGTGTTTTGTCTGAATGTTTTTATGTAGATTCAAGACTGGAAGTTTTTACTTAATTTTTTAATCATTGTGTTTCTCTTCTATTAAGGTTTTCGTCTTTTTTAATTAAATTACCCTTACACCCCTTTTAAGCCATTTTGAGCCACTGCTTTTTGTGCTAAACTGGCAGTTTAATGCTTTGTCAAGACCAATAGTTGTGTCCTTATCTGCTTTCTGTGCAATGGTTTCAAATGACCATGTATGTATTTCATATGAACCCAAATATTAGAAAGCAGAAACTTTAAAAACTTTAAAAATGTAATAATTTTCTATATGTGCAAGGCGGTCATACTGCTTAGTGTATCAGTTTGTGTTAGGCAAATGACCCACCGTACATGACTTGGGCCCGAGGGTGTTATTGTACCCATTTTATTCATTATAATACTATAAGAAGTTTATGTGAATATATTCTAAGTACTTACTGGCTTTGTGTTAAGAGTGCTTGTCCTTCGGAAGATGTATTTAAGGCACTGTTGCCTGGATTCAGCGGCATTTTGAAAGTTATTAACAAAAATTAAATTAAATAATTTAATAGATGACTCAAGCATTAACTTTATCATAGTAAAGAAACAAAATACCTAAAAAACTCTAAATACACCCATCACAATTTCAGTGTGTTCAGCACATCGTTTTCTCCATGGCTACTACAGAAAATTAAAACCTATAAATCTACATTCTCTGAGAAAAAAGTAACTGAATCGAGAGCCATTATCCTGTATTGTAACAAGAGGTACACTCATATTTCTTGCTTGCAATACTTTCTCTCCCAATCCATATCTAACTTCTTTTTTTAAGGACCTTTAAAGCTACATAAAGACTCACAGAGTTTCCATTTTGTCCCTCATAAAGCACTGAGCTCTTTTGTATGAAGGTTGTTTTTTACTATCCTGTCATGCTAGTAGACTCTCACAAAGGTCTTGGAAATGTCACCCACCTGACCAAAATTGGGAATAATGATAAGAGACTTTAAGGCTAATACACCAGAGAACTGGGTCTCTATCTGAGTCCAGATTGAGTTATTTCTGTCCTGTGTCCCTGTTATCGCAAAGGTAGTAATATAAAGAATGAAAAAAGAATGTTAAAAAGAACATTAATTTAAATGTAATTTTTATGAGAACAGTGACAAACATGTATATTGTAGTGTAGTGTAATGTGGTGTAGTAACAGTAAAATGAATACAGTCTTTGTACATCCTTTAATATGTAATGTCTATGTGATATTTAACAATTATACTTCCTTTACTGTGCTCAGGAATGAAACAAAAACCCCTATGTGTTAAAAGTCTTTAAAATGAGTGTGGAAAAAAAGGAACAAAAGTGTACTGTCTGGCAGCATTCACATTCAGGAGAGAGATTAAAAATGCTGTCATTCTGAGGTTGTTTAGAGCAAAGCAAGAGAGACAAAAATATTCAGGCAGAATAGTCATGTTTCTAAGCAACTGAAATCTGTCATATTGAAAGCCAATTATCCCAGCAATGCCTAGACATTTTCCCTCTGAACACATGGAGTAGAGGCTTATTTCTCAGTGCCAATGTCCTTGCTGATATCTGTAACATTTTGCGTTCTACACACATTCGCATGGGCACTCCAGACTTTTCTGTCATCTTGTTGAATGAGGTGTTGCTTAGTTGAAGCTGAGAGTATTGAAATCAAGTCTACATGGAGCATTTACTTTTATTACTACACGTCAGTCTCATGAGTTCTCAGTCAAACCTACAATCTGTAAAGTGTTCTTTTAAGTGGTCTTAAATGCAGATATAAAATTTGATTATTCGATAAATGCGGTGCAGTAGACATGCTTAATGAAGAGAGTCTCTATGGAAATATTTTCAACCCCAAACTGCAAAGTAATGTTAATTAACAGAACTCCTTAAAGTAACCAAAAAAATTAGATGGAAAACATAAAGTAACACTTTTTAAATGAACTTTCCATTTAATATCTTTTTTTTTTTAAATGTCATGAGCATAATTTCAGATTCTTATTTTAGATTTGGACTGTACACCAAGTCATCAATGTGAAGTCATATGACTACCTGTGTTCTTTGCATTGAAAGTTATACCACGACATCTTTTATGAACTCTGGCCCCTTGTATGGATGTACTGATATTGAAGATTTGACTTTTGTATGTTGGCTATGTCTGCTGTGAACCTGAAGCGCTTAGGTGCCACTAGTTAATAGTGTTTTATCAGAACAAAGATGTTCTTTACTGGAAATGGGCAGGTAAGAGGTGAGGGAAATATTTTGTCTTTTTTGACGAAATAGCCACTGAAAAATGTCATTCTCATTGACAGATGCTTAAAGCCTGTGCAAGGAGAAATACTATGAGCAATGACAAACATTTGCTTGGAGGTCTTCCTCCCTAAGGTACATTTCTTTTCTTTTCCCTCTCTCTTTTTTTTCTACTGAGGTACAGACATTATGCCTAAAAAAATTCTGACAGAGACAGAGCACAGAAATCTCAAAAATAACAAAGTACATCAGATGACAACTCAAATGTCCACCTTGAATCATTTACATACCTTTCTACTATTACAGAAAATTGCAAGTTACCAATCCACATAGGTATTCTTTGAACAGAGATAACTGGTTTGTGCATGGCCAAACGTGTAGTCATTCCTGCTTTTAATGCTTTCTATGTCAATCCCTATCGTCTGTTACTGCCTTTTGGTTTTATAACACATCTCTGTGGTAAAGACCACACAATGCAGCTCTCTCTGATGACATTGTCTTTTCATTTATTTATTTATTGGCTTGTTTTTTTTCCTTAAGACATCAGAAATGTTTGTGAGAGAAGCACCAGTCATTTTTTTTTTATCTTTAACTTTGAACCAAAAAACATGAGATGTGATGTTCAAACTGGAGGAGACCACACAATAGCTGTGTCTATAAGGGAACTTACATATTGACTTTTTTTTTACATGGCAGTTTGCACATAACACTACAAGTGTACTTTGTAAATTAAAGTATATAAAAGGATCAAACATTGAACACCAAGGATCTGGATTTTGCGTACAGTGCAGGCACTGTGTTTCAATCTTAGCAGTGAAACTTAGGGACACAGTGCTTGGATAACCAGAAACCCGGCAAAAGGAAAGGCATGTCAAGTTTTACCTCGTTAAAATTTTATATGTCATTGCATGAGGTGGTTCATGGGTAGAGCTCCTATTATTGCACTTGCCTTTAACTGAGTGCCAGCTCACTCAAACAAGAACCCCAACAGAAGTAAAAAATTTACTGCAGTCAATTTATTTTTTCATAAAAGTTAACAGAAAACTGCCTGGTGCTTCAATTCCAGATCAGAAACTAATTACATTTTAAATGTTTTGTCTGAGAGCTGTTTTTGTTCAGAAGAATAACGTTGCAAGTGTGTGTGTTTTTTTTAATCATAATACATAAGATTAACTTATCACGTGTCAAAACATGAGATTATCCACTGAATTGCTACCTCTGAAGCAGTAAACTGTTTCTCCTAGCAACGTTTTTCTTTTGAAATCTGAAATAATTTGGAATATTGAATCCCACCCGCAAACTGTAAATGCGTTACCTTTCAAAACAGCCACTGATGTGCATACCAATAATTCTGTGCTTATTGGCCTCAGTGAAATAGTGCTGCTCCACAAAGGCAATGAAAGGATCCCAGGTCCTGTTCCTATGACTTGATCTGATTGAAAACGCAATTAAGGCCATTTAATGACTTCAGTACCCTGGGAATAATCAAGCCAAGAAGAAGCTATGGCTAAAAATATGGTGTCATTCAAATTTCTATACAACCACTGAAAAGCTCTTGAAGTGTTAGTGTAACACTATAGAAGACTCTGTATAGAGGAGCTGCAGGGCTAAACTGCATCACCATGTATTCCGGCATTTTAAACTGTCAGAGACAGCATCCAGAATTATAGCACTACCACTCTACTCAGCATGCACTGAAACATGGCAAGTGTGAGAAAACAGATGTGTGTTGCAGGCCTGACCTTGGTTGCTATGGGTACAAAGAACAGAGTTATATTCACAGCCAGCCTGAGCCCCTGTTAATTGCTGTTGTCATGGCAACTAAGCACCTGATGTAATACTAGGAAAGGGCAGTAATCTTACAAGAGTATTTATTTACAATGAATTTTTCCTAACCTGGCCCATCAATAAGGACTTATATTGAGGAAAAAAAATACCTCTAAGATTTGACTATCATTTCCAAACTAGTAGATGTAACCCCTCAAGGATTCTACATTCACACTGACCACTGACATTTGCTTGTTCAGTTATAAAAGTACGAAGATGCGATGGGATGCAGGGTGTCAGTGCTGGTACAAAAAAGGTCAAATAAAACGCCATTTAAACATAGCCAATTTAATACAATTATGATAAAAATAACACAATGAGAATGGACAGTCATTTCCATAAAACTCCACTGAAATGGAACAAGAGTTGCATAAGTAAATGTAACGCTTTAAACATGATAAATTCTATACAGTCAGTTGTATTAACTGAGTTGCAAATTTTTCACATTCTTCGGGCTTTTCGAGGGCGACAGCCATTGTGTGGCACAGGTGTGTTGTCTGTGATGGAAACGACATCAAGTCCTCCCATAATCAAGCCCTTTATAGCAGACTACACACAAGGAAAACACACACACATGATAAACAAAACAGATAATATAAAAAGATTAGAAAAAATTAAACCATGCTATGTGGTAAAAAAAAATGTAGTGTTACTTTCCCCTTCAAGAATTCCATATTATTGTGCTTTCACATTTTTAATAATCTTTATTTTTCTAAAAAAGTGAGGGGATTGCGTTATAAACAGTAAAATGATTTCAGAAACAATTCCTTGAAGATGTGTGGCCAGAGTAGTTCTTTGCCTCTCACAAGCAAACATATTTTCCATAATTTTGAGAATTAACTACAATTTGAAATTATCCAAATCACTATAATACAATCTTATATATTCTAACATTGCTGTGCAAGAAATTTTTAAATTTTAAAACCTATTAACAACAGACGTGCATATCAAATTAAAACGTGAATGGGTCAGTTTAGTGAGATGGATTGTTGCTCTGTAATGATGACGCTGTTCAGAGGAAGTGAAGGATACTCACGAGGCGTCCTGGTCCCAGTCCCTTAACCAACACACGGATGTTGGTCACCCCCTTGGCCTTTGCCTTCTGTTCAGAGCAAACAGACTCAGTGTAAAGTGTTTGTCTGATGAAAGCTAGCAAGTCTCAGAAGTATGACAGCTTACACTGTGCTGTAATGTCAGGGGATTGTAAGGAACACTGATTTAGATCATAATGCAGAAAATGCAAAAACATGGGTTTGAATCATAAAAAACCCCCCCGCAGAGGAGTCTCATTAAGTTAACCGCGGAAGCTGGTTGTAGAAACATAAAACTGGCTGACACAAGGACACAAGTAACACTAACTGAAAATTCTTTTCTGTCCCTTGGGCCCCACCATTGATTAATATCCAAATACTTCTGACTCAAGGGAGTCTAACCACAAGACATATAATTCATAAGAGTATCAAGCAGAAAAGTAAAGTGAATGTGAGGGACGTAACAATTCCGGGCAGATAACCAATAGTTTCAGACATAATAAAAAATAAATGTAACAGCAGGTTAGTTTTTAACTTATGAAAAAATTATTCATGTGAAATGTTTAGTTAATCTTAATGGTCATAAATCTGTTTCATCTAAATTCTCAAAATGTTGCAGCTCCAACTGCCTTGGACAAAAGATTCAGCAGCTCCATCTGCTTTGAAGAAACCACTGAGGTATAGCTACAAATATAGCGCAGCGACAGAACAAAGTGACATTATGTTGCCACCTAGTGGAGACCAAAGTACAAATACAGAAGAATACATGAGGGTGATGAGATAAATGACATTAACTACATAAAAAACATTTTTAAAAAATTGGTTTGAATGATACTTTATGCAATCCTCTGCAGGTTGTTACATTTCATGTTTTTTTTGTGCATTTTAAGGGAGGCAGTTTTCCAGAGCATATCTGACAATGCATCCAGAACACACTGAACAATTGTTGTGCCTAATCTACATTGACTTATTTTGCTAAATATTTATTCTGGGTGTCTTACTGCAGCAGCTGAGATTCCTGCAGTTTGTGCTGCGATAGGCGTGGCTTTCTTAACATTTCGGAAACCCTCTGTTCCACATGAAGTTCTGACCATGCTTTGTCCTTCACAGTCAGTGACCTGGATATGGGTACTATGGAGAGGATAGAGAGAAACAGATCAGAGGAATCAGCTTTACTCTGTCACTTCTGATGAGCATTTCTGCACACATTTGATACAATCCATTTTTCTCACACATGACACCATATGTTCAGGGAGTCAAATCACACAACAGCACGTTTGCAGCTAACAGAATGACTTACTTGTTGTAGGTTGCTTTAATATGTGCAACTGGTAATTCTTCAAATCTTTTTCCAGCCCATCTCAAGGCACTGTCCTGGCCAGGGAAGGGTGGACAGAGACTGCAGCAGTGAGAGGGGAAAAAAAGAGACATTACATCTGACCCATCAGATAGGCTGTTCTTATTACAGAAGATTTATTGGTCTGAAAATACATTTTCCATCTGTTTGCCTCATTTTACTTTTTCACATTAGTATAGCAGGAACTTTACCTTGTTTGTTGATCTAATCCTTTGAGTACCTCTACAGACACGTCATCTTATTCTCTTACACTAAGCCTCTGCACAACTTTTTTAGTTCAAAATTCGTTACTTACCTGAATTCTTTTGTATTTTTTTCGGGCGAAACAGGGTTCTCGCTCTGCAGCTTAACGGCGCTGGTGAAAACTGATCGGTGTACCAAACTTTGACTGTATCACAGGAAGCAATGACGTTATGCAGTATTTTGCTTTGACGGGGTTTTTTTTAGACATTATCGTCACAGTTTCTGATGGATACAAATGGCAGTGGCAATGCTATATAAGCAAACTATTTTCTGGTTATTATGAGGCATCTTAGTGTTTCTGGTACCTGGCATATGTAGCTAGATCAACCCTGTATTTTCAACAAAAAACTTACGTTAATAATCCACTCGGCTTCAGCTCACCATTTGCCTGTTGACAAGAACCCCTCAGAAGGGTTGACAATCTAGAACAAATTTTCAACATTTCTGTACTGCTTGTTTCACACCATGCAATGTTAGCATATTCGCTACCGCTAATTACCCAACAACTAAATTTCTGTGACATTGAAGATCATGTGCTTCCGGAAAAATACATTTTCAATGATTATGGGGATTTTTTTGGTGTAGAACGTATAAATATTTTGGATTAATTTTACCATAACTCTCGGATGTACAATAAAAATGCATGTTGAAATTGTATAGATCGAAAAGAGGGCATGGCTGTTTTGTTAATATTTTAACTTAACTACTGTTAAATATTTCTAGTTGCACTTTCGCTCCCAAAACCCTCTTGGTCTTGTCCATTCTCTCGACAATACTGAATTGTGGGTACAACTGTAAGGCAAAGATGGCGGCGCCCTATCTCCGATGCGTGAATGGCCCGTTGTGGAAATTTTTTAGGTCAGGTGTTATTTTTACGCCAATTCGCAACATTTCCTTGAACCAGTTTTGCCGTAGCGCACATAAGCTAAAAAATGAAACTGTTTCTTCCCCATGGAGGCTTTATGCGGCTGTATGTTTGCAAAGGCTACCGATAGTTTCTCAGGAGAGAAGCCCGATTGAGGAACAGTTTCTAGACCTAATGCACCAGGTAAAGAGCTCTTGTTAGGGATGTATGTATAATGACAAAAGAGCGACCAACATTGTTAACATTATGATTTAAAAATAGGAACTAAGTAACGGGGCATGCATCACCTGGGAAAAGTGAAACTGTTTAATGTTTCAGTAGTTACTTAATCGCAAGCTTTGTTCTGTGAAAACGGAGACTGACTGAGGTTTTGTGTTGCAGATGGAATTGGAAAGAAGCCTACTGGCAGACCACGAACTACGGCTTTTGGAGGATGCTGAGCGAATGAGCCGCAAACAGGAGGAAGACTATGATTCCGATGAAGAGGAGGACTACGCCGGCCAAGACATCGTTACTGCTCAGGACCTGGAGGACACATGGGAACAAAAACTGAAACAGTTTCAACCAGCTTCAAGAGAAAAATGTATGTTGTCAAATGTTGCTTTAAAGTCTCACCAAAAGCAGGGTTTTCCAGTTCACTCTTTATGGCAGCCACTCTGCCAGTTTTTGATTTAGGAGTGAATCATTCGTATATGCTTTAGTTGTTCTGCAGATTGCCAAGCATTTTCATTAGTTGTGCTAGTACAGCATAGGGAGCCTTTTGGATTGGGCTGAGAAACTATATTACAAAATGTTCAACTACATGTAATTAATGATCTGAAGTACATCTTTAATACAACTAAATTACAGCTGCTGACAAGACTGAACTAAGTTCCTCAAACCGCTGCCTGGGAGACAATTTGGTGTTACTAGTGAAACAAAGTGTTGGTGGTGAGAAGATTTGGTTGCTGCCGCAGCTTCAGTGGGAGACTGGAGAAACACTCAAACAAACAGCAGAACGTGCCCTTGCCAGACTGCCAGGTACGTTTTTTTTTTTCTCTTCACTGTACTGTACAAGTTTTCAGGTTAAGGTTATGTGATTATGGTAGTCATTATTAAAAATGATGGGTTTAATCATAACTGGGGCAATAAAGGTAGTGATATGATACAGACACATCAGGAGTTTGAATTGCATTCATTCAGTTCAATTGAACCTTTATAGGAGCCCATGCATGTGCACATTGATTTGCATTGTAGTTATTTGCCTAATAACTGAAATGATCCTTTGCAGGTGCAGATTTGAAGGCTACATTCTTAGGCAATGCGCCCTGTGGATTTTATAAATACAAATTTCCAAAAGACATTCAAACAGAGAGCTGTGTGGGAGCGAAGGTGTTTTTCTTCAAAGCATTGCTCTCAGTCAGTAGCCACTCACCACTGGAAAAGGATTCTTTCATTTGGGTGAAAAAGAGTGAACTCCCAGAATATCTTAAGCCAGAGTATCTAAAACAAGTTAATCGTTTTATCATTAGCTTGTGATAGAAGAGGAGTTCTGGCAAACCTTTCTAAACAACATGGTAATCTTTACTGGCACTCATTTAGTCATATAATTTAATATCCCTCATTTTCTAGACATTGTCAAGAAATGTCTCTGAATCTATGTGGAACCCTTTTATTGTATGTGTGTCCAGCCTTTTCAGTTCTAAGAAAGAAATTATATTAAGAGGCTTTGCTGTAATGTCTTTCTCTTCACTCCCTGTCAATTGAATATGTACTATGTGACATTAAATATTTTCCCTTTGCCATTCTGCTATATCACTTTTTTTTGTTTGTCACGCTTAATTTTAGATAAACAAGGCATGGGATGGGGATGAAATGGGTACATTACTAAACAAGTTGCATAGTGCACCACTTGATGGCAGTAGTTAGATTTAGTGCTGTGGAAATTGTATTTGTTGGGGGGTGGGCGGGGGGGTGGTCATGATCAATTTTATTTTATTATCTCTGCTGCCATTCTCTGTGGTCATCAATTTTAAAAGCTGTGGAATATTGCACCTTTTAATGTCTCTCCCTCAGTCCCCTCTTAAACTATTCAAGAGTTTTATGTTTGTAGGAGCAGAAATTAAAACGATTAATTAAACTGACATGTATATACATGGATCTGGCAGGTTTAGATGAAATGTACACAGAGTAACTGTGTATATGTATTTGTAACTTTTGTAAGAGTGTGTTAAACTTGAAGCTGTGAAAGCATTCATTTGATTTTCATTTGTGACACAGCTAGAGTGGTGCAAGGCAGGGATCTTATCCAGAGATGAGATTTCCACAAGACGTTGTCAAGGTACATCACTCACTAGGGCTCACTCAAGTAACCTGAGATTGAAATAATGCAGACTGTGTTGCTCATCCCTTTTAATGTGTTGCACAACCAATGAAATTACTGCTCGCAAATTTATTTATTTACTCCTCCGCCTCCTCAGTCACTGAGTTGTTATCACCGCGAGAGTGTGTACTCTCTTATTGCTGAGTAAACATTTCCACTTAAATCCTGCTTCCATTTAGGTTTACATGATCACTGTGGCTCATATATCTCAGACGCCCTCGGAACTTCATTTTCTTCATTTTAAATGCGGATTAAGCTGGGAGCTCACCTCTTAAGGAGCATTTAAACTGAAACTAGAAGACAATGCATGGTTTTGGAATGGTGCTGTAACTCTCTAAAGACCATTAGTACAAAGCTCAGCAATAAGATATCAGATGATGAGACGCTATGCCAATTTGCTGACCAGAAACTTTTGTTTTCCCTGTCCAGTTTCCTGTTTTAATGAACCTTATATTCGTCTGAGAAGGATAAAGTTCTTTTCTCTGAAGAACTACAAACGATCGTTTAGTTTAGAAATGAAAAGGTTATAAAAAGTGTCACTTTCAGAAGAAAAGCATTCTTTATTTAATGTTTTAAAACATTAAATAAGGGCTAGATCAGTGAGTTTTTTTCCTGCAGATTTGTTGATTTGACCTCAACGGATTTGTCTGAGTTAGGGCTTATGGCACTAATGTCATTCACTTATTTATTGGAAAAACACTTTTTATTTTATACTTTGGGGTTGCCTTAAATTTGACCTTTTTTAACGGATTCAGTAGAGGCTGTTAACAGATGGACAATATGTCATTTTAATGAGTTAGCTCGCTTATAGATAATACAGTGCAATCAAAATTTAGCTTATGTTGATTAAATGCGTTTATGTAATAAGTGAAGGTCATCATTATCATTCTGTACCTACCCAGGTACAATTTTAAGCTAAAGTTTATATTTCAAACAATGCAGGAATCTCTAGTTACAGTGTGCCAGCTCGAAGTCATGTTCCTGTCAGCCAGTTACCTCAAACATCTCAAGAATGCTTGAGGTTGAGCTATTTAAATCCTACACAAATTAAATGGAATACATTTTTGGTTGATGGTGCATTAATGGAACAAAGATGTGACTGAGAGCTGTTCAAACTCAGCATAGTATTCGGATCACCGATGGTGCGGCATCAGCATTATCAGGATAGACAAATTTCCAGTGTTTGAAAATTAAAGAGGAATCTAACCACGATCTCTGTTAGTGTCAATTTATTAACCTTCATTTTGTTTGGTCACAGTCTATACAACCTCCATCAAGTGACATTTTCAGTGGTTTCACCTTGTCAAAGAAGAAGAATGTTTTGTATCATTCTCAGTAGAGGGTGTCATTAATATAGCCCTCCGGGGTTGTTTCACACTTGCGAATTTGTTAGATGGTATTTGTGTAGTGAACAATAGGGGGTCTCTGTGATGTTAGTAGATTTATCACTGACACATGAGAGGATGTGAGTACTTCTGAGCGAGCGGACAAGCAGACATGCCTTCTAAAAAACAAATGGTAGTGGGAATTGGCTCCTTGAGCACAATGCAGGATATGTCACCGGTGCCATTACCTGTTATAATGGTCTGTGATTTGTCGCTTTCTGACTCTGCCTCCACAGGTTCTCATTCAGCGCTGTGCTGTTGATGCACTTTTGTGAGTGTGCTCCATTAAAAAGTCATTAGGGGTGTGAGGAGGCAGGATGGGTCTGACCCTCTTGGCAAAACGAGCTGCTTGAAATTGCCCCATCCATCATAATTACACCTATTGGACCGAGCTATGAGAGGCTAGGGAGTGAGCCCCTTGGCTGACCTGGCACAGGCGCTGTGAATAGGGGAACTGGAATTGAACTTAAACCCCAGGGGAGATAAAGGCAACAGGGACTAGGAATGTTTGAGTGAGTCAAGCTCAGAGAGATCTATTGCCATTACGGTCTGATCTAAGCATTGCAATGACCCCAGGATGCTCTCTTAATCTGAACACCCCTTGGTGTCTGCTTTTTTCGGGACACTTGGCAGTCAGCCTATGTGTCACGCGTCATTTGGGATCAATACTATTTTAAGTAATCATCTACATCTCCAAAAGGTTTATTTAAACATAGTGGTTTTCCTGAATCTGTAAATGTGTTTTGGCATACAAGAAAAACATTTTAGTAGCTGTCATACACTTTGATGAAATAGGAGTGACAAAAGACCAACGAAACCACAACAAAAGCACGCAAAAATTGCTTTCTTTAGAAAATATCTTTTTATTGTACAAGAGACAACACAATAAATCATAATTCATATTTTTCATGTTTGTAGAATGCTTCAATAAAAACCTCACACCATTTCTTACCATGCCAGCAACTTGAAATGTTCTATTAGAATTGATTAGATGGAAGCAGAGGTGAGAGTTCTAAGTGATATATTTGTGTCTTTTGTGCTATTAATTCCTCCACTTCTCCTTCTGACACCTGCAGAGCCTTTCCGTGCACCCACCAGCACAGTACGGGGTCTCTGCTGACTGATGGGTAGTGAGGAGACATAGAGATGGTTATTATTAATGATGACCGCCACAATACATTGTACTGAAAATACAGATTAAATAGTGTGTGAAATGCACACCTGTTTATGACTTGCTCTGTGCAGCAAAGCAGCTCGACGGTGGGGTTGAATGCTGTTCCAGGGTCAGATTTTATTGGATAACACCAGCAGATGTGAATCTGCTCATCAGTCATTACAGTGACAGCTGGAAAGCACAACTCAGCATGTGATTGATGCGAATGGAAGTTTTAGAGATTTAGAGGCCCGTATGGCAGTTTTCTGCATTAAAACTGGATCGACACACTCATATAAACTTCTGCTTGAATACCCACTGGCACCAATCATAAGTGTTTTCTCCGGCTGATTCACAGCTTGGTGTCGTGCTTGATTATTGTTTGTAAAAACAGTTTTACGTGAATCGTCATTTGATGTTTTCTTCAGCATAGATAGAGTTATTCGATCACTTCACTTGCAAAACAGTGTCACAATCAGGTAGACATTGCTGTGGTAGTTTATATTGGGTTGGTCCCATTATATTTTTGAAATATTGCAACTGATCTTATTTGCGAATAATGAAAGATTCTATTTCCTTGTACGGCCAGAAGAACAATTTTGTAAAATAAAAAACAAGGTCTACAGAATCTTTGTAAGTTATCTGCATAGTAATATGCTTTGACAAATAGTGTGCTGCAGCCATTATACATTTTGAAAGACTTGCTATAATAAATAATCTCTGATTATTACTAAATGTGTCAGGAACTACCAGTTTCCTCTTTGAGGTCACTAACAAACAGAAGAGTTTTTAACAGAAAAGGTGTTCTGGTTTAACCTGCATCTTCTGAAAAGAATGATCAGGAAATAAATTGTTAAATATTAATGAAAACAATATTTCTTTATGTGTTCAATATTTAATATATGTGAGAAAATTCATTTTAATGATTTAAGATGGGGAAGTGTATGGAATGATAACTGAATTCAACAGTGCTTAGCCTCTGAGAATTCGAGACTGAAGTATTACATTATTTATCCCTTATATCCTTCATTTCGAATGCTCACAGGAAACATTTCCACATAGCCAAAAGCTTTATCATCTTTAAAATTTCATTTAAGGATTGTGATGCCTTAAATTGACGTGCTTTTTTTTTCTTCCCTACTGTTTTGCTCTGCCTAAATAGAAACACCACAATCCTTTAACTGAACCACTCCCAAATAAATCTAGTGTCTTGATCTCTCTTAATTCAATTCATGACAACTGGAACACGCAGCCAAAAAGCTGTGTGCATTTTAACACATTTTTCTTTCCCCTTGCTGCTTTTCAAATGGTCCATTTTCTTTGGTAATGTTGTTTTCCTTTATTCCCCCCTCCTGCATCGATTAGACAGGCTTTGTGGATCAATAGATTGCTGTAGATCTGAATGATTGTTCCATGGCTGTGTGGTATACAAGTCTCCTTGGACCACTCCACCATCAAGCTCCCTCATACGCTGTTCAAGGTTATGCACAAAGAATAAATGACACAACACTGAGGCTGAAATAAGGAACAAATGTTTCATCTAAGAATGGTCCGAATACACTCAGCACAATCTATCTGTGTGCTTCACATGGTCGACAATGCATATTATTTAATGTGATACCAGTCGTTGCTCTACTGTGTGATTATTGCTGAATTGTATTAATCTCATTGCTCACCTCAGATATGATTTTGTAATAAAGGCCACAGCAACTGTAGTGCTACAGTTAGTGCTGCACTTGTTAAACATTTATTGGACAGATAGTAAAGGTAAGCACTGTACTGTCTTTTCTTCATATGAGCCTACAAACACAGATCATATTTAATGGTTTATTCATTCATATTTGCAATAAAATGTAGTATGTGATTTTGATAAAACAGTGTTCAACATTTGCTCATGTGAATTTAATAGTTTTTATGTCATACTGTCCTATTTTGGATGACTGAGCTGAGACTAGATGGAACATAATGCAAACTGAATTGTGTCATTGAGTGTCATCACTGATTTTCTCAGATATAATCATGTCAAAGAATAGGAAGAGGAAATTTTTAAAATGAACTGAATTATTCATAATTCAAACCTAAGACGAACAGTGGAAAATCTTGTACTTCAATAGCAAATCAGGCGAAATAATTCACCCTATGTCTCGACGGCATTCAAATTTATAAGGCTTTTGACAGTATGAATGGGGAAAGTCGTTGGAAAATCTTTACAGTGTGTGGCACCACTCACAGTATCATAGAAGTTCTAGAATGCTCTTGTAAAGGTTTTGAATATGCTGGCCTGATGAACAACAGTGCCATAGTCTGCTCCCCCATCACATCAAATGCTCATCAAGTACGCATTCTATGGCCATTGATTATTGGTCCTGGCTTTGGTCGTCTTTTAACTCCCTGCTGTTCTTGACCTTATTAAGGCCTGCTTATTACGTGAGGATCTGGATTTCATAGATGATATCACCTTGCTCTCTTTGCAACAGAACCACATTCAAGAGGAAACAACGTGGTTGAAACAGTTTTCGGAATAACTGATACCGCAGATTAATGTGCATGAGGCTCAGAAGAGGCATCAAGACAAAACAGGAAGTACCAGGAGAAACCACTGGAGCAGGTGGAGGAAATCGTTTACGTCTGGGCTGTAATTAGCAACGAAAACACCACCAAGACAAACTCTCTTCCAACGCAAACATTTGGAAGTCAGGACAGTATAGACTAAAAAACAAAAATGTGCACCTCTACGTGTAAAATCAGTTCAGACCAAACAAGATCTCAAACAAAGACCTCTACGTCACGGCCAATTTAATGTGCTTTACACCGGACATTGATGTAATAAGACATTGGCGGCTGGGCACGGTCTTTACAATGGAAGACTCGAGAGTGGAAGTCCTGTGGTAAACATCTCAAAAGGACTGTCTATAGAGCAGACCAAGGACCACCTGGTGTTGCACTATGGAGGGACAACTTAACACCCTTGGGCTATCTTTGGTTGAAGCTGAAAAAGTGGCTTTGGACCGTCTGGCTTGGAGAAAGCATTTCCACAGCTTTATGCTCCACAGGGAGCCAAGGGGAGTAATAGTACCAATAGTAACTGGAAATGATTAGTGAATATGTATATATATAAATATATCTTAACAACACTATTCACTCCTTGCAAATGACCACAAATTCTTGTCATAGCACAAAATATATTTGTAATTCATTTAATATGTCTTCTAAAAACAACAGTCAGCACTTCAAACAGCATTAAATGAATCATCCTACATTAGAGGAGGGTAAATGATCTAACCACAATGCATTTCACATGGTAACCTGATAAACTTACAAACTTACTGGCCTGCTGACTGAAGCTAAAGTGATTTGATAACCCATGCAAAACAACACTTAATGGACATGATAAGGCAAAAAGTGCTGATATGCAGTTCTAGATTGTAGAAAACCATTAGCGGTTTGTTATTGGTCTACAGAAAGTTATTTGTGAAGAAAATACATTTGTCAGATTCCTCTTGTAATCAAATGAAAGCAGATGTCCTCGATTACCACAAGTGTTAGATATTTTTGCAGGATTGCATGGCAGGGAGCTTACGGTAGGTCTCCTGATCTGCCTGCTGGCTCTCTGCTGGACAGATTTAGTGCACTGCCTGTGTTTTTCATCCTCTCACGTGGTGAGTAGTTCCCCTGGAGTCTTATTCTGACAAAGAAAATTCAGCAATAATTACGCCTTGCACCCCTACTCTTTCCTTGTTTTGTTTTCAGAAGACAAAGTCCTTACTTGCACATCTATGTTACGCAGAACACACTACTCAATACACTACTCAACTCAGTTCAGGGGCATGATCATTATTCTATTTCACCATTTTATTCAGATTTGTATTTATATTTCATTTAAGGTGAAATTACACATTCAGAGGTTTGAAACCGCCGTCGACAGTGTTACTACTGATGCATCACTGTGGATTTTTTATCCCCAGACTGTAAATAAACTGACAGACTAATGAATACACAAACATCATTCAGGTGATCGCAGGCCCATCATATTGCTTTTACATCACAATGACTTGAGAGAATATCAGTGCTGTCATTTAAGATTCCTTACATAAGATACAAACACCAGGGTCTGAGCAGATGGAATACTTACTGCCAACTTGAAGTGTTAACCCTGACCAAAAAGTATAAGCACTGATCTAAAATAAATAAATAAATAAATAGATGAAAATTAACAAGATTACAAATGAGCGTCTGTACCAGGTTTTTCCTTTACAAACAAGTCTTGAACATGTTCATTGTTACTGTGAGTAGTTTGTATGCAATAGTTTTTGTTTTTGTGTGTGTGTGTGTGTGTGTGTGTGTGTGCGTTTGCATATGTCTGTGTGGCATTAACTTTAAGTTAGTTAGCTCATTATTGATGTATCTACATCAACATCATTTTTTTTGTTTGTTTTGCTTAATCCATTCATTTTAAAAACAGTTCAAATCACTGAAATGAAATTGTGGCTGTTGTCTTTTAATCCATTAAAAGGTTGTCCTTAGCATTTCACCCACAAATGTGCAGCATTTTCTTACTCTTTTTTTCCGTACAATTTGCCTGCTGTTATCCGATCTTTAAGGAGTGAGTCTTTGAATGATAGTAACACACTGAGAAGGCCTCTGCAGATTTACTGTTGTGGTAGCTGTAAGACATTTTTGTGCTTTTGCTTTCCTGAGCAAGTGATACTGAGACTGTATGAAGTCTTTGACCATGAACCAAGAAGTTCTTTAACCGCTCTTGTAAACACTGATATCACTGAATAACAAGTGATTAATGGGCACTATGTCCTGATACACTTGAAAAATAACATTTGTTGTTGGTTTACCTTCTAGACAAAGGCCAAGGCTTCAAAAGAATGTAGCACTTTCCTTGTTTCATCCCAAAGTGAGGCACTGGGTCTTGATAATGTTTTAGTCATGAGTGGTGGGATGTGTCTGTAGTGGTGACTGTGATGATATTCTTGCTGTTGTGCTGAAAAAACAAACAAACACACAACATATATATGATTAAGCCTTATATAAATATATATGGTTAAGACTGTATGTGTTGTTTGAGCTGGTTTTCATCTTCATGTGTATCATTCTAATATTTCCATATGTCTCATGGTGTGTCATCATAGTTACACTTCATCAGTCAATGTTTTTTTTTTTCCTAGTTACAGTGCAGCAGTGTTATCTCATGATGTCAAGTGAAACTTTTGTTGGTGATTCCATTACAGTCAATTAGTAATTTATGTTCAACAGATATCTTGTTGCTTTGTCAGCCAATGAAGATTATCCTTAATTTTAACAGGACTAGGGGAGTGTGGAGGTAGTTTAACTGGTGGTGACAGCCGATGACAGATTATCAGACTTGACTGCCTTCTTGACAGTAATGCTCATCTACTAAACAGCTAGTTAGTAGTAGTAGTTATATAAAAGGCTCATCCCAGCTGGTGTGTGTCAATGCCAAGCTCAATATCTTTATCCGGTCAAATCTAAAATATGCAGTGTAACGGTTATCTCCTTTCACTTTGAAAAATCATCTGAACTGTTTATTTTATTTGAATGTAAGTACAGTCAAAACAAGTTTATACATTAACAAACTCGTCTTTTGTTTTCTAGGGACAGTTAAAGAGCAGGTAGATAATATATTACTGATATGTTTTAACGGACTCAGAGTTTGCTGACTCATAGGCCACATTGAAAAAATACTTTAAGTTAGCTCCTTCCAGAGATGACTGTCTGTCCAATAATTGTCAGCAAAACCTTTTATTGGTGGATATTTAATTGTATTAATCTCTAAGATTACTGTCCCTAGTGTTTGAAAATGTAAGTGTGACACAGTAAAATTCAGGGTCACTTAAGTACAGCGCAACACTCAGCAAAGAAATATGATAATCATTTCTTGGTGCCATTTCAGCATTTGGGTGATGTATTTGAGGTTTGCCGCTCTCTGACACCAAAAATAACAGTTTTACTTTTAATTTTGTCTACTCAGCACACCTGGACCATGATTTAGTCCTGGTCTTTGACACTGATTAACTACAGTTTGCAGTGTGGCACTCATCGCACAAAGATATGAACTCTCTTGCATCTAATCTCACATCTCTGTTTTCAAGAAAGGTTTTTAACTGAACTCTGTGTAGCTTACACTCTGTCTGGATAATACCAACATTTCAAAGAGAGGGAGCAAACAATATGTCTATTTTTCATAGCCTCTCAATTTACAAATTACTGCGTTGTTGTGTCTTTCTTTAGTCTTTCTAAGTTGCACTTGTGAATTAAAATGTAGACTTCTAAACTTTTTTAATATTTGGAGGAAAAGAAATGTTTAAATTGTGATCATAAGCCAAGGTGAAAATTTATTCACTGACGCATATTCTCAGATCGTGAGAACCGGAGGCTGTGGCCTTGTAGCTATTTCTGCTGAAAGGTATGAGCAAATACGGAAAGACAGTCTGGCGTGTGTTGTTGTGCACCTGCTGTATGTCTGTGGAGAACCTGCAATGTCAGGCAGACATAAAGAGAGACATCAGACTCACTAAGCAATGGGATGCAGTCTTGGGTTTCTGACTCATACACTTATGCAACATGGACCACTCCATCTCTTACTGAGAAAGAGAGGATGTTACTCCCACTGAAACATGCTGGCCTTGACTGTATTTGAATTGAACGAACAAGTAAAGAGTCCCGACAGCTTCATCATTATGGTGTTAACTAAAGCTGACTACAATCAGCAGCTGTCTCATTATTCATTTTTCTGTTTCCTGATCTCCCTCACACATCCTGCTTTAAACTGAATGCTAAACACGAACGTAGATGTTCAACGTCCTAATAATGAGATACTGAGAAAATAGTCATTAGCATTATAGCTGGGGTCAAATCTACATGAAAGTGTACCCTGTACAGTCACTTACATTTTGGATTTTATAGTGATATTATAATTAAAGACTGTGCAGGGCACACAAACTATTACATGTAAATGCAAAACTATTTTCATGCCAGACATAGTACCGGATTAAAGACTCTTACCTTACATGTCCTTAAAACTCTGGGTGTCTGGGTGTATAAAGAAGGCATTTCACAATTCAGAGTTTGATATTTCCTGACACATCTTGAATTGTGCATAACTGATTACATGAATTGTCATGTAATCTGAATTTAAATACCTTGAGAACAAAACAAAACCACATCAATACAAAACAAAACACCATTTATTGAACCTTTCCGACACATTCAAGAATTTAGCTGAAGCTCTTATGAAGAGCAGCTTAGAGCTTCTCTGTGACACTGGTTGTCCATCTGTCTTGTTCAGGGGAATTCAATTCACAACCCTCTTGTGCCTGTGCCACTACTACTACTTCTGCAAAAACTGCAACAATCCGGCACAATGGTTCTAAAGCTACTCTGAAAAACAACGCAGATTAACAACAGTTGTCACACATTTCTGCCACTGCTTCACATAACATTTCTCTCATATCGTGGCCTGTTTCCTTGTTTAGGGTCCATTATGAATGCAAAGTGCAGCTCAACT
Source organism: Chanos chanos (assembly GCF_902362185.1). Taxonomy (NCBI): domain Eukaryota; kingdom Metazoa; phylum Chordata; class Actinopteri; order Gonorynchiformes; family Chanidae; genus Chanos; species Chanos chanos. The sequence continues at coordinate 15,843,958 of NC_044496.1, forward strand.
GTGGCAACACAGAGGTGTCCTCCTGCTCTTACCCTGGATACGTGAATCTTTGTGGGGAATATTTCAAAACTTTTTTTTTCACCCTACCACCTATTTTTTTTGGCCTGCGTGTGCAGAAAAGGTGATGGAAACATCATTCACACTTTGCCTCCCTTTAGACATAGATTTCTTGACCTCTCTCACCTATCTCTCTCTTTTTTTCATCCCCCTTGATAAGTTTCATCAAATGTGACTCCATCTTGACAGGCCATCTCCCACTGGTACATTACACGCTGAAGCCGAGAACACTTTTATACCTCATATTAATGTCTGTTGTAATCATTTCTGTACCTCATATTTACGTCTATTGTGAATATTTCTACACTTCATATTAATGTCTGTTGTGAACACCTCTGTACTTAATATTAATGTCTACTGTGAACACTTTTGTACCCAGGGGTGTTTCTAGCTATTGAAAAGATCAGGGGCTAAGTCCGGGGCTAAGAAAACTAGAGCTTTTCATCTGGGTGTGCGCATCTTCCAAATCTGCGTGCGCCGTGTAGCGCTCAATTAGTCCCCCCTCCTTTGGACACTGCCTGTCAAAATCCGCTGTGTTACACAGTCTGTCTGTTGTTTTGCTATAAACACCTCTCTTTCAGGGCGAAAATATTCGGGGCTAGGCTTAAAATATTCGGGTGAACACTTCTATACCTCATACTTATGTCTACTGTGAACATTTTCCTCTAAGCTACCTAATTTTATCACAGTTTCATCTGTGCTGATGTGAAATCGACAGAAAAAAAACCTAAATTGTTATTTGTGCCTGAGTGCATGACACAACACAAACTTGACTTATATGCCCAATATTATAATTCTGTTTCTATTGCAACACTGTACTATTATAATCACACTGTAATAACATGCCAAGTTTCAAGTTCAAATGATTACTCCTTCTCTGATACAAAAATTCTTCTAAGAAAGTAGACTTGTTGTATCAGTGCTGTACAGTGATCTAATTTTATTAAACTGTTATTTGCCAATTGGAACTCCATTTTTTATGTCAATGAAAATGATAAAATTTTGTCTACACAAATACAAATGAAGATTACAGCTCACAATTAAATTGTGGCATATTAAATTGCTGCGGGTTTATTATCTTGTAGTTCTCTGAATAGACAGTCAAGTTGCAGATAGAATGGAATGGAATCAAATCAAATTCTAGTGGTATGTAACACTAAAATGTGTGTTGGGGTTGGGGTGCTCGGGTCGGGTCGGTGAGGCTTCATTACATATTATAGTCTTTTATTGTTTACATGTGATTCTGAACATACTCAAAGGCTTTTGCAATGGAAAGCAGCATATGTCTACTCCAGGACATATTTCAGTAGGTACAGACTTAAATTGTAACATGCCATCAGCATGATTTAAGTAGTAACAAGTAACCTATCAGTGGGGCCATTTTGTAACCACAAGTTACAGCAGTTTTAACTGAACACGTAGCCTAGCCTATAATTTAAAGTCCACCTTACCGCTTCAGTCTGCTCCTTGAACATAGCATTGCTGGCCACTTGAGGATGCTGATGCCCAAACAGTATGTTGAGTTTTTTTTTTTTTTTTTTTTTTACATTTAAGGGGGCCTGTGCCTTTTCCTTTGTTCTCTAATGTTTTCAGCCCCTTCTTTACTTTTTGTCATTTTCTTGTCCATAGCTTTCTTTGGCCATCTCACTGCTGCACGCCACTTATGCCTAGAATATCTAGAATGTTAACGCGCATAAACTAACTTGGTTGTGATTGGCCAGTGAGCCCAGTCTGGGAATGCACACGTGGCACGCTCTCATGCGCACCCCGAAAGATGGGCACACAGAGACGACTGGTAAAGAGACAGACAGGGCCAGTAAAAACGTAATGGATTTTTTTGACGATCCACGGGCCCACCGATGCAGCGGCCCACCAGGTTTTGTCCTGGTATGTCCGATGGTCAGTACACCACTGCAAGTAGTTATAACATTAATACAATACATAATCATTCTGTAGCAGAAGAAGAAGAAGAAGAAGAGGAAAAAGGTGAAGGAGGTGCTTCAGGTGAAATAACAGCAGGCAACACATTCATTAAAAAAAAATCTATTTAGTAAATGGCCTTGTCCTGGTACATACATCATATCCAATACACTTATGCTGTAGGCTCTTAATTTTAACTTTCAACTCAGGAACAAACAAACAAACAAATCCTGAACCTTTTTGTTTGCAAATGTGCTGGTACAACAATCACAAAAACTGATTTCAATGCCGAATTAAATGTGTCCACTGCTTTGTCCATGCTTTGAGCCTAATTAATCCATTTGAATTAAAGATGACATAGTAAAGATCTTGATGTCGCACTCACAGAGAGTAGGGAAAAGGAGCAACTTTGATCTTTACAGTAAAATGGAAGTATCAGTAACAGGGGAGGAAAAAGTCAGCCAAAAAGATCAGCAAAGACTTGACTGAAATTTAATTAAAAATGTCCTGACAATAACGAATGATTTAATAAGACTGCCTTTCACATTACAGCCACCTCAGTCCAGATGAATGAAGCTATTCTTGAATTTTCTCAGAACTTTTCTATGGCAAAGTAATATAGAGCATTTTTCAAAAACAAAAATCGAGTCATGAGCTCCTGCTGCACCGAGTAACTTGCTGTGAAAATAATCAAAGATCTCATCAGGATCTGTGTTGCATAGTTCAGTCAAAACATTGTTCAAACATTTTGAATCCTTAATTATTTAATCTTGCTCCTTCTTCTTCTTCTTCTTCTTCTTCTTCTCTCTTCACAGAAGCCAACTGAGAGGTAGCTTGTTTGGAAGCTCAGTGAAAATTTCTTGAAACAAAGTTCAAAGTTTTTTGAATTTCCCCCAGATATTAAAAGGCAACAAAATCCACTGAGATTTATGTGTGTTAATTTGAACCCAGTGATGTCTCAGACAAGCTTATCTCACTTGCTCAGGATATGTCTAGTTTTATGGCCCTACTTTTTCATTGTGCTTTCATTCACATTTTTTAAAAAGATTTTGAGATAAATCTCTCAAGGCCTGATTAGTTCTATGCCATTTGGCTCACATCTTTGTATTCACTTAATTCAATGTAATATCAAAGTCAGTAGGCTTCAATTTTAACTTCATTCAGCTGAATGAATTATCTAAGCTAGGTAAGAGTGAATGACAGCCTTAACTCACAAAAGGGAAGGACAGGATTGAGACAGACGAAGAGGCAGACTGCCCTCCTGAGTAATCATCCAAAACAGATGCAACATCTTGCCACTGTCTCACTCCCCAGTGCCCACAGGTAACTGTTGCGATGCCAGGGACAGGTGGCCTGAGACTGATAGAAAAGAATAAAGGAATATTCTCAAAATCATTAATTCATCCACTTCAAAGAGACTAAGATTAGACTGGTCATGTATAAATATACATACATATATATATGTGTGTGTGTGTGTGTGTGTATGTATGTACATACACACACACACACACACACACACACACACACACACACACACACACACACACACACACACATATATATATATATATGTATTTATTTAATTTGACCCTCATTTAAAATGGAGGAGCTTGATTTGGCTGACACAATCTTTCTGGTCTCAAAGTTTTTAAATGGAAAAATTCTGATGTATTAGATATCATGTACCATCAAACAGCATCATGAGACAGGATTGCTTTCTGAGGAAGCAGTGCTGTCTCAGTGCACTTTGGACAGTTCCTTAAAGATATACTTTGTCATAAGGAGCACTGATATGAGATTAGTGGCTTATAAAACAATTTCCCTCCAAACATCCTGACGTCAAGGACAGTACTGTAGGACATATATTAGTTTAGGGTATCTGTGATAGGAAACACATCTCTAATACAGCATGGAGTGTAATTTCCCAAGGCAAAATGCACACCAAATGCATTGCTCATGCTACAAGAGCAAGTAGGCAGCTGAATTTCATGCTGATATAAAGTAGCTGCTGTAGCTATTCTTGATTTTCTGGTGAGAGTGACATCACTTGCTGAAGCCAACTCATAAATGCCTCATTCTATACCAACCATGGGCACACAAAACAGATGTATGACTCCAACACAGGAAATATTTCATTCTCTGTGGCTATAGGAAATTTAACATGAAAGACTGCAAGATTACAAATGTACATTGGTTGCCTTTGGGTCTGAGACAGAGATGTGTATTTTTGTTTAACACTAGTAGGACACTGTATTGACAGGATTTATGTCAGAGTTTGGAGTGGTTCCTGCAAATAGATTCTTGTAATTATCCTTTGCCTCCCTTTTGCCTCAGGTATAGCGAAAAACTAATGTACAAACAGGATAACCTACCTTGCTCATCCTCCGGGTGACACAGAAATCCCAGAGGACTAACAGACCACAGCCACAAGGAGAATGTATCCGCAGTTTGTTTTCCAAAATCTTGATGAAGCAATCATTAGAGAGTACTTACAGCTCAGAAGCACTAATCTAATCAAAATCTTCCATCAGGCAGCTTATAATGAACACTTTTCTGTTTCCTCTATCCTAAATCTCCATTCATGGGTGCTGATTCACAAAGAACACAAAAATGGTTAGTTTATCTCTGGGTTATGGGAGCGTGTAGGATTAGTGCTCTTTCTGGAATTCCACGTTTATTTTATCCATAGTTCTCCTCTCTGCTCAATTATTTGATCAGGGATCAAACCATATTTTAAGTAGATTTACCCTGCGTTTTATGCCCTGCCTAGAAAATAAATGGCCAGATTAAGAAGAGACAGGCTATTTATTCACTCTGCCAGTGACACAGCTAGGCTCTTTTTTTTTTCTTTTTTCTTTTTTAAATAAAAGGCCTTGGCGTTCAAAAATTATCAAATGTCAAAACTGATCATTAACAGTCTGGAGATAATTAAAGTGGAAATTATGTACTGATCAGTAAAAAATAATAAATATTAAATAAGTATTTTTAAGCAAAAACACTTACTGCAAGAAACATAGCTTTTTAAAATGGTAGCAAATAGACTTTCAGCCTTTTTTACCTCGGAAATGTTGGTGACTCACGCACCCATAATGTACTCTCCATCCGCCTCTCGCAGGTGTCAGTCTTAATTCTGCCCGGTAGGTGGGACTTCATGTTCAAACCGCAAACTTCTCGTTTCAACACGCACAGTGTATAACTCATTCGGTCTCTCAGTTTAGTCAGAAGAGCCACTGTTCCAAGGGGCACTCTGGGCTTCATTCTATCATGGACTGTGAAGTGAAAACCAAAGTGGAGTTCTGGAATTATCAATACTTGTTTTTATAACGCAATACTCTCCTACAATTTTAAGGGGGGTTATTTCAATATTGAACGATTACACCCCCACATAGGCGCATACTGTCTTATGTAGCCACACGCATTCAGATACATAGGGCTCACTCTCCGTTGATCATTAACACACGGATACATCGATCCATTTTGGACCGAAAGTCATGGATGTATGGTCTCATTCATTTCGACCTTGCTGGTGGAGGATTTTGTTTGTTTCAAGCATCTTCCAAGGCTATTTCAGCTCAATGCTTGATTGTCCGCCGACCTGCAGCTGCTCACCTACCGAGATCTATTGCAATAAGTCTGACAGTGGGAATTTCTTCCCTTTGCTCGCACTGCAAGATACAGGGAGCAATGGCAATAGCAGCAACGACATTGAAGATCTATTTAGGAACATCACGTCCATGTAAGTAAATGCATTCTTTTTCTCAGCTGTGGAAAGGAGTATACAAGCTTTGCTTTTAATGGTTGCCGCTAAACTGTGATTTATGAATTCGCTTCGCGTCTTGAGGTTAGCAACCGGTGACATAGGCTGTATTCAGGAGGATGAAAAAAAAAAAAAAAAATCAGGTCCATGGGATTTTAACTGGATTTTGTTGTATGAAGGGTCAGCCAAAGACATCTAATTACTAGCACAAATCAGGCCGAAATTCTCCCCAAATCCTTTCTTTAGGCATAGAGTCTTTACACAGACAGTAGGCTACACAATAGGAAAATATACTTAACCATCGTTTAAAGGCATCAGCAGGCATCACTATTCTTCCGGTGAATTCTTAGTGAAATATACTTTGAAAAATGCATGTTTTCTTTGCGTTTACTATTTCATTGTGAGAGTGAGTTCACTGCGGATTTCTCATGACATATTAGTACGTACCTGCTTTTTTTTTTATTCTGATCAATGAATTATATGTTGGAAGCAGTCTCTTGTGTTCGTCGTTAACGGAGTACTGGAGACCGCTTATATTCTCATTCACTGTGACGGAACATCCGCGGACTTGATAGACTCTCGCATGTGCGAGTGGTCTCTTTACGTAATTACGATTGATAAAATGGATCACTTGTCAGGTTCCCTACGGGTTCGGTTTGCTAATAATAAGACAAAAAATAGCACACTGTTCGTGTCTTTGGTCAGCACATTGGACAGCTCCCCATGAGACAGAGCTGTGACAATTAGCTGTGTGCTTAGGTGAATCTGTCTATCTATCTATCTATCTATCTATCTATCTATCTATCTATCTATCTACTTGTTTGCCCGTGAGATGACAAATACTAGAATATATGTTTAAGAAGAGGCAGGAAAATCGCTTTACAAGTTGTAAATGTAGTGTTCTGAGAACCTGATGCTGTGAGGCCATGATGCCTTGAAGTGTTATTTCATATGGATGGCTGAGTGGCATATCCTGTGGACCTATATAATGCCTGTGAAGTGCCATGTAGTCATAGCAATATTCAAGTGTTTTTATCTCTAACATTTCACAGGTCACAGGAAACTCAGTGAATCTGTGTTGTGTCATACAGCACCAACTGCTACATTATAAAGATCAGTACATACGCCCAAGAGAATCCCTCTCTCAGAGTTTGGTTCTTTTTATTTAATTCCCAGAACACAGTTCACATGAGTGCAGAGTATGTGTCTCGGTGCCATATGATTTAACAAGTATATGGTTGAAATAGGAGATTTTCCTTTTTCATATCTCTCAGTGGTATGTGCATCTTAGTGCATTAAACCAACACCAAATATACTAAGTATCTATAGTCTCACTGGACCTCTATATGTCACTCCACTCCATATAGATCTATTATTATTTTTATTATTATTATTATTATTATTATTACTATAATTATTATTATTATTACTTAATATAAGTGGATCATCAAGTTTGTATGAAGCAGCCTTTGTGTTAAGTAGGTCACGGCTGCCATCTGAGAATTCGGAGGAGAGCATTTGGATCTTTAGCATGCGGAGCTGCAGTGAAAAGACTGCCCATGTGACTGACCCCGCTTCTCCCACGCACCCTCACATCTGCAGAGCTCCACTTTACACAGGAATATAAATGAAGCACCTTCTTATTCAACAGTCAAAAGATGCATTGAAATCCTGTCTGAGAAAGACAGCTCGTGGGCAAGAGGTTAACATTTAGTCTAAATGTTAGACAGCCAGCTACTCAGTGACTTTTGAAGTGTGTATCCAAAGAGATTGCATTTTAATTAGCTTATCTTGACAATTTACGTTAAAAATCAGGGTCTTGACAATTCCACAGTAAATTTGTAATTTACAACTCAAAAATGGCCTCTATGCTGCACCTGTTTATTTGAACAGTGTAAAAGCATCTAGCTCATGTCTGATGACATGATGAACTCAGCAGTAAGGATGAGAATGTATGAGGTTGCCTGCTTTAATGACACAGAGAACATTATTTGGTCAGGCTGGGGTCTTTTCAGCAACACAGCTCAGTGAGTTTCAACATGTCTAAATGGTTGTAAGGGCTTTTACGACTGAACACATATTGTGACAAAATTATTGCAAAATGTCTTGCTCTGAGGAATAGCATTGGAATCATAATTCCGTTTGCTGGGATTTAAAATCATATCAACCACCTTTTAATGTTGTAATGTTGTAATTTGACCGATTCTGCCTAGAACATAATTGTAATAACAAAAGTTATGCAGAGGCGACGAAGTCTCTCTAGACAATGTCAAACAAATGATCCTTTGAAATGATCGCCCCTTGAATCCTCCAGTTGGGCTGTGCTTTTGTTGCCACTTGCATCACCAAAAAGTTGCACCACAATACAAGAGGAACAGAGTATGGATGTTGCCATATAGATGTAAAAATCTGTTATGTTATTACGTGAACAAACTCTAAAACATTATAAGTAACATCAGGATGGAAATTTGAACAGCTTATTACCCAGTAGATTTTGTGAGGTGTTATTGCAACTTTTGCTTTCAAGATTACTTTATTCCACTATGAAATATTGAACACTTCCAATCCAAGTACAAAATTCCTTTGATCTTTCTTTTCTAGGTCATGCAAAAGCCTCCGTGCCCTTACCCCAGCACATTTATAATTAGGTACAGTTTATTTCATATTGGCCTAATCTGTGCTGATAATTAATGTTCTTTTATGTTGATAACTGAAAATAAAGACCGGCTAGATAATTTATGTATATGTTCATGAATTTGCCTGAATAGGCAGTAGTTTCAACCCACACATAGCGTTATGTAAAAAAAAGGAATCACACATTGTCAAGTTTTTGATATACAAAGTTAAGCCATTGAGAAGCTTTGTCTATCAGTATTAGATAGACAAGAGCTGTAGCTCAGACTATAGGTTAACAAATGTGTTACAAGCAGTGCCATCAGTTATGCTTGTGAGTGTTTCCCACTACACCCCTTAAAGCAAAGCAGAATTACCACATGGTGTTTAATGTGGAAGGTGCTCCACTGAAATGCTACAGTTTATCCTTCTTATTTCTCTTACCATTTGAATATGATAATATGATCATTCATCACTGAGTGCACATCAGACAAAGAACTCAGGTGCTCTACGTCTAAACAGAGAATTCATCCTGACCTTTCATTTAATTCCCTCAAAGGCTCTCTTTGCTGTCCAACTGAAAATATTTTCCAGTCACTGACTATTTTTTTTTTGTCACTATTGGTACAAAGCTAATCTGCTACAGGACAACATGATTTTTCTTAGGTCAAGAGAGAGTTCTGGGTAGCATAAATGGCACATAGTGTGCTTGTGGTTAGGATTTGGGTTTTGCATGCTGAGCCGTTCCTGGAGCATCAGTCTAAACGACATAAGAGTATTAACAAGTCTCAAAATTGCTATGTATGTGGAAAAAGTATTTTCTTTCAAACAAAGTCTAAAGAGTACTAAATGTTTCTGTATTACATTCTCTTGAATTGGCTTTAAACATTGTTTTTAACAAACTGCAATCAGCAGAGATAAAACTTTTTATGTTTTCAAGACAGTGTTCTCACAGATGGACTGTAAAAATCGATTATTACTACCTCATGTGAACTCAAATTTTCTGACATGAATTTGGTGATTTGCCATAAGCTGAGAGCACATCCCATTCAAAATCAAATACAGTGGAAAATGAATGATGAACATGAGAAAACCTTAGTCAGGGTTGTCAAATTATGTTTTACAGAATTCACTTATTTGCAGAAGTTCTAGTGAACCTAAACATGATCTGACTGAAGTTTCAGGTAATTACCTGTCATTTGCAGCAGACTGTACAACACAGTTCAGCCACTTAAGCGTTGTACACTGCCTTCATGACTTCAAATCTCAATTTGTTTGAATATGTATTGTAGTGTATCTTTAATCCAGTTACATATTTGCAAGGTATTTCACAAAGTGGAATTACCGAGTTCTCTGGAGAACTCAAAACAATCATAGTATAGTCAAGTTATTGTTGTTTCACACACATGCGGATTATGCACTCTCAGGATTGCTAATCTTGTTATAGTCAAATGGAACAGCAAATCAGTATTCGTAAAATAACACAAATTTTGCATTATACAACTAACTCAGTAGTCCTGAATTGTGAAATACATTCCATGTTTTATGTGGATATTTTTGTCAAACCCAGCAAGCTTTACAAAGCTGTATACACACAGGGTACATATTAGTACAGTAGTGGCAAATTATGACCAAATGCATGTTTGTTAGAGGCTTTCAGATGGGAATTGTTTTAAACACTCTTTATTCCCTTAGCCAAAGGTTTCACAGACTGACATGCTGAATGGCTTTGTTGGCTGCCTGCCAGTGCAATATAATCATATATTTAATTAAAACTTCCAACTGAATGGGAAGCTGATTTTGAAGCAGATTTAACACGAAATGCTGACAGCAAGAGGTCCATGTTATGATGGTGTGTTATTGTTCATCGCGTACAAAAGTGTTATCCTTAAACCTTCCATGTACATTGAATCAGAGCTCTCATTGTTAGAGTGAAAGTGTGTTTGGGGTCTGCATTGACAAAAGACAGCATTGACTGTCTGGATTGGCTCTAGTTTTCTGAGAGATTCAAGATTAAGTTCAATCTTTTTAAACATGTTTTCAGTGTGAGTAATCATTGATATTCTCATACTCAGCTCATCTTATGAATACTGACAATTTAAGAAACTTTTCTAATAAAAACTGTAGGTGTCTTAATACACAATTCTATACAAATAAAAAACAAATTTGTTAAAAGCTAATATTCCATAAATAATAGTGTTAATGAGAATTTAAATGCAAAAATTATTTATGAGTTGTTTATTATTTTGCGACCACTGAATTAGCCTAAGCTATGCAGCTGGGTGATGCTTATGAACATGCTGGTCACAGTGTGGTTTTGGTTTGATGTAGAGGGTTTGAAATACAAAACCACCTGAAAACAAGAAACCCATTTTGATCTACTGTGCTTCTCACCACTGGACCTTTTACATTATTAAAAATTTGAAGCTTTATTCATTTGGGAATTTCAGAAAAAGACTAGCAAGGGAATGACATTTTGATTACTTTTTTAATCATGCAAAACATGTTGTTCTAAATGATGTCTCAGAACATGAGAGCATTTCTCAGCAGTGTATTATCCATGAAACTCTGCATTTAAAAACAATGCATATTTAGGATGATGAAGAGTATGCTACAAAGCTCATCTCAAACAGAAGGAGCGACAGCACTACAGACCTTAAATAATGCATTAATAGTTTTTGGCACCTGCAAATTGAGTTTTATATCTGTACCACACAAAATAGAAAATTATTACTCAGAAAATTTTCCAAACCTGAACTAAACTCTGTGGCATAAACATTTTAGACATCTTATAGAGACTGTGTTCCTGTCATGTGTTTAGGGTTGCAAATCGATTAGAAAAGCGCAGGGTTGGAGATGCACAATTGTGTGAAGTACTGGCTACGTATGGTTCTGCTACTCCCTTGCTAACGGTCTCTGGCTCATGGGGCCTAATTATACTTATTTTCATTTTGGACAGGATGTGGGCACGGACGTGGGGTGGAGATGTGCTGAATGTAGATACACTTGAGAGCGGGCACTGCTGAAACTATATTTACTCTGACAAATTCTACCCTTGGCTAGTGGAGTGGATATGCTTAGGAGCTGTAGGTCGTTGCTTACACACATCCAAACTGTAGACTGATACCATGCTAACGGTTGTAACAACGCTCAAACCTGACAAGCTATGTGTTTGGAAAAAAGAACACTCTGTTCATGTACAGACTATAATCTTTTTTATTAACAAACAGCATTCTTACTGTTCAGACATGTTACTGTTTTACAGTGGACAGCTGGGTTCATCTGCAGCGGCACAAGCTGTGGCTCGGATGACCTGTTGTTACCAAGAAATTATATAGTCAACTGGTCAATCAATTAGGAGGTCAATCTGTATGCCAATCAGTCCTTATAAGCTATCTGAAATAACTTCATAAATCATTATAGATTTCCCTCACCGTCACTTTTACAGTTCTCTGGTTATTGATCTACTGTCTCCTGTGGTCACATATACAGTGTATTTTAGTCTTGCCTTTGTAACCACAGTTTTGATGAATTTGTCATTGGTCAGTATCATTTTACTGTTCAGCAAAGAACATAACTATGTGATTCCTTTCTTTTGTTGAAGTAGAACAAATATTGGGAATACTCAGAAGAACAACATCATGCTTCAGCTCTCCCTGCCTGATTAATATGATTGAACTGAAATTCCTGTGCCACTATGTTTATTCAAAGAAAATTTGACTCCAGGATGATTCCTTAATTCCATCAGCAGATGGGGACTAGCTAAAATTCCATTGACTCATACAACTGAATGTATGCACATTATATATATGTGTGTGTGTGTGTGTGTGTGTGTGTGTGTGTGTGTGCGGCGTGCGTGTGTGTGTGTCTGTACTTGGGGACTTGAAATATCGAAAATTACTTTTGATTTGTAGAACAACTTTAAGTTGCTGCACAGTAACCACAGATGATTCAAAGCAATTACAGAGACATCTGTTTCAAATTTTAAGAGCTGAATGTTGGTTACAATCACTACAGCTTTCTTCGAAGTGTCTGCCGTTAAAGGGGCAGTAATGGATGTGGAAGTGGAATGGATGTAGAGTGGAATGAATGACAGGAATAGGTGGCCTGAACACTTCAGTAATGTGTTCGTCGATGAGTCATATGCAGACCAACAGTATGTTTAGAGCGCTGTTATACTGACAGAAGTTAATTTACCCTAATACCGCCCCCCCCCCCCCCCCCAAAAATAAAGCAAGATACTGTGTTAGAGCTCTGAAAATGAGACTGGTGTATGAAAAATATGAAATATCTGCATAGGCAAGTATATAGATATAGATATAAGCTAGTGTCTCGTAAGTAAGTAAGTAGGTAAGTGAGTGAGTAAGTGTCAGGGCCTTACAAAGGATTTACTATAGTACCTGATTTGTAGATATTCATCACATTAATTTATGTCAGATGATAAAATTTAAACACTCTCAAAGTCAATTTCACACTGTTGATTTTTTTGTGTAGTCACTATCATGTTGCTGACTAGCACCAGTTAAGTCAATCAGTCACAAGTTTGGTAGTTTTTTTAACGGTAAAGTCCAACAATGTAGCCATTCTTATCTGTGGAATTTATGTACTCATTTCCAATGTTGTGTCTCCAAAGTCCTGCCCCCCCCCCATGTGGGATGTTTGGCTTTGAGACAATGTTGGAGAGATCAATTCCGTTAAGTTCAGTGTACTTGTATGGTAGATCATTTAAACAGAGCTGTTAATCATGTGCAGGCACCGGAACTAAAAACAATAGCGGGCATTGAGAATAGATTGTGAAAACAACTCAAAGCCATAGAGACTGGGAAGGTCTGTCTTCCACAAGATGAACTAAACTTAGAGACAAGGCCTAACTTGAGAACTGCATTTTTATCAGGTCTGTTTTTCACGCATAAAAGGCCAGCATATTATTCCATTGTGTCAGTTTTGTACATAATGTTTTTCAGCCACCATGGTCATTCTCTCTGACATTAGGTCTAGAGATGGTTCTAGAGAAGGTCTGTAAATTATATGTAATTTGGTTAAGGGTGAATATCTATGCTGATTCTGATCTTTTGTAAGAGGGCTCACTACTATGCTCTTTAGGGAAACTTGAATTACAGATCATAATGGCAGTGAGTGGCATTGAAGTGCCCTGCATTCTCCGGTATTACATAAACTGCAGTACAATTTTTTAAAGCTTTCTCTGTGTTTGTATTAAATTTGAGTACATTTTTCCACTAATGTGCAGTGTCTGGGCTGCACGTGCATGTATGGTTACCCACAAACGTAAAAAAAATCATAATAGAAACAATAGCAGATATTACTCATATCACACTCTGCAATATATTCAACCAAAGCTGAAGATGCCTAAAGACAAGTAAATTAAACAGTGACAAATAAACATGTATCAAATAACTGAAGATTAACAGTGACATGATAGAGATTCCCTCAGTAAAGTCAGGACCATGAGCATACAAGAACCTCAAAAATCTGTGACTTAAAACAGAAAAGAAATTAGTCCGTGCAACAATTAATTATTCTTACTGATATCACAGTTGGTTATTTCATAAAAAGAGATGAATTCATAAAAAGAATAAATGTGACAGTTGGCTACTTTTCATTGAAACATAGTTCTGCAGGCAAAGGAGATGCGATAAGGAAAGGGAGCAGTTAGGGGTTCAAAACTCTTGGCAAGGACTGCTTTTTTTTTTTTAATTTGCTTGTGTTTGCGAGCCAATTTGAAGATCTATTTGTGGAAGCAAGAGGCGGAGTGGATAAAGGGAATCAGGGGTAAGCGTCACTGCTGTGATTGGATGTGTTGGTTTGCTGAATTGACAGAGGGGTAGGCCTAGATGGTTGCTGAAAACTATGGCAAGCAGGACAGAACCCTAGCAGAGTGAGATGATAGTCACTTCTCATGTTCAACTCACCAATTTATACATTGTATCCTCTTCTGGAAATTTTCAAAATTATTCAAAATCCCAGGATTCTTCCATGAGACCGTCGAAATAGTGATGGAGATCGCTTGAATAAAAATGTGTTCATTGATTAGAGAGAAAAATTAAGTATGATATTTGATACTGTTTTTTTTTTTTGTCTTTCAGACACATAGAGAATTGGACTGGCCTGCAGATTCTAAAGGATGTTGACATGGAGCTTTACACTGGTTTGCAGAAGCTGTGAGTACTCACGAAATAAATTGCTCAAAAATAGAATTTTGCATTAAGAACATATTATACTGAGCAACATTACTACATGTTTTGAGACAACATTCTATACAAGCAGATTTAAGAGAAAAATGTATCACCTTCTCCAGTCAGGCGCTAAGGGAGGTGATTTATTTTGATTAAATGGAAGACATTGTCTTTGTGGTTAAGGAATCTGGACTCTACTTCTACCTGGGCCCATTTAGAGTTTTATCATCCCTCCATCCTTCACACCTACCCTCTCACTCCTCTTCCAATATCTTCCTTCTTCCCCTGCCTCCTTAAGACAGAGCTAGCCTCTCTGCTCCCCTTGATCTCTCATCAGGGAGGCCACATGCTCTCCACATTAGCATTTTCTCATTAACATCACTTTCCCCAGCTGGAGTAGACTCCCTTGATGCCTCCCACACCATGGAATGACTCTGACACCAGGGACCCCATGCCACAGACTGAGCCCACCGTAGGTCAACTGCACCTGCTAGGAAGAATGCTTCACTGCAACCCTATTTAGATAGAAACCAACCACACCCCAGATGACTCTGACATGGGTGTGTTTACTGAACGCTTATGACTACACAGTGGCATTTTGATGAGAACTGTTCACCTTTAGTCTGCTTGGAACAAAGTCCAGCAGACCGCTTCATAACTGAGGATGTGGTTATGAACAGTGGAGCCACTAGTAGGCTACGACGTTAAACCCTCAAAGATTGTTGTTTATTCAGTAAGGAGAAATTTGAGTGTAATTACCTTTGGACTGTCATAAAAATACAAATATTAAGGTTATGACACAGAGTTGTAATTACTGAATGTAATCAGTATTTCAAGGAAACAACTGATCGCTGCTTCTCTAGGAAAACACCAAGGTGAGATTAGGATTCTAATGATTCCGTTATACTTAACTGATTTAATCTAAAGAGATAAGCAAGATGGGGCACTGCAGTTCTCTCAGGAATCTGTCATCATCTTCACTGAATAGGTTCTCAGGTCTACCTACCCAGGAGTATTCTCAGATTTGAATGACTCTCCTTTTGGGGTTGAATGTGCATGTGTGTGCTCTCATGCAGTGCCTGTGATTTTGTTAAAGACACTTGATGAATAGCTTTAAAGTGTAATTGAGTTGGTGCTGCTGTAAAATTCTCCATTTTCATGTCAATTATCTTTTCCCTGTAGAACAATCACGAACTGCAATTTACGTATGATCCAACCACGAGCGTTTGCACAGAACCCTCATCTCCACTACATGTAAGTAAAACTTATGCTCGTTGCCGTAATTTGGAATGGATTTTCTCTCTGTCTCCCAAGTGTTTTTATAACTTTTCTTTTCATTTGTTCTTTTATGTTACCCAATACATGTAGATAATGTATTCTTCCAGGGCATGACAAACTGTGCTCTTGTGTTTCAGTCAGAAGTTTTATGCTTTTGGTCTTTGCTCTCTATAATTAAAGCTTGCATAACCAAATTTCTTTTAACCAGTGAGCCCTTAAAGGTGTCCTTAGTTAAACAGTCAGGTAGTAAATGTCTTGTAAAGTCAGCAGTCTGCCTCGGAAAACTACTGCTGTGTTTTGTGTATATAATATCTACAGTGTTACATGAAAAAGAGAGGAGTGTGTCTGCCATGGACTGACAGACCAGAATGGTAATTTCAGGCAAAGAGATAATCATTATTTTGTTTCCCTTGTTTTCCCATCATCAGACTAACATTAGTTTACCTGAATGTCCCTGCTCGCTACATCAGCTGTCCTTCATGGTTTGACTGCCCCCTTTTATTTCGCTGTGTATGATTCCTGTCTCTTCGTGTGGGCTATTTGAATGGGCAGCGTTGTTCTCTATCAAAGACAAGTGTACTGGCTGAGCTGGAGTAGCTCATCAATATTTAATGAATGGGATAAATGTCATTAAGGGGTTGCTTTGACTTGAGTCACAAATGGGGCAGATGGACATGCTAATTGTGGAGTCATTAAAAATGGGAATGAGAGCTCAATGATGAGCCTAATAATTGCTTGTGTCTTAGACTACATTTCAAAGAATGGAAATGGTTTGATTATGGAATTGTGTTTGAACAGTTTGTCAGATTCATAGTTTGGTGTATACTTTGGTTTTTGAGTTGTGATTCGTACCCCGGGTTTCCTTCTGCCTTGCTTTTGTTTTGTTTGCTTTTATGGTCTCTCCTGAATAGTGATACTAAACATAACATTTTTGGCCTAAATTGACATTACACAAAAAAATGAAACCATTTTACTCTTAAAAGACAATGAGAAACACGTAAGAATTATTTTAAACTACTATTGATATAAAATAATTACCTGTTATAAATGTTACATTTGTACTGTTTATTGTGCACTGTAACTTACCACATGCATTTAAACAGTGTGCACTTTTTCCACTGAGTTCAGTACAGTGAGAGGTCTGCATCCATCCAATAGTTCAGCAGCTCCTGAGCCAAGCAGTTGAAGTTAATCAAATGTCCTTTTAGTCTCACGGTCCATGAATTGACCAACAGTCAGTATGGTCCATACCAGTCCTTAAGTCTGCTTTCAATAGTCCCACCAGAGTCCATAAACAAAAGCAGTCTGGATGTAGCTAGTTGCGGTCTGGTCATGTGAGAAGCAGCCATAGGGGAATCAGTCCTTGTGCAGTGAGATAGAGCAAATTGTGGAGTACCAGTCAGTGTTTGCTTGTTCTACACTGTAGCAGGCAGCAATTCTAAGCTAATTGTACATGAAGACCTTGGTTGCATGTCTCTCTCTCCTGGGTACAATTCAGTAATTGCAAAGTCTTCCTGGGACTCCTCCTCTGGGCATTAGAATCCTGATGAGCACTTGATCATCAAGCTCTAGCAAAGAAATCCTCACTTTGATATGATAGTGCTTTTACTCCACTCTAATGATTACAGAGCACCGTCTCTTATAAAGTTCTTCTATTATACATTTCTCCACAGTCTTGCTGATTTCAGGCACGTTTCTTAGAGGCACAGCCTATAAGCATGTCAATGGGTAGTCTTCATTATCTTCTGTATAACAGAGGTAATGAAGAGAATCCAGTGACTTTATGGTGTGTATAATTGTAGGCATACATCAGCTTGTATATTTGTTTCTCCCAATTTCACTTTGGTCTGTCTATGAGTTTTCCTGGGATTTTTCAGCATTTTACTATTAAATTCCTCCACTTGCTTTCGCCCATGTGATGTGGTACATTAAGCAAGCGATGTTGCAGCACTTACTCAGGTCTGAGTTGATTCTCAAACTGGTCAACTGGTCCAAAAACAGTAGATGTACCAAACGCAGACATGGCTCACAACTATTTTACCCAGTTTAGATGTGGAAGTGTTCACTTGGCCAAAATATATGAACTGGCCTATGCTTACAAATGTATATGCTCAAACCATTGCTTTAGTTGCTTCACTGATGGTTTAAACCTTGACAATGTGCACTCCAGTCACTTTGCATTTGCATATTTTTTGGAAAGATGGGTACACATAAAGGACCAGTAACAACAGCTTGTCATGTAGCTCAGGTTGACACTTCTGCTGCAGCTATGGCAATATAAAGAGCACCTTTCTGTTCCTCTCTGCTGACAGTTAAATCACCTTCGTGTATAAGCATGGGCAGCGCTTGGGAAGGTTTGGTGTTGGGCATCATGGGAAACCCTTTCACCTGTCATGGGTTTCAAGCTGCCCTGTGCTCAGATCATGTGACATGCATGTGTTCTTGCAGAGGTTTTCAGTCAGGTTTTCTTCCAAAGAATGGCACAGACACATGATTGTTTCTCTAATGTGGGCTTTTTTCAGGACTGCTAAGGGTATTTCTTTTTTCTTTCTTTTTTTCTTTCTTTCTTTCTTTCTTTCTTTCTTTCTTTCTTTCTTTCTTTCTTTCTTCCCTTGAATGTTCTTAACTTAATCCTCATTTAGAATTCCAGATGCATAACCAGAGCAACCAGTTAGTTCATGCATCACTCAGGTATATCTCAAGCAATCTCTTTCTTCTGATGTCATACGTAAATATAGCATAATTTGATGTACTTAAAGTAAAGTGGTAGTTTACCATTGTTTCCAAAGCAATTTAAGTTTTCCAATCTCTCGACAGTTAGTGAACATGTTGTGTCTATGTTATGCTTATCTGTAGATCCTTGCGGAAGAATGCCAAAAAAAAAAAAAAAAACACCCTTGGACTTCAGTTTCCAAAATAAAGTGCTTGGCATTGAATGCATTGCCTGGGCTTGTTTTGACACTGTGGATCCAACTATGCTTTCAATAATGTCTGTCCTGAGTGTCCTACTATGTGGCAATTGAAAGGATATAGCCTGGTTGGCGAGACACTGTGTCTCTTTACCTCATGGACAGTGAGAGACCCAATAAATCTGGAGGAACCATTGTCAGAAGGGAGGAGGAAAGGTCACTCCCTCGGGGGAGGTCTGAGAGTCTCCCTCATTAAATCTCACAGGACATGTGATGCTATTTTTCAAAATGTCACTTTCACACTAACTCCATTAAATGATATCTCATTCAGTTACAAAGAATAATTCAGTGTTTCTTTTTCACTGGATCACTTCTTGCACCATGACAATGTAAAAGCCCAAAACCCTGTTATGGCTGATTTTGTGGTTGTTCTACGGACGCTATTTCCTGTATGCTGCTCACTAGGCGAAGGACCGGGTATAATTCTTTGAAGTGCTTTACGTTCAGTTTACTTTTATGTTTATTATGACAAAACCATTTGGTGTAACAGCTTTTTCCCATGGAGCTGGTTTGTCTAATGTGTGCATTGTTAGAACTCTGTATGCAGTTCAACTAACATAAGAATATTAAAGTGATTTGTTTTCACAAGTCCAATCCCATTCCATAAATCTGATCAAACCACTTTTATTCTGCTAGCGTTTAAAAGCTGTTGTGGAGTATCATGACATTGAGCCGTATAAGTGAGAACTGCACAGTAAATCATAGGAAGTTCACCAGTGTTAAATTTACTTACCGGCAGTTAAATTAAATCTTAGTCATTTTACATAGACCCACTCTGGTGAGAGTTAGACTAAAAAAGCTGTCTCAAAGTCCATTCAACAGTGGTACTCAGGTCCATTTAACGCTGATGCTGTGTACATAGCATTTGTTGCCTGTGTGAAAGTAGGTTCTGTCCGTAACTGCTACCAAGTTTTTGTGCTGTAAATGTGCGCACACTGCTGTTGTGCTTCTGAGGGGCTGATTTTTTTTTTCTTTCTGTCATCTGTTATTCTGTTATATAAGACGTTGTCAGTATTTGGCTTAGACACAAAGACTGACAGAAAGAGTAGGAGGAAGGATATGCAGACTTGCTAGCAATTTGTTATGACATACAGTCTATTTAAACAGTGCAGAGCGATAGGCTAATGGATCCAACCACTCAGCAGGACCCAGTTTAGAAGCTTCTCTCCCAGAGGAAGCTGTACCATCCAGTATGACACTATATTTGGATCAATAGTATCTCTTATGAGAGATTATATGTAAATCCTTCTCACTGAACCTTTTACAAAGCTCGGGGGACTGTCATGTTCTACTTTTTATTGATGTACCATGATTTGTTCTGTGAAGAAATGAACACTGGTATAAATTGCAGCTGTGGTCCATTGCATAACACAGTCAGGTCCACCTTTTCTGCTATATCGGTCCAGAAAGGTGTATAAAGATTGCTTCCCTTTTTTATGATGGTATTGGTACACAGCGTGTGGTTTCTGGCAGGCAAGCCTCATTGGGATGCATTTCATTTTCTGTATCTTTTGCTGATGTTTAAGGAGAGTGAGTGCAAGGCAGTGTATTTCTGCATGTGATGGACTCAGAGGAACCTTAAAACCACCCAAGGTGAACAGTATATATGATGTGTGTGTGTGTGTGTGTGTTTGTGTGTATGTGTGTGTGTGTGTGCATGTGCTTATGTATGCATGTGTACGATGAACCCTTTCAGTTAGAAAACATGACTTAAAGTGGTGAGAAGTAGCCACATACATGACATGGAAGTAAAGCGCTTTATTGTGCTTGCATTCAGTGTGATAACACTGTTTCTTTTAACGATATACATCATATGAACAGATTCTGTTCACAGACAGCTCACCTAACCTGCTCTGGCAGCACCTTGGTTTTGGCCAGTGGTGGCACAGTTAACACCTAATATGTATGTGATTGGAGAGCATGCTCACAATGTGCTGTCACTCATCCGCTTCTCTCCTAATGGGGTTGAAAAGAAGAGCTCACTGCAGTATGCCCACACTCCTGAGATTGGAGACAGTCATTTTCCATTCACACTTTGTCTGATCACATCTGGGGTGGCCTTGTTCCGACCTGCTTTTTGACACCTCCTGATATTTGATTTTGCTGCAGAAAAGAAGAAAGACGGGCTTTCTGTTTTTTTTTTTTTTTTTACATGTGTTTTTGAACAATAGGTGTCTTTGTAACACAGTTAAGCTTTTAGATAAGGTGTTTTAAGTTTAGATGTTTTGTTGGTTTCAACTTCATGAGTTTTAAATCCCTGCCTTTTCTGAAAGTCCACAGTTATTTTACTCTGTAGAGACAATTTTGGTTATACAAAGTACATTTTGCTCACTAAAAATGTCAGTTACTGGTATTGTATGAGAGGAGATGCAAGACAGGGCTTAGTTAGGGCTTTCCTCGAAGTCTCTGAATTAACCTAAACCTTTGAAATTACGGTCCTCTGATGAAAATTTGATGATCGACCAAATTTGACAGGTGCACTTTTAAGGCTAGCTGTACCACTCATGCTTTAATTAAGATTGTTCTGGTAATGATCTAATAATAAGCTGTGAAGTTCAAAAGAGCCATGACTCTTTGATCAGACAATATGAGAAGAGCAAGCAGGTTAAATTAAGGCTTTGAGATATTCATGGCCTCTCCGAAAGGCTAAAGCAGAACTTTTTGCCCATGTTTTTACAGAGGCAGATTTACTTACACTTCTCTGTTTGAATTTGATATTTTTCTTTATTTAGCTGTGTAGTTTGTATTAGTAACATGGCAAAAATCATTTTTAATCTACTTTTGTTTCTTTCTCATGACTCCAGTGTGTCAGCACTGCTATAACATTGTGTTTTCTCTCAGTATTCCCTGACATTAGCGCTTATGTTCTACTTTACACATGTCTGATCCATATTGGTAAGCCTGTGTATGCTAGGGGTATTGGTGTTCAGTACTTTAAGTGATAGCCTCTGATTTATGTGCTGTCTCTCTAGTCAGAAGAATCCAGGCTCTGTATGTATTTTCTGATGAACCAGCGTATGACTCATTTGCTTGTGATTCACAGGCGTTGGAGAGTCTATTCTTTGCTAGTTTCCCTTCTTGCTTTTTGGACTTCCACTGGTTGCTATGGTCGTTGTTGCTAACAGCATGGGAGCATATCAAGCCAATGATATTTGCCAGGTCAAGGCAGCTAACTGTTTAAATTTTTGAAGAGGCACTTGGCCTCTTTCCAAAGCCAAAACTCTTGCCAGATTATGTTGCAATCTGCCCTCTTCTTGCAGCTCATCTGAACAGCTCAAGATGACTGCCCAAGGTGCCAGGGCATGGCAGCTCTGTGGATGACAGCTTAGAGGCACTGTGAGGTGGTGGCACTCTGCCCCGCATGGGCATGAGGATAGCTCTGTGTACATTACATTTCAGTGTTCAGGAAGACCACCAGTCATTGCTTGAGAAGCCACAGACTATATATATTATTAGAGATCAAAGATGAAAAAATCTTCCTCATACAGTAGTATCTCATTGCAGAGTCTGCGGAAAA
The DNA here is from genome assembly GCF_902362185.1 of Chanos chanos. NCBI lineage: Eukaryota > Metazoa > Chordata > Actinopteri > Gonorynchiformes > Chanidae > Chanos > Chanos chanos. The sequence goes on from NC_044496.1 coordinate 15,866,263, forward strand.
TGGCCTAGTGCCTCATGGCAAATGATTTTGTCATTGGTGCAGGAGCACTGTGTGGTTAAAGGATAAATGGATCTGTGGTCATAATTTGGGAGATATTGAATGGAGCAGCTGTGAGTCTCTCACCTGCTGAGAGAGGTTAGTTGGAAAAGCAGGAGCAGAGGCTACTCTTTATTTGCACAGACTGGGGGATGACAGATTTTTCATGTCTGGAATATTTTTATCCTCATTCTTACCTTTAGTATTGTTCCTCCACCATTCTCCACTATCACATCTACCCGGTGTTTTAAAGCATAATGTCCAAACTCCGAAATTCATTTCCTGTATTAACTTTGCAGTCATTATAGTCAGCTCATCAGAGCATGGCAATTGATCTACCATTTATGAAAAGCAATCTCTGAAGTGTGTGTAAATGACAAAGTGTGTCTTTTTCTGTGGTATTCAAGATGTTCCTGAAGCAGAAGTCACTCTCTCTGTATAAACGATCATATCTGTCATAATTTAAAAAAAAAAAAATCTGTTATGGCTCTGATTACTCAGCTGCAATAACTGCAAGAGCTGTGTCTTCAATATCAAATCAAACCACACATTTTCAGTAGTAAAATGATGTCTTTTTCATTTAGATTCTCTGCTGCAGTGGAATAGAAAGAACTTATACAAACATATTATTGTGCTTTTATTGGTTATTTAAGTGATCAATGTGAACCCGTCTGCTCTAAATGGCATGTTTAGTAAACAGCATTCTAAGTGAGAAAGCATTCTACTTCGTAGTTTGCACAGTTTGCATAGCTTTAATACTGCAGTTTAATCACAAATTAACAGGCAATCCTGGACAGACTTAATGTGGATGATTTCATGCTAATTATAGGATCTGCTAAATAGGTTCTGTAGTCATCTACAACAAGATAATATCATTTAACCTTTCTAAGGAAACCAAATGATATCTTACTTGAAACAGGGACCTGGAAAATCACAGACCTTAAAACTGAACCTAATTTTGTACAATGATGTCATTTCTTTAGATGATGTCTGACCTTAATTGCCCATGGTATACATTATATTTTACTGTATGTACATATGAGCAAGCCAGTACCTAACAAATGCCACAGACATAGGAAGACAAATATGCTCCTCTTTACATTCAAAAAGGAGGGTTTACCCACTACAAACAGGTGCCAGTTAAAGTAACATAAAGTATAGACTGAAAATATAAAGCAACATGCTGTCTCTTACTTCCAGATCAAAGTCACCACAAAACAATACATTCCAAAGTTAAATGCTCACCATGTAACTGAGTAATTGTTCATGAAAATTTCTTTTATTAGCTGCCTGCTGACTTACAGACTGAACTGTCTTATCCCAGTTATGGACAACTGTAGGGCTCTTTAATTCTGTTTGTTACCTTATAAAAGCTATCTTTGGTTGATGCATTATACTACCAACTCTGGTGATGTTTCCTCTGTCTCTCAGGGCAGCAGGGTGAGTTGTTCAGCTGTCTATTATTTATAGACAGCTGTTTTAAACCCAAAACAAAACTACAAGTCCTTAAAGATTGTCCATGCCCCCAAAAGCAATATTTAATCTATGGTTTATTGTGATCTGGAGGGCTGCTTTGGTAGGATTTTTTTATTTCAGTCTTTTGAAAACATAGATCAGAATTACTTGTTTATTGGTTTTGTTAATGTTTAATAATGCAGATCAAATGAACAAATATTACAAACTGAATATCAGGTGGCTCATTTTCACCAGACTGAAAAGAAGTATGTGTAATTTAAGACTTTTGTATTCTTGTAGGTGGAATAAAAACAACAGCATATTTGTTATTTTAAGTCATCAAACGGGCACAAGTGCAGATTTTAATATATAGCAGTTTATTCACCACACACAAAAATGAGCCACTTGCAACTCCTGAGACACAACTACAGTTTTGTGTTGTGGAATTAAGGTGGTCGAGGGATTTTCTAAAAATGTCACATTGTTTATTTTGATGTGTATTTTCCTCAGAGCGTGTAAAACAGATATGAGTATGACCCCACAGATGCTCCCAAAGACTAATTGTGTCAGTGCTCATTACTGAACTTTTGTTCAATCTGTCTCTTTTGATCATTTTATTATTAGATTTACCCTTGTAACTGTAATAATTGTCAGTTTATGAGTGGTCAGTTTGCTCTTGAATAAAATTATGAACTGTTTCGATGAGGCACAAGTCACCGAGCAAACCATGCTTACGATGTAGTGGCTGAGTGTTCCTTTGTCATATCTTTAAAATCACAGTGTGCATGCATTATAGTTACATGCATTTTTTAACTGATCTCTTTATTTATACCATCAGTATGCCATGGGTTCTGCCATTGCTGGTTTTTTTTTGCTAAGAATGTATGCCAAGCTTTCATGTTTCTTTGTCAGGAGACGGGCACAATACATTACAGTGAGACTGAAAGTCTTGCTGTGCATAATCATTGCATTAATAATGTATTATTGTTTACAGTGTGAAAATGCTGTCGTTCAGTTGTAAGAAAATGCAATCCTTTTTATTTTTTTATTTAGATTTTTTATTTTGATTCACATTATGCCTTGGGTAGCTAACAGATTCTTGTTTTCAAATGGTTCGTTTTGGGAGAGTCTAAATTGGGTCCCTTGTGTAAGGAGCTTTCTTATACATATCCAGTCCAGCTTTATGCTAAAACCATTTGATATCATTTTTTTTTTGTTGGGAATTATATTTTTTTTCCTTTAGTTTGATTATACTTTCTGACTGCAGAAGTGGACCTGTTTATTCTCGTCTTGGTTTTGTTGTTAGGTTTTGTTTGTATTTTTACAGGCAGTGTTGTTTACTACTCAGTTGAGATTCATTGACATTGAAATAAACCATTAAAAATGAACTGTACAACAAAAATTCTTTCAGACACTCTTTCAAACTTTCTCAATTGCAATAAACTGTCCCTGTTCAGAAATATATTATGAGAAAGTTATGATAATGATGTATTGCTTTTTGCTGTATGATTTCATATACTGATTTTTTTTGACAAAACTAGATACGGTGCAATGTTGTCATACAGGTTAATATGAAAAATCTGTGTGAGTTTGATGACAGGGTGCTGTCCTTTTAGCCCCTACTAATTCGTAACTCACCACTTAACAATCACAATCATTTATTTACTGATATCTGGAGTTTTGTTTTTTTTTTTGGATGCTGAGATGTCCTTTGATAAATGTATGTGTCACATATACAACCAGAATTGTTCACATGATTCATCAATATCACTGTGTTTATTCCCTAAATACACCAAGTTTTGCTTGCACTGAGATTTATTTTCAACATCCTTGCAACATCCTTGCAAATGCTGTAAAGCAATTCTATGGCCATAAGTGAGTGGCATCTCTGTTAGTGAGAACTCTTTGAGCTCATGTTGAATAGACAGATAAAACAAATGACTATCTGCCTGATCACACAGCATTTTCAGTGACTCGCCTTGAAATATGGAAAGCAGTGGTTCAATGAACCAAGTACTCTGCCTGGGCGGGAAAATAAATGAAAATATTCCCAAGATTTTTGTGAGAGGCAGTGATAATATAAAGCCTTAAGCTGAATTTATCAGGAATCCTTTCTCTTAGAAATAGACATTTATATCCTGGGATTTACATATTTGAAATTATAATTATACAGAATTAATAATTAAATTGAGATACAGAGTCCTCAGTGGTTGCTATGGTCAAAGCCTAAGCACCGTTTAGCATTTTATTTCTAAATCCTACTCTAATCAGTACTGCCCTGCTCCATTCATTCTTAGAATGCCACTGAAGATATCCCTTGGTTTATTACATGGAGGCATTTACGTAATGTTGTATCAAAAATGGTCTCATCAGAGTGACTGACTATGAATAATAAATGACTAAGATGCAGACTTTATAAGGAGAATGTGAGTGTGGGTGATGACACTTGAGACCACACAGAGCCAACACAACTCCTCCTTCTGCATCAGAGCATCAGAAAACCTGTTGCCATGGCAATGGGCCTGAGCAGCTAGCAGTGCTTGTTATAAAACTCATAAGATTTCTTAATGACCCTGAGAACGAGCTAGCCAAGTGGTCAAAATAGTTTCTGCAGTATATGTCTTTTCATCACATACTATACTTGACTCAACACAATAAATAGCCATAAATAAACTTTTTGTTTAGTATTTTATTTCATTTTACCAAGCATTGTTGCCAATGTAGTCATGAAGTACAGGATGCACAAAAATATTTCAGTGGAATTCAACCCCCAGTTTTCTTAACATGGTTGTATTATGATTTTAAACTCTCAGATTGGTGTGAATGGATTGCTGTTTGCGAAAAAAATTAATTTGACCGTTCTTATATTTTACTACCATGAAATTTTGCTTAAACGGTAGCTTTTTCACTGTATATTTTATGAGGACACTTCCTATTGCCTATATTTTGTTTTATGTTTTTTTGTTTCATGTTTTATGTTACAGATGATCATAAATAGAACTTTCCTTTTGAAAAATGGATTTGATGTCCTTTACACAGAACATGACCTCTCTGTGCAGATTAGTATACGTTTATGACTCCCAGACCACCTCTTTGTATTGAATTTGTTGGCCTTTAAAACCCAAGCTTTTCATTGCCTCTATTGAATTTGTTGACTCTAGAATGGTCAGGTTCTCCTTATTGAGTTGGCTAAGCGGCTGAGTCCTTTGCAGCTGCTCCTTTTGTCGTAGCTTTGGCAGTGATGGAGGCTCTCTTTCTCTCATGTCCTGATTTCCTGTTGCACGGAGCCTGCCTCAAAACACATTAACCCTTTCTCTGTCTCACCCCTTAGAAACCTCTCCAAGAACCCACTGACTACACTCTCATGGCAGCTCTTCCAGAACCTCCAACTCACTGAGTTGTAAGTCCATTTCTGCTGTTGTGAAACAGGGTCAGAAAACGAGGCCATTTTTTGAAATTGTCTGATTATAAAACAAGGGCCAATGGCAGAAAAGCTTGAATTTATTTATGTACAATATTTGTTTATGTGCATGTATGTGAACGTATGTGTGTATGTTTGTTTTATATGTTGACAGAAATGGATGACTTTCAGTCACAATTTGTATTATTATTATTATTATTAGTAGTAGTAGTAGTAGTAGTAGTAATATTATCATTATTATTATTATTATTATTATTATTATTATTATTACTATTATTATTATCATTATTCCTTCTGTTGCATGGATATGTATAACTGGTGGGATTAATTTGATCTTGCACTACACAAAAAGTTTTTGTTTGAGCATGTATTTTGTTGCACAGAACTTAATCCAACTTGAAGAATATGAATCGCATTGTGGTGAGGGGTTTAAACTTGGTAGTCATGGTTGTTGTAAAGGTGAAATCATAACAGATTATTTTGAAAGACAACTTGGTGTATTACTTTTGCTTTTTGGTCACTCCATGTGTCAGATTCCCTCAGCCAGTTGATATTTTGTTCTTTAGCAGCTGCACTCATCTGCAAAAAGATGAATGCTAAATGCATTATTGAAGTATTGAAGATTACACATTAAATGAAATGATGTACTGGAAATGAGATTAATGTCTGATATGGTCTCCTTCAAAAGAAAATGCAACAAAGAAAACGCTCAAAATGACTCTCGCGACCTTCTGTATACCAACATTTTACCTAAATTAAACAATACCAGACCAACTGATACGACTGATATGTCAAGAAATTTATGTCATATGTATGAATGATGGTGGCTCTGCAGGAGGCTGGAGGGCATTGTGTTTGACTGTGGCTGTGACATTCGTTGGATTCAGCTGTGGCAGCAGAGAGGAGAGGCAGGTCTGCACACTCAGCAGCTTTATTGTAAAAACGGAGCCTACAAAATCCGTCTCCACGCCATGAGCATCGCCCACTGTGGTACAGTATACGCCTTGCCTCTCAGATTGGGACCTTTCCGTAACACTTACCGCTGCTACTGCGTCACACCCTAACAAACCATACTTAAGCATCTAGAATAATGTGGTCATCCAGAGTAATGTGGTAATCATTGCAGCCTGTTAAAAAGGGCTTCCATAATACAGATAAAGTGTTTAGATAAAGATCTGTGAGTGCTCATAGAGCTTAAATTGTCATTTTAGACTAAAGTGCACACAAAGCACCATAATCTTACAGGACAGAGAAGATCAGCTCCAGAAGTTAGCTGCATTGATTCTGCTTGTCTTGCCTTGTCTAGACCTGCCAAATATCAGTGTGACTCATGGTAACCTGACAGTGATGGAAGGAGACAATGTCACTGTCAGCTGTAATGGGTCAGGGTCTCCACTGCCTGAGGTGGACTGGCTAGTTAATGGGCTTCATTCCATCAACACTCATCAAGTGAGTACAAATGACAAGGGAGAAGATTGCTTAGATGCTAAAGCTTCTCATGTCATTATGTTTTTGTCTTCAAACTAAATGTGTTTTTTGTCTCTTTCCCACTTACAGTCAAATGTGTATTGGCCTAATATCCACTCTATCAACCTCACACTGGTCAACGTGAGCCGGGATGACAACGGCTTTGTGCTGACCTGCATTTCAGAGAATGTGGTTGGAATGACCAATGCATCCCTTCAGCTGGCCGTGCAATGTATGTTCACATTTAACTTCTTTTCTAAAGCACAGTCTTTCTTAAAAGAAAAAGTTGTTCTGAAAATGTCAAAAACTTCAATGTTTCAAAGCGATTTGATCTTGTGTCTTAATTTCTAGAAAATGTAAAATAGGTAGGATCATACAGCATAAATAGAACGAGTTAAACTTAATAGATCCAATTAACAAGACTACACCTCCAAGCTTATGTGAGAGAACATGCCCACTGTTAGAGCAGAGGTGAAAAAACCAAGCTATATTTAATTACTTGAATACACGTGCTTGCCTCAAGTCAGCTGTGTGTTGAATTTTAATCGGCTTCCGTCACCACAGACAATCAGGAATCATTAGGTTATTTAAAGAGCACATGAATCTAAGACAGTAGGCTAAGGGAGCATTTTAATTTAATCCCTGTAGTTATTAATGATAATGGCAGTAAAATAAAATGCCAATTATACTCAAAAGTGTCATTAAACAGAGAACTTTAACATCTAAACTGACTCTGAGTACTGTGTGACAGACCACTGTTTTTGTGGTGAACATTTATTCTCAGTGTACCGGGACTGATGACATACGAGACGGCATTTAATAATTCAGCCCACTCTACTTCGCTCTCTCTATTTTCGAAGTATCCTTCTTATGCTCTTTTTCTAAACACTTTCCTCCGCCACCTACCTTTGCTTATTTTCTTTTGCTGTATTTCTTTAGCATTTTCAATTTCCCCTCATCTCTCTCTCTCTCTCTCTCTCTCTCTGGCTGGGAATGACTACGGAACTCAGTAAATGACAGGACTCATGTAGACATGGGAGCAGGCAGGGCAGAGGAGGGGTGTTGCAGCATGCTGATTTCAAATACATCTCACCTATTTAGTTGGCTGAGCACAGTCTTCTCTGTGTGAAGCAGGCCTCAGGCCTCATCAGTCAACAAGACACAAATGGCTTGTGGGAAAGACCAACTGACAGTTATCACCAGGCTCATCTGGATTACAAACAAATGCCCAGTATCTCGCTGTGAGCTCACAAATTGTTTGACTGAAGTAATGTTAAGGTTTAAATTAATCAAGTGGCAGTAACATTTATTGTTGTATACTGGAGATAGGCAGATTGAAGGCTGAGCAATATGTATGAGGTGAATTGATGAATCACCAGTTTGAATGACCAGGTTGAATGAGTCATCAGTTTAAATGACACTGGTATTTTCTGCAACTCACATCAGCTATCTGATAATGTTTTTGATTTTATTTTCTGCAAAGCAACATTTGAGTTAATTACAGAGGTTAACAATATGTAGCTTTGGCTGGCCTGGTTTAATGATTGGTCCGGTAACTGAAGACTGTTTATCACATCTACCATGGTAAAAACCAGTTTGATTCACTAAACATCTGATGTGTCCTCACTGCAGTTCCACCTGTCATCCTGAGGCTGGAGGAACCAGAGCGTCGTCATCACACCTGCATAGAGTTCACAGTGAGAGGTTTCCCTCATCCTATCTTACGCTGGTTCCATGAAGACCGTGAGATCCTTCAGAGTGAATACATTCGCACTGAGATGGAGTTCTACCAGGATTATCTGGAGGGCTGTCTTACCTTTGAGAACCCTACTCACTATGACAATGGAAACTACACGCTGGTGGCCAGTAACTCTCTTGGGACCACCACTAAAACTGTATATGGCCATTTCCTTGAGGCCCCACCCTTTATTGAGGAAGAAGGTAATAGTTTTTTTACATAAAAATAATAACTGAATATTATTAAAAATGAACAAATGGCATTACTATTCACAATGCAGTAAGAATTTGTTGTTAAATAGATAGTAATAATAATTTATGCATTTATACTAACAGTTCATTTTGCTGATAAATGTATGTTTCATTGTACTAACAAAATTTATGTCACTACTTTTTTAGGGCTTGTGGACTATGGTAAGAATCACTGTTTATGTGTTTTAAGTAAAACTTGGTTACACAAGTGTAATTTTTCTTTACCTTAAGATCTTAGGTCAGATTGTCTTTCTTTGATAAATAGAAATCTTTCTTGCCCAGCTGACTGTATATATTGGCATTAATCTTAAATCCTCCAGCTGTTTTACCTTAATTTGCCTTAATTTGGATACTGTTAAGATATGATAAAGCCATGTAAATGGTGTTTCTTGAAAGATAGACCTTTTTATCTGACTGAGTATTGTCAGGACAGACTTAGAAAAGTTTTTTCTCAATCACAGAGGACAATGATGCACCTCAAGTCCTTCGTTGGGTCAGAAGAAAGTAAAAATGGCAGAAGTGCAAAAAAAAAAAAGAATCTGAAAATGAGCCTTAAAGTCAAGCATGATAGAGAACAGACTGTGTTATGAGCTCTTTTAGGAGTGCACTGAGAGTTCACTGGAAGTAGCAGAGTAATTGTAATTGTTATTGAACCTAGAGAAGGGTGGGCTGTGCAGAAGGTGTTTGCTGTTTGCTATATCTCTTTTGCCTATAGCAGTTAGTTCACTATTGGCTCCACTTCTGCGCTCTGCTGCCTTGTCTTCACACTTCATCCTTCACATTAGCCGGAACACGGCTGTGGAGTTGGTCAAAGATTTTTTTTTTTAATGTTTTCTTTCTTTTTTTTTTTTAAACATAACCCAAGATTATTATTTTTCTTGCATACTTTGGTGCCTCTAGTGAATAATTGTAATCTGGTTCCAAATTGTAAGAAACATTAAATACATTTTCTAAGCCCCCTACCCTCAAATCTCCTCTCTGATTTGCAGTGGTCCCTACTCAATATGACAATGAACCAAATGGACCAGATGAAGACACATTTGGGGTAAGTGTGCTGTTTAAACTGAACAGTCTGTACCGCCAGTGTGTCCCTTGTTTATTACTGGTACTTTGCCCTGTGTATCTTTGCCTGTACATTTTCGCTCCAGATCTTGTCATTTATTTATGTGATGGTTATGTTCAGTAAATGTATATTGGATGCTGTACACATTTTAACCACTTGCAACATTCTAACAATTACCACGATGATTGCTGTGCATTATGGGTAAAATGTGAATATTCAGCTTCACATTTAAATCTATACATATTGTATGTCCCTGACAACTTACAGCTCGGTCTTTTAATCTTTTACGTATCAAAGTCTGAGAAAGTCTGGGTGAAAAGCATTCACATAAAATGTAATTTCTTTGAAAAGTAATTATCCCTTAACAATATTTAATAACTGCTATTAAACAAGAGATGTTTCTGAATTGTTGATATTCCAAACATTTAGGCACCTCTCAATGAGTTAGGGATGATCTCTGTGGTGTACTAATACTGTTGCATACCCCTGCTTTCCCTCTTATCTCCTTTTCTGTAGATGTCAATTGCAGTGGGATTGGCTGGTTTTGCTTGTGTCATACTCATTGTGGTGTTTGTTCTCATCAACAAGTATGGCAGACGTACCAAGTTTGGTATGAAAGGTAAGAGCAGGTTTTTCTGGGGGGTTGTATTTTTAGATTACAATTCTCTTTTGCATATCTAGACGTATTCTTGAATATAGCATGTTACTTAATCAAATTAAAGCCATCAGTGAGGTGTAAGAAACCTACCCGATCTCATGGAAAGTACGTACCTCTGACCACGTTTTTGCAGAGCGACAAACACGTTCCGTCGGGTACATTTTGCCACAGTTTTGAGAAACAAATGTCCACCAGGGTTGCTAAAGAGAAGCTAAACCTAACCTTAACCCTAACCCCAGTCAAACCCTAAATCTAACCTTAATTGATAGTAAACCTGTGCCTGATAGTGACAGTGCAAACGGTGCCTGACAGGCATGCATGAATAATTTTGGATTAAAAATAAATACAAAATGGATTCAAAACGGCAGCGTTCTGAGCAGAGGGCAGCAGCTTATGTCCCTGAGCCGCCTCAGTGCACTGGCCTCCTGTAGAAAAGGCTAGTTTCGTAGACTAATCTGGTGGAGGTTTTCAACATGAAAACCTCTCGGGCCTTCAGGAGGACCGTGTGCTGTGGTGGCTGAGCGATATAAGCTATCACCCCCTGCTCAGAACGTTACACGTTTGAATCCTTTTTGTTTTTTTTGCCCAAATTAAGGTTCTTAGCACCCCCAGTGGACATTTATTTCCCAAAACTGTGGCAAAACATATCTGACGCTATGTATTTGTGGCTCTGCAAAAACATGGTCAGAGACACGTATATCCCATGAGATCAGGTTAAAGAAACTGATCTAAGAAACCAATTAACATGAAATCTTTTTTTTTTTTTTTTTGGATCATCAGCTTTGATTTTTGATCATGCTCAGAGCCTGTGCATTTAAGTACATTGACCTATCACTGAGCCAGACTGGCTTGTACTGTACACATTGGATTTGTATGAATGTTAGCATTTCAAAGTATCTGATTCAATGCCTTTCTTCCCTTTCAGCTGTCTTAGAGCTAGTGATTACAGTCGAGTTCTATAGCTATTGTGTTCCAAAGCGCAGAGCATAAAAATGCAGGGTTTCAGGGGAGGAAAACAGGAGAATGCAGGAAGGAAGGGCTCAAGCCTGAAGTCAGTTGAAGTTAAAGGATTGTTTCTTTTTTTTTTTTCTTAAACGTTTCCATGTTCTATTTTCATTCTCCTAATTTCCATATTCACCTCTTACAAAATGATCATTGTAGATGCTTACTGTTTCAGCCTGTAGTCAAGAGCTTCTGGATTTGCAAAGATGCTAATCAAAGCACTGAATAAAAAGGAGGAAACCCAATACATTTATCAAGACATTTATTTCCGTGGTTCATCTTTTATAACCCTCAGAGTGAAGCATACTCGTATGATTTCCAATTTGTTGTCTTTGAAAGCAGACCGTACCGTGGCAAGGAATTTCTGTGAATAACCCGTCATGTTCTTATGCACATAAGAATGGAAACGTCCATGTGGTAGGTTTTGGACATGGAGATGATGAAGTCAGTCATAATAGCTTGGTGAGGTTGAAGAGGCATAAAAGAATTGACATTCAGAGAACGACGTCAGTGCGGGCTCCCTCCGCCCTCCATGCTCGCACAATAGACCACCACTTGTCCTGTTTTTCTCTTTAAATCAGCTGGAGGTCTCAGGCAGCTATTACCTCAGACAAGGAATATTGGATTTTCACCTTACTCAATCACAGCAGAGCTTTTTTCAGTTGTAGTTTGATCACAGACTATTCTTAGGCATCCAATAAAACCATGATGTTTTTTCTGTTTGGGTCCTTGGGTTCTGATTAAGTGTGTGGACCAAAGCACGTCTTACTGTGTCTAATGGATTTGCCTATCTTTCAGACCAGGGTGTCATTCAGTTGTTTCTACCGCTGATAAAGGTTTTCTGTGAGAGTTTGATATGTTTTTTTCTTTTATGAGTTTTGGCTGTTTTGATAGGCTTTGGTGAATGGTTTAGACTGGAGATGAGAGGAATGATAGATACAGGTGGATGTCTTACAGTATAATGTTTTATAGCCAACATTCATTTGGGATCGGAGTGTCTTTATGGACATGTCATGAACCTAGACAATATCATGAGATCATAAGAGCTTCCTGAGTAGCTAATACAGAGGATCCTTGCGGCAATTTCAGGAAGATGTATTTCAAAACAAATTGAAACTGGCTAATTAACTTAGAGGATATCTCTTACTGCACTGCACAGCATATTGCATGTATTTCCTCTGAAAATGGATGTTTGGAAAAGTGACTTTTTTCTAATCCATTCAGTTGTTATTGGATTGGATTATTATTATTTTTTCATAAGAGCCCCAGGCTGCGTCTTCCTTAAACCACTGGTGTTATGTCATCATCCCTATTAAGTTAGTGTCCGATGTTTCTGTCCCTGTACTCTTTAATTTCATTTCATTGTTTGATCGCTGCAAGATTTATTACAAGTGTCCTCAAATGTACATTACTACTTCTATTTGAAAAGCAGAATCTTAGAGTCATTTTTCAAACTTTGAACTTTTAGATAAAGAGCAGTGCATAAACAAATGATCCAGGCCAAATAAGAGAAATTTCAAAAGTTAGGCTTTGGTTAAAATCAATCTTTATCATATAGGTAATAGAAATCCTCTAAGCCGTGCTGTGTATCTCTATATGTCACTCTTGCCTGCTCCTCTCCTTGTGACTCAGCCTATTATGACACAGTCTAGCTCGTTAATCCTGAACGCTACTGGCATAGACATTTAACCTGCTCTTTGCCAGTTTACCAAAGTCAGTTAGTGTTCAGCATGTATCAGGGAACCACAGCATTTCATGCCTGACTTGTTTAGCGTTGGCAGATGATTAGCTATGTGCTATGCCGTGTAGAAGTCACTCATGTGAGGACTGTGTGCTTATTAAATTATTTTTATGGTGTTCATTCATTTGCATTTGCAGTAATCTGACAGTGGGACAGGAAAAAATTTCCCATTTTTATTTATGTCAGAAGTTTAACTGAAAGGGGAACCAATCACTGTCTGATTTTCAGTTCTGCACAACATATTTGTATTTCTTTGTTCAGTTTGCATTGACTAAAATTCAAATTTCTGTTGCTTAAGATTTTTGAATAATGATTGTGGTTTTTGGGGATCATAAAGCCCCATATCGTCTTAATGTAGCATTTTCTACCCATGTATTAATGCTCTTTTCACAGAAGGGGTGGGAGTCCTGTCATCTAAATAAATGTTCTTATAATGATATAATGAAGAATGGACTGGCAATGAATACCATCACAGTTATGGTTCACTATATGAATCCACTAACCATTAGGGTGTTGAACTGTATGGGTCAGTCTGTGATATTTGATGTGATGACACTGTTTTGAGTTCCAGCATCCAAGGCTTATTAGTCATGCAGTTAATGAAAAATATCTCTCCACTCGAATAAATGTGTACTATATTTTGACAAAGCGTTCAGAAAGTCCTTCAATGCATATCATCTGGAAGATGTTGAACAGTTTGTCCCAGTTAGTAGGGAATCTCATTTCCAGAGGACATTAGAGAAATTGCCTTTCCAAATATGTCAAGACCATCCTATCCCTCTTAAGTGTGTGTGAAATGGAGATGAAGCTGTGTGTCAAACTGAGATGAAGAGTTCTTATCGGCTGTTTAAAGGCAGCAGGGCTAAATCAATTTCATGGCTGTGAAGCTGTTCAGTCTCTCTTGCTATGCTGCCATTAGTATGATCTAAGATACTGTAATCTGCTCATGCTTTAGTAATGATTGGGGTACTCATATTCACAAACAGACATTTCAGCGATATGCAATTTTATGTAAAATTTTATATACATTTTTTCCATGATATCTAACCATCTTTTTTTTTAAGTTAAGCATATTTTTAGTATAATTTTTTTTTTCAGTTGATTTTGCACCATGAGTGGAAATTGCATTCACCTGTTGTTTGCACTTACATTTTCTTTTTTTATGAAAGTACTGAGCTGTAATTTAATAACACACATTTCTAAAAAAAAAGTTGAATGAACCCTAATATCATTTTAGGTCATAGCAATGAAGAAATAATTTTGGTTTTCGCAAATATTTTGTGACCTCATGAAAGGTAATGAAAAGAGCAAAAAAAAAAAAATTCTCTCAGATACAGATAAACATTGTTTCAAAATAGTCTTTTTATCAGTCATTCAGATGTGCCATAATTAATATTCTAACGGCAGAAGTGTCGCAGTGTTATGCAAGGGAAATGCATTTTGCTTTATGTTCTGTTTGCATTTGTACTGTTTAAATCACCAGGGAGATCTGCTCTCCTTTGCTCAAAGCTAGCCCAGGGGAAGACACTTGATGAGAGGAGAGTAAACATGCCAACAGACAGCACTAGAGACATCTGTTGAGCTCAGACTGATCTAGTTTTCTTATTTAGCCACAGAGACACTGGGCCAGAGAGGCAATAGAAACAGTTTTCTCTCGTGTTGTATCTGATTGTTCCTGCTTGCACTTGGGCAAACTGACTCATTGTTCATTTCCTCCTTCACCTTTCTCCCTCTGTGTAAGGTTTTGTGGTCTCCACTGTTAGAATTTTAAATGAAATTTAGTGAGAAAACATTTCAGAGCTTCCTCAGAGTCCCTGCCTACCAGTTTCCCTTGTAATACGTAAGCAGTGTTTACCTCATAACTGATGTCAATCGTTTTAAGCAATGTCAGTCATTTCCTCTACTCTTTCACTCTCCTCCTACTACCAGTACCACATATGTGATATTAGTGGTGATACTCACCCAAATCCAACTGGTCTCAGAGCACCTCCACCATCCTTCAAGCCAAAGATGTCATGAGCACAAACACATGCACTGATGTATTCTAAAAGAGAGGGTTAAAACATGTTCAAACAACAAGAGATCTGTTGTAGATCAGTGGTATGTGCTTGTGTGTGTGTGTGTGTGTGTGTGTGTGTGTGTGAGAGAGAGAGAGAAAGAGAGAGAGAGGGAGAGCACATACCCTCTAAAGCATGTGTCGCCTAACCTGTGCAAAACAATTTGAAAAGAGGGACATTTTGTATGTTAGCTTTAGTGGAACTGTCATCCATAATAGGTAATTTCTGTGATCGTCATGGTGAGTTGTTGCGGTTGTCATGGGAGATAGTGATGAGCCGTTTGAGAGTGCCAGAGGGAGCAGAGAGATTCTTTTATTTCCACGGCGCGTCAGGGCTCTATGTTATTTGTGGTTTGTACTCACTGACTGGACGTGTCATTCGATTGCACAGTTTTTCCCTTATCAATCAAGGATACCCAATATAGATAAGTACTTGAAGCTTTACATTTTGAAAATCTTATTATTATAATCATATTGTACTGATACATGTGTATATACTTTGGGTATTCAATTATAATTCACAAATAGGACCATGAGAATGTTGCCAGTGTGGATTTCAGATTTTAGGGCTGTATGGTTTTGAATTTCAGGTTTTAAGGCACTATTAATAGTACATCAAATTGAGCATGACACAGCGTGTTTCACAACTAGAAGCCTAGGTTTGCTGAAATGGGAGAAATTAAGGGAGTTTACTGCATATCATTCTGACCCAAGCTATCATACGAATAATCATACTGTGATATTATTGTCAGGATTACACCATCCTTTCTTCTCTACTTCTGTTTTTTTTTTTAAGTTTAAATAACCATAACCTATACCCATATCTACTTTTTAATGCAATTGGTTTTGCATTTAATGTGCCTTTCTAGTGTATACATTTTGAATATTCATTTGGTGTGGAAATACATGTATATATTTCTTAACAACATTGTGTCAGTGCCAACAGTCCTCAGAGACAAACTAATGGTCACATTTAAATTAAAATGTACATTTACACCAAAACATTAGTGTTTGCTGAGGTGTGTGGCAATAGCTGTGCGTAAGACTTGCTGATACAGTGCTAATGAAGATGTTTTATGATCATTTTTGGTAACTGATGTAGAGGAGATAGTTCTCAAAGTGATATTTTCTCAAAGCTTCAACTTTGAGTAAGTGTTAGTTTTGCCTCTTTCATGTCTCTGTTTGGTTCTCTCGCGGATCAAACAAAAGAAATGCCCCAACTGTCTGGTAGTCGTTTTGCCCCCTACTCTTCAGTTATATCTGAGTAAACAGTCTGGGAGAGACCCGGATTGCACACTGTTCATGTTTAGAAGCTCTCCTTTGATTCTTTTTGATATGGGTTTCAAGACAATAGTGAAAAAACACAGTTGCCAAAACTCGGCGTTAGAGACTCCAAAAGTAATTGTGGATCATCATCATCTGTGAATTTTTGCACAGACTGATAGAGTTTATTCAGCAGTCCCTGTACATAAAGATTAGACCGACTAGTTCAAAGAGTAATCTGCCTCAAACAACCAAGTAAAGAATGCTTAGATGCTCCTTAGTCAGGGTTGTTTTGGTTACACCTTGGTGCAGGCAAGCAATCATTTAATAGCAGACAAGAGAAGTCAGATAAATCCAGTTACTTGATATATGTGGTGAGGACAGTGTAATGTAGCTTCACCTTAGCTTCTTTTTCTACTCTGCTGGGTTCAAAGAGGATATGATGGGATTGCTGTTCCACTGCATTGATTTTGAAGGAAGGTCTTCTGAGGTGATCTCAGGCAAAACATCTGAGCATTGAACATTATCCTTAATGTAATACAATGGGTCCCTACACAGTGTAAACCTGCTTGATTTCAGTGTGCAGAAAGAATAAAAAGAAGTGCTATGAGAATACATTGATGAGTTTCTCAACACCCCAGGCAGCTATTACTGCAACGACATGTTTTACACACCCAGAATACCACTCACAGTCTCTGAAAGAGAATAGCAAGAGACAACACTCACAACACTTTTAAAAAAGAATTCTAACAATTAATACTTAGTGGACTGGCTTCTCTGACAAGAATTAAGCCAAGTCATAAACACAACATTTTTCATGGAAATTATTTATGCAGAATCCCAATTAGTTGAGAACTAGTCTTAATCTTTGCCTTTGTTTTCCACTGGCTTGCCGGATTTCTGTTTCAGTGGAAAGAAATACTTGTCAATAATTTACGTGAAAAGCCATTTAAGGGCTCTTGTTCACTACTGTTTTAGCTCTGTCTGAAAAATTTGTAAGACACATATGAAAGAAAATAGTCTTTTCAGGCCAACTTTGAATTAATTCAGTCGGTAAAGCCAAGCGGCTTCATGAACCCTTACTACAGGAGTGTCTTGACACATATGAGCAGAATTTTTATCTGGGTGTAGGATGACATCCCTTGTCAGAGAAGCAGAGGATTGCTCTCATGTCTTGCCTGAAATTATCTCTGAATTTTGATCTAACAAAATGAGTTTCTGTAATATGTAGGGATGGGAGTTGATAAGATTTCTTTGATACCAGTGCCATTATCGATTCTGCTTATCGGTCCGATACTTTATCAATTCCATTATTGATTCTTGATCAATTTTCTGTGTGGAAAAAAGTAGGCCTACACCGGTTTTCAGCATCAGTGCAATTGTTTTATTAAATTTGAGTATGAACACAGCGTGGAAAGTCTGCTAAGCCTACCTGCTTGGAGCCAAAGTTATTATAACATAGGATATTTACCCTCGGTAATGGACGTGCTGCTTGGTTGGGAAGCAGTGGTGCTTGTGCACAGAGTGTCAATTACGTGGCATTCCTGGAATTTTAGCCCATGTTGCATTGAAAGATGTTTCAACATATTGCTGGTGTTTTCACCCTTGAAATGATTTACAGACATTGCAAGTAGCACTGTTGTCATCTTTCTTCACGAAATGAGGCCACACTTTGGACCGCTTCTTCCTCTCTGCCATGACTCCTCCTAGTTGCAAATTTCTAGCAGTGTAGACAAAGAGTTTGACGTCATGACGAATGAGTTCTTGCAATGCGCAACCGTCAGCAAAACATGCATCGAAGAAAGGAATTGATAACCTCAGAGGCATACAGTTCCAATGGATCGGACAATTTAGAACCAGTTCTCAACAGGAACTGGTTCTTGATCCCCATCCCTAGTAATGTGGATAATTTGAATTTGATTTAATAGTCATTAAGAGGAAAACTCATTGACTGTCAAGTTTTCAAGAGGGCTCTATCTAAGCCTACATAAACAGTTTCTTTTAAACTTTGCTTTTTGCTCTTGGAAGAAACTTATGTTTATGTAAGTGCCTGGAGACTCTGTCTTAACTGTCTTTGAGCTGTTTTTGTTCCTCTGTGAAGTAGAAGGGAGAAGAGTTAATGTCTCTGTAATGGCTTAGAAGTTAGGTCAAACCAAACTGAAATACTTTACTGTATGAGGCTGATATGTTTCTATATCTATTTGACACAAGAATGTGGACGGTTTTATGTACCCCACAGCTGTGTATTTTGTCATATGACTTGGGAACACTCCCTATTCAAACAACCTTTCATTTTCTTACTCCTTCCAGGGATGTATAGAGTTTAGTTTTACAAAACATTGACCTGTCTATGCTACTCGTAGATTTTAAAATATTTTAGCTGTTGGAAAAGTGGAAGAGATCCTGAACAGATATATTAGCACATGTAGAATAAGAAAGTGAAGAATCTGTCAGTGAACTCATGAGAGACTGGATGCATGTGCAAATCTTGGGTGATTTTATTAAGCAGAGAGATACAGGGTTCAGGAAGAGATAAACACAAAGATCAGGCAGGAAAACAAGACTCAGGCAAAATGTGATTACAAAGCACAGGTACAGACTCAGACCTGGAATAAACCTATAGGTTTGAAACGCTCTGAAACGCTCACAGATAGAGTAAGGGCCGAGTGTTATGCAAAGGCCTCAAAAGAACTGAACAAACCACTAAGTATTTATACACTATAACCTAGAAGTAAATGAACAGATACCAGGTGCGACAGATTATTGAATAATTCAAATTAAACAATTAAATGATTATTTAAAAAGTAAAAGAATTGAAAATTGCACCTCTCTCTCTCTCTCTCTCTCTCTCTACATACTACCGAATCAGGTTCCGAACACAAATACTGAACACGAACCAGGCTTACTACCTATAAGTTTTTTAATCACCATTAAAAGGTGGGAAATGCATTGAATGTGTTTTCCAGGGGAATAAAAGAACAGTTTCAGTGGGTTATGTGAGAAAATGTATATTTGTATGAAAATTCATATTTTTGTGCACGTTTTCTTTTTCATAATATCTCAGTGTCTGTCATTTCCTGTGTGATTGGTTCTGCTGCAGTGTAGAGATTATGGCCTGTAATCATCCTCTTTTTTTTTTTGGCAGTGCTTTGGCATTGGCAGTATTTGTGGAAATTTCCCAGCCATACAAGGCAACACTTTTGTGAGGGGGTGTAACGAGGCTTCCTTGGATGCATACATTGCTTTGTTTCCCCTCTTGAATGCCCCACAGTCATGGTGGTTCACAAGATTCTGAGACTTTTATGTGGCCTGATTTGGATCATGATGTGGAATTGAGTCTCCCTGAACATATGCTCAGAGATATTGGTTGTGCCTCCACTGCCTAAATGAAGAATGTCTCATAGAGAAAGCACCTTTTAATAGCATATCTGTCTTTGTTCAATAATTCTCAGGCATCTAAAATCCAATACAAAAACAGTTGGAACATGAAACTACACAATCCATACAAGCTCGAGTGTGAATAATTCCTATTTGATTTTACTGACAATGAGGGAGTGGGGTAATACCAGGACAACTATAATACATGCTTATTTAAATTTGTCACGTCAGCTGCCAGCTAGTCCCAACAATCACATCATACTCATCGCCATTACATTGTTAATCAAAACAGCTGGGGATTCATTTCCACTGGGATACCAGGAAGTGTGAGTGTGTTAGGGCAAGAAAGGTCAGGTCACTCTGATTTGGTGACTGTTTAGGTGTGAAATTTATGTTCACAGTCATTTCCTACATAGACACACCATAATTTTCCTCTGAAGGTAGCACAGCTTTGCACAATGATTTGTGTCCATGATTCTATATAATTGAGCAGTACTTTAATAGCACAAGCATTACTGAAATGATGGTAGGAAGGAATTATAACGCATTTTCAACAATATTACAAAAATGTTAAAAAAAGGTTTTGCTGTAGCCATATTTGTGTCTTTAATGAAATATTTCTTGCTTATATGGGAAACGAGTGTCGTATCCAATAGATTCAAATAGCTTGGGTTCCTTTGGATCAATATGTGTTTATCTTTCTCTGCCAGCTGCGATATTAACTTCTTAAGTTACTCTAGTCCTCATTGTGTGAGCTGAATGAAGTGGAATGCTGTTTTACATTGTGCAAGGACTGGCTGCTGGCAGTGATAAATAAGGTGCAGTGAGGGGGGTGCTTACTAAGGCCTCAGTGGGAGTGAGGCAGTGGCAGGGTATCACCCCAGTCTGATTGGTCACTTTCCTGCAATAGATATTTGAATGATCTAAATTCTGCTTGCCTTCTGAGGCTGGCAGTAAAGGTAAATACCTAACACCCGGTTCAATTGTGGTGCAACTGCACTGAATGATTCTCAGCCTATGTAACTGCACTGAGAGCAAACTCCTTTTTGTGTTGCCTTTAGTCACCAGTTGCTTCTGTACAAGAAAATCTCATGAGTTAGCATGAGAGAGAGGGAGATCAAGCAGACGTCTGGGGTTTATGTACTTATGCGATGAGTACTTGGTCTTTACGCCTTTCCTTATTTGCTCTCAGGCGTGACCGAACGCCACATCCCCATATCAGAGCCTATTGTGATGTAAGTTCTTTTCTTTGATGATGTATGATTTCAGGTCAGTGTATCACAGCTGCACAGCACTTCCCTCATTTCCCTAAGATCACATGCGGGTGTTTCATGCAAATATGCCATTTCCGTTGAAATCTTGCTGTTTTGTGAAGGAACATAATTTTCTATTATCTTGTGGATATGAGATGCCTTCTGAGATTCCCTTGCTATGTTGGATAAATGTATTTTTTACTGTTGTGGAAACAGGAAGATTTGTCTGGTCTACGATCTGTATGAGATCAGTTCACTCCCTCGTTTCCTGTGAATTCAGTATGTGATGAAGATGACCAGTATAGCCATTACACTATAAGAGAGGTTTTCTCTGGGGAAATACAATGACTTGTAGTCTTTAACTCTGCAGGATTTGCATCTTCAGTGTAGTGAGTCCATAACCTCAAATTACCTTTGCATGAGTTTTGCATTCTGAAATGGAATTCTCTCAGTAGGTGTCTGTGGTTGCCTCATGAAATATAAAGTTTTTAAATAGACTTTGACAGTGCCTCATTACAGTTAAGAATTGATTTTTCAAAGACAGTGTCATGAAGAGATCATAGATCGCAAAACTGAGTAGTTAGTTTCATATGTGCATAATACTCCAGTTTTCTCTCTCTGCTGCCAATATTTTTTATACCGTCATAAAGGAAGTGCTCAGTGGACTTAGTGGAGTCGTCATAAATTTTCTACGGCCTGCTTGGTGATAGACTATATATATTGATGACCAATTTCCTCAGTTACAACAAGTCTCCTCTAACTGAGTATATACCATATTGAGTGTAACCAGAAACAGGTGTTTCACATACAAGCCTGAGATTTACTCTTTTTACTGCCTTGGCATGGCAAGACATACCCCAGTGCCCAGGCCAAGATCACTGTCACTGTCAGTAACTACAACCACTGTGACTGGGTTTTTGTTGTTGTTGTTGTTTTGCTGTAACAGAATGTGTGAGTAATCTTCATGCAAACATAGATGTAGTTAATGGTCTTCACTCAGTTCCCAAAGAAATACACAGTACTTGCTAGTACTCTGGGGTACTCTGGGTTCTTACTAGATAAATCATGATCAGAAATGCTCCATCAGCTATGAAAGTGATATGACAGATCTCATATAACAAAAGTTTTCGCATTGCACGTTGCCTTGAAAGCTGAAGAATATGACGTTAATCCGCCCTGTCTAGCTATCTAGTCTAAGGTAAACTTATAGAGATTCCGGCTGGATGACATAAAACAGCACTCAGATTGCAGAGAAGCAAAGCTGTCTTTTTTACATCTAATTTTTATGTTGAATATGTTCTCATTGTAATTTTATATGATATTTGTGTTGTCTTTTCACAGGCCCAGTGGCAGTAATCAGTGGAGAGGAAGACTCTGCTAGTCCTCTTCATCATGTTAATCATGGCATCATCACTCCTTGCACACTAGATGCTGGACCCGATGCTGTTGTCATAGGAATGAGCCGTATTCCGGTCATAGAGAACCCGCAATATTTCAGACATGGACACAACTGCAACAAGTCTGCTACCTGTAAGTCTGCAGTTAGTCCATTGGGGCTAGTCATCACAACAAGTGATAAGCAAGGTACAGATGTAATAGGTACAGTTTTCCAGCTGGCTTGGACACTGTTTTGTGCACACATTTCAATATGTTCCCACTGAAGGCAGTTTATTATTGTAGGCAACAGTACACCTGTGCTCTCCTACATTCAGCAAAAAATCAAGAAATGGTGTGATAGCCAGGGTACATTAATTCTGAATCAAACGCCGAAATTATTTCTCTCTTGGAGGCTCTAGTTCTGCCATCTGGCATTGGCAACATTGGCTGCTCCTAACTACAGTTTTCTCAGTAAATGGCATATATTTGCTCAAGAATCTTTACACAAATTGAGACACGGAAGCTAATATACACTTACTTCTTTTATAATTTTGGTCTAGAGTCAACCCAAAAAATTATAACATTGAGTGACGTTATATTCTGAAACAGAAAGTTGAAATTAAAAAAAAGTGATTTTCGTATTGTAAATGTCATGAGAAGATGCGCCCATCTGACAGTCACTCATTACCCAATATTTGGCAGACAAACAAAATCTAAATGCTCTACAGCCTTGCATGTGTTCTTATGATGACAAAAATAAACGGCCTCAAAAATGATAAGTCGGGTGTTCATGAGAGGCAGTACTGATCTCTACGCCACAAAATTACAATCACATAGCATGGAGCCAAGTTCCTTAGCATCCTTAACAAAACTGGTCTCATTTGACTGTATGAATTTAAATCGCTTCTCTTTAGATGTGTTTAGTCATCCATGAACAGTAAGCCTAATGTCCATGCATTTGAAGTTCAGTGTCTCACAGTCTTTCTTTTGCAATGACTGTAGGAATATTTGACAATATTTCATCCAAAATCAGCTGCTGATATCATCTAAAATTGGCAATAGAATTTTATATGGCCATCATTATTATTTAGTGTTTAGTTGTTTGTTTTGACAGATCATTCCCTTAGCTTATTTTTTTTTTAAAGAATCTGAAATCTAAAGGTAACCTTACCTTCTAATCACACTCTGTTTAAAAGTGAACAGGAATGCAGTCATTTTGCTGGCCAGGAGGTTGTTCCAGTTGTATTCTTTTTTGAGTAGACCTAATGACACACAAGAAGAAAATCAATACTGGAATTATAGTTTTAACATTTAACAGCCTCCTGTCATCTCTTCTTCCCCACTGCCTCTCTGACCATGGTAGCGTACATGTGTTCATTACAAACAATCAATACTGTCCCATTTTCACTGGGTTTAAGTCAAACATTAGTCACTAATTTACAGGAGCTCCAATCTAAATGTAATTTTTTGCTCACAGCTTAAGGTCACAGCTTAGGGGGTAATGTTCAGGTAATAGGCAAATGTTTCATTATTTCATAGCCTGTAGATATGTATTTCTGTTGTAATCTGATGCATCACTGTAGTAGAGTAGAAACTTAGCATTTAGTGGCAATTATCTACCACTACATGTTTTGCTTATTATAACAAAAATCATCTCTGTCAGTGGAAAAAATCATCACTCAGTCACTGAAGTGGAATTCTTCTGGATTTGATTGAAACTCAGGGTTCAGATTTGGTCAATATCACATTGGGTGTGATGAGTATCTTCCCTCCTGTGACAAGAAAGAGATCTTTTGTTTCTTCAAGATATCAAACTGGAGTTCAAATCAAACTGGAGTTATGTGGCAATTGGAAATTAATGAATTTGAATATTACGTAACAGGAACATAAAAATTTACAGAGATAAGCTGAGGATCCTTGGAGTTGAGAGACATGGCTCTTTCTCCAATCGATATCCCCAGCGCTGTGAAGAGAGCAGTCACTGAGAGGGAGGGAAATCACATTCAGCACTGATGCATAAATGATCACCTTTGTTCATTATAAATTACCTAAAATCTTAACAGCCACAGAATTATAGCTATCATGTCTGTAGTATGACCTGATGAGGATATCATGAACAGATTAAAGCTGCGTTAAATGTATGTGATTTTCTTGGCACAACCAAAAGCCTCACTTTGACACACTGCGGGTGTTAGTTCTAGTAATCTCTCATGATAGAGCAAGTATACTGTGTTTAAGCATTAGAGATAGACACTTAATGTAATGCATCATTTATAGTCAGTGTAGCTGAGAGCATGCAGCAGAGAGTCTGTCTATTGCTGTCAGCTGAAGCAATTTAAGGAATTGCACATACTATTGGATATTTCTTTTCATTAAGAAGCTTAATATATTCTGTTCATGAGATGTAATTAAACTAGTTTGAGCAAAAAATTAATTTAGAGTTTCTGTCAATCAGCTATAAGCTCTGATGATCCAGAATCACAATAATGCAGCTAGATTAGGCTTTCCTGCTCCTTGTATCTTACAAACATTTTGAAACAGTGAAGTATTTCCTCTGCATGAATTTATTTAAAGGATGCATCAGGTTCTCACATATGCCCTACGTTCTCAATGCTTTCACAAAGACTGCATGAAAAAGCTATCAAGGGTGGACTATTTTGCAGGTGTGCAGTGAAGACACAGTCGGTTCTATTTCTGTACGAAAGCTCACTTCTCTGCTTGTCCCTCAGGATTGACCCCAGAGGCTCTAATTCCCCTTGAAGTGCCTGTCCTTTAGCTTTGGATAAGAAACATGCACCCTTTTTGCTGGCTTGATTGTGAAATATGGGTTAATTATTGATGTTTGGCAATGGATCCATAATTTATTCATTCATTTACTTGAAAGCTTCTTATCCATGAAATATTTGCTGCCAGTGGTTTGTGCTGAATACTGAGCACAGTCTCTGCTCTTCTTATGTGGACATTAGAGCGGTCCGTCACAGTTTAGCTCACCAGCAGTCTGCTGCATTACAAATGACACTCAAAAAAGACACCCAGGAGACCAGTTAAGTCCCTACAAAAAAAAAAAAAGAAAAAAAAGTTGTAGTAAAATTAATGATGGAAAAAAAGGTTGAAATCAGTGTTGCAGTTTTGTTCGTTTAGCAATAGTCTCAGCAATTTACAATGACATTGTTTATTTACTGTAAAATAAAATGCAGTGGAATATGGGTAATTTATGTGTTTTGAGTGATCCTGTGAAAAACCCAGTAGTTGTTATACAGGAGAGTCATCTTAGATAATATGATTGTAGCTGTTGTGCTGTGTGTGAGAGCAGTAACCATGCACTGACTTCATATAAATGTAGAATATACTTGGAGCATACCTCTTGTCTGTACTCTAGGTTTTGATTACAATTAGTGAAGTTTCTAGTGATGTGTAAACAGGCTTCCCCATTTAAAGTGATTTGTTTGTAGGTTGCTATTATCCAATAGAAACACATCAAGGAGTCAGTTTAGTAAGACAGAAAAGAACAATAAAAATTATTATCCACTTTAATGATAAATAGATATCTTGCTAATTCCTTACTCCTCAGGAAAGCCCAGTGGTTTTTCTGTTCACATGGCATGCTGCTAGAGTGAGCAGATGCAAACAGACCAAATGTGGGACGAGTAGTCAGTTTGTGTTTGACAATGTTGGACATGTTACCAACATCGAGAGCTAACCTAAAACTTTGATGTAACCTAAAACTTTGATATGTCTATCTAACTGAATAAGAAACATTTGTTTTCTGCCTTTTGGCTCATAAACACCTATACTTTGTCATCTATTTGATTCCACAGCACACCAGTTAGGCCATAAAAGATACAGGCTAGAGCTTTTGCTATATGAGAGTTATAATGAGCACTGTGTAATACATGCTAGTTACTTCAGCAGGCTATCTTCTAAGGGATTCCGTAGAAACGAATCCATGGATTTGGATGTTTCTTTTTGTAGTGCCCTATTCTTGTGAGGCTCACATGTGTTGTGTTGCTTCACATCGAGGCTGCAGAGCACTCTTTGGGAATCCCTGTTCACCGGCCTCACCCAGGAGAATGTCACAGTCCATTCTTTACTAAACGAACATTTTCTTTTCTTTGTGGCCATGATGTTTCCTGGTAGCTTTTACCTTCATATCAGCAAATCTTGTGTAAGTTTAGTTTTTGTGACGTACCAGAGAAGTTCACCAGCCCCATGTCTATGTCTAACCGGCTCATGCGCCCGGCAGGTAAAGGAACGCATCCATGGGTTCTTATTTCTGACAACTGAAAATGTGGGACATTATCTCAGTCTTTGGGATGCAGGACAAAGGGTCAAAATGCTGTGCAGTACAACACCAAGCGGGACGCCTGGTCACCCTATATGCTGCTGTTATTTCATACTTTTCCAGACCTGCAAAGCTCGTAGACAACACATTTTCAATATGGAAAACTGTGTTCCTTATTTAACATCTACGAGAAAAGAACACAGTTCAAACATACAAATGAACCCCAGGAGACTTTTCATATTCACAGACTTTCCAGAGAGTACATGACCACCTCTGTATAAAGGTCTTAATGTAGAAGTTCTTATTGGCAGTGAATATAACTGGACGGTCTTAAATACCCCTGTAGAGTTGCACAACGTATCTGGCACAAAAGCCAAAATAGGCAAGTTCTTGCTGACAATTCAAATCTATGGAAGAAAGTGGACATGAACTGCTGAAAATCTAATCTCACAGAGATTCAAGGAGTTTAAAATGATAAGGTCTCAAAATCAATAGTTTTGTTCTAGGGTAATGTTTGATAGTGTTATACAGACACTGTTTACAATCAAAACTGTGAAACAGAGAACTATCTTTCTCTCATCTGTCTTCGTCTTCTCCTCAGGGCATGGTTAGCCATGACATCCAGCTGCTATTGATGAGAGTCCCCCCACCCCACCCCTCTCTCTCTCTCTCTCTCCCTCTCTCTCACACACACACACACACACACACACACACACACACACACACACACACATAAACACAGATATGTAACCCTACATTATCCCTACAACACGAAGCCAGCATGCCAGTAAAGGACTTGGTTTGAGCCAGAGTGAATGAATGAGTGTGGGCCTTGGGATATTGCCTTTTAATCCTGTGGCTTTCCACAACAGGATCTGGGTAAATAGGTTTCAGGAAGCAGACTGTCAGACTGGAAAGAAAAGCTGAAGGTTAAGGCAACCCATCCAACATTCTGACAGCAGGTGCATGTGTAATGGTTCGCTCAGAGGACAGGACAAACCAGCAGACCACTTAATGATGGAATAAGTGAATATAAATTAGGTATTTCAAGTGGAAGTGTAGCTGTGAGTCTCATCTTGATCTGCCTCTGCTTTTCCTTGCCTAACCCCACTGCTATCTCAGAGCTGAATGATGATAACAGTGACAGTGGATATTTAATGTTATTCACTGCAGGGATTTCTGCTTCATTCTTCAAGACTGTGTTTGAAAATCTGCAATACGGCCAAACCTTATACTAAACACAGTCTGTCATCCTCTGAAGTCAAATGTTTATGTAGTACTGCACTGCAGGATTTGTTGGCATTTGCAGAAACTAGAGGCTCAAGTTACCTATAGTTCCACCCTAACAACACAGAATTCACAAATCAGAGTATTTATATAGAGTATAAATATTTATAACTCTAACAGTTATTTAACAAAAATATAATGAAAGTGCAGAATAGAATGTATTATGACAAAATTGTTAATATTGCACACAGACCAGGCAGTGATCGCTGGGTTAATAACTGATGGAGGAGGATGGTCATAATCACCATTGAGGACCAGCAGACACACAGATTCTTCCAACTTTTTTCAATTTTCCATCAAATTGTCCATTCATACTTATTGTTCTTTTATTTCTATTTGGTTGCTTAAACACACTAAAAAATATATAATTCCCAGTAGAGTCCATTTCCAATCCTTTCCAAATATGCCCTCACAAAAAAAGGAATACTGAGAAGAAAGTGATTTCAGCCCCAAGTGAGTCCCTCACAGACTGCAAAGCAGGTCCCTTCATATTTGACTCTCATTACTGTTATTTGTTTTAAAGGAAGTTCAGTGAAAATGCAGAGGAAGGGCATTTAGCCACAGCTTTTTGAACAACGACTCAAGAGAGCCCTCTGAAACCTTCGCTATAACATTTGACTCAGTTAGAATACTTCACTACTTTTCCTCCAGTGGGGGCTGTAGAAGCTCATTTACACTCACATCTCCTCTTCCTTTTCAGGTGCATTCCTTTTTTTGATATTCTGTCCATAATGCTTCAAAGTACTTTATGCAAGCATGACTATGTATAATGCATCTTTAGTACAGAAGCAGATCTGTGCCAAGTGTCTTCAATGAAGAGAAAGCCAACTGTAAAGATTTAATTACTTCATATTGAGAAACATGAATGACTTTTTTCGTCAAATTTTCTGTTATCTTTTCATACAACAAATGTGCAGAAACAAGTTTATCACAAACAGACTTTACACACCTGTTAGCTCAATATTATCTCTCTCGCTTTTTCTCCCTCCATCTCACTTAGATGTGCAACATGTAAAGCGGAGGGACATTATCCTGAAAAGGGAGCTGGGGGAGGGGGCTTTTGGGAAGGTTTTCCTGGCTGAATGCTATAACCTCAGTCCTACCAAGGATAAGATGCTAGTAGCTGTCAAGGTAAGAGATGATTTCTCATTTACAGGCATCTCCTGCTGTCTTTACTCAGGAGACTCTGACATATCAGACATCGTGTGGACACCTCTTTGAATAGAAAAAGCTATCCAACATGCACCACTTCCCAAAATGTACTGTCTTTCTGTCTGCTTTAGAATAGGTGTCTCATTCCCAGGTGAGCAGGGAGCCTTTATTAGGTCCCTGTGATTAGAAATTGCTTAAGTGTGAAAATTAATTGGTTAATGTCCCTTTTTCTATTGTAATGACATTGTGATTAGGCAAATAGATATCCAGATAAGGATGGATGTCGTCTGTGCGTTGAAGCTACCATCTATCAAAATATCCCCCACCTATTGTCATACGACTGGAAAAGAATTACAATTAAAATTAAATGACTCTTTCAGCTGATAATGCTTAGTTATAATAGAGTAAATGCTATTACTTCTCACAAAGAGGAAACTGTGCTCTTTGCATACGACTGCACTGATACAATTGACAAAGCGCAAGGGAAACCTGACTAAATTAAAAATCATCTTTATTATAGATTAATACATTATTTGTTCTTGAAATGTTCTTGCTGTCTTTTGTCTGAATTCTGCAAATATAATTATTAGATGAAGAAGTAACTAAGAAATGTAGTCTAATGTGTTTTTCTGTCAAAATTTCACTTAATTCATATTTAGTGGGATCACAAATATTGAAATATTTTGTTTTGGTCCAAGCTTAAATAATGCACATGCACACCACAGTGACACATCTCATCGCAGCACGACTTGGTGTCTGTTGCAATGTTAATCTAGTTTATGTACTTTCAGACAGGTTCAGACAAGTCTCTTGCTTTTTCAGACTCTGAAAGATCCAACCCCTGCTGCAAGAAAGGATTTCCAGAGGGAAGCAGAGTTGCTTACCAACCTCCAGCATGAGCATATTGTCAAATTTTACGGAGTATGTGTGGATGGTGATCCCCTCATCATGGTTTTTGAATACATGAAGCATGGCGATCTCAATAAGTTTCTAAGGTATCCTCAAAACCAGGAACTGACTTTCCTACAGCATCTGTGAAAGAGCAGATGATTTCTCCCTTACTCATAATTCTGTTTGCCCCAGTATAATCTAAAGAATAAGACTGAGCTTGTGTGAATGGAATTTTCCACTGACCAAATCTATTAAGATTTTAATCCTGACATACCTCTGGAGAGGACTTAATAGTATCATGGATGAATACATTTTGTTTAGTTCTTACTTTGAATTAGCATTCTAAACAAACGGTCAGATATTTTCTAGTGTTTTGAAGTGTTGCAATTGCATATGGCACATGCAAATTGCAATTGCACACCTATTGCAAACAGCACGTGGCTGTTTGTGATGGATGCCCATTAATCCCTATGCAGATTATATGTGTGTTGAATTGAGTATGTTTAAACAGAGCTCTCCCTCCTCAAAAAACAGTAGTGAGAGTGTGCTTTAAATACAAATAGGTCTTTTTTTTCTTGTAAAACTGCTTGATTGTTAGTGCTTCAATACTACAGTGAAGAAGCTGTACCCCATCATGGTTATCAGATGTGCAGACACGATTCTCAAGCACCTAGTCGGCAGCCACCTAATGCAAATATGCCCACATTCAGAGAGTGCATTATCACTGAAAAATAATGTTATGGAAAAATCTACGTAGCTCCTCCATAGCAGATGACTTGAATTTGCTATGCACGTGTTCATTTAGGCAAAGCATGAAGGGAACGCTAACACAGAGAGAATAAACAGGACAATGGACCAGCCATCATCCATCAGACTTGCTTAATTTCACCTTTGTATAGATCTACAACTGTCTCAGTATGACACCATTCAAGAGATTCTATTGTTAGACGGTTTGTAGAACATGGTGGAAAATTGTTTCGCATGCATCACTGCAAATTCTCCCAAAAGTGACCAACTAACAGAAGATCTGGTGAAGGAAACGGCTGTTCCATGTGGTTTACATCATTTTCACGTCCATCTAACTGGTCCTTAAAAGCACTATTTCATGTGGATATGGGCACTGTCGCTCTGGAAGGGACCACACCTGTCAGGACAGATAGGCTTCACTAAAGGATGAAAGTGATAAGAATGGCTTTTTATATTCTCATATTTACTTCGCCCTCTAAGAAACTGAGGGAGCCTAAACCATGCCATGAAAATGCACAATACACTGTAATAGGGCTGCCAGAACTCTACGTCTTGGGAAACAAATTGTCATGCGTGTAGGTACATGTGGGCAGCACATATGTACTCACCTGATTATTGAGAACAGGGTGATAGATGAGTCATTTGACCACATGACTTTTTTCAAATGCTCAAATGCAGTCACGGCTGATCTTAGCCGATGACGTCTTTTCCTTGGACCTCCATGTCAGTAACACTTTACCCACAAGCAAACATGAGTAACTTGAATAGTCTTTATAACTGAGGCTTCTGCTAAGTGTGCCCCAATAACAGCCCTTTTTTTAGTTACTAATACCTCTTCCATAGACATGATGGCCAGAAAATGGATGACTGGATCATTTTCATGCATGACGTTAAACACGATGATATATGAACTGTTAATTAACTTGGGATCAAAATCTATGTTGGTACATCTGCTTTCTGATTGTGTTCCTTGGCAGTTCATCAACTTAATTTATTTCTTGTTCCTAATTTACTTCTTTTCCCGTATATTTGCAGTTTCCTGTTTGTAAGGAATCTGGGCATTTGCCCATACTTTTAGGATTCATGAATTAGGCAGCCAACTGTTTCCAGCAACTGTCAGTCATCTTTGGAAACATTATTTGCAGGAAAGCCATATTCTGTGTGTTTACTAGTATAGCAGATATCGCCAACACTATTATCCTCTGGCTAAGTTTGTAATCTTGTTACACTCTAGAGCCCATGGTCCAGATGCCATAATTCTGGTGGATGGCCAGCCTCTCCAGAGCAATGGGGAACTGGGTTTGTCACAGATGTTACACATCGCCTCCCAGATAGCCTCTGGGATGGTGTACCTGTCTTCTCAACACTTTGTGCATCGTGACCTTGCCACTCGCAACTGCCTTGTCGGTAATGGCCTACTGGTAAAGATAGGAGACTTTGGGATGTCACGGGACATTTATAGCACAGACTACTACCGGGTAAGCTGTCTTTTCTCAATACTTGTTTGTTTGTGCAGCTACTGTACAATACATTTTTCACATATACAGGTGATACTGATCTCCAGGAAACATGCCTTGATATTTATGTATACAGATTTTTTCAGTACAAGGCTATGAATGAGGTGATGTAGTAGATACAAGTATCTTCTTCACTGAGGAAACAAATGGAAGTGAAAGGAAGTGATAACTGTGCCAGAACCACTCCGCCAGTCTAAACAGGAGCTTCAGGGATGGTTTTGTATGGGCTGATTAACATCTCTGCCACTACAAAATTTTAAACTTTACAAATGAAAGAGTTAAGGAGATAATAAATGTGGGGGATTCATTCAGTGTGTCAAATGAGCGTGAGCTAATAGCCTGTCAAGAATCATAAGGATGAGATCTTTGGCTAACACTGTTCTGTTAGCATGTGTTCCTACAACATCACTGCTGAAACATCTATGCCTGAGAAGATGAGTATATTATCTTACTTTAAGTAAATATCCATCTGTCATAATGGTTTTGCTTATAATATGCCAAATGACAAGATGCCATTTATTGTTTGTGGTTTAAACATTGTTTTTTTTTTGCATGTTTTGTGAATGATTCCTCACACAATTCGTTAAATGCGCAAGACTCTGTCTTCTGCAGTTTTCTCTTTTTGAGCAGTGTATGCTCTTGGATATTCCGAAAATTGTTTTGGGCAGTAATATTCAGCAGTCTGTTATCAGCCTGCAATGTGTCTAATCTGCTTCCCCTGTGCCAAGGATAACAGCATAAATGCCCAGTTAGTTACCCTTGTGGGCCTGTAATCCATTCCCTAGCATGCTGCAGTGCTCGCCACGCCGCTAATCCAATCTTCCTCTGCCATGGAGGCACTGGTGGGCCCCTAATCCAGTTTATACTCCACTGAAAGAGAGGCTCAGACCTCCTCTTAAATCGCAGCAGGAGGACATTCAATTGAAATGTGTGGATAATTGCTACAGAAGGTATTATTATTTTTTACGTGCTTATTAATTTTCCACTCTGCTGTCTAATTGCACTGGCCTTGCCACAAAGCCCAAGGTGATAGTGGTATCATTTGTTGGACGACATAGCCATTTTTAATTCACCTCTTTAAGGAGGATTTGGATAATTTGCTTCCGTCAGAGGAGAGAGCACCTCACAAGGCTGTTCCAACAAACTATGAGACAATTAATTTGTTAAATCTGTCTGAGCATTCACACCTGGAAGTGCTCAAAAACATGTTCCTCATCTCCAGACATACAAACACATTCAGTTTAGAGAGCATTTAATGATCTCAGTACCAGTTTACTTTTGGTTCTTTCCAAACAACATCCAAAGCTGGCAAATGCAGCTTTCCTGAACGTAAATAGGGATTGGGAACATTTATGAAATAATGTATGGGCAGATTTTTTTCCAGCACTGTCATTACATCATTACTCTCAAAATTTACGGGATTAACTGAATCTGTGTTATGAGATTCATATTGCTTGCTAGAATTAGTCACTTTTAGTTGTGCATGTAAACAAACTCTCATACAAATGGGATATTTAAGTGACTGCTCAAAAAGAGAAAATTGCAGAAGACAGAGTCTGATGCATGTAACGAATTGGTTAGTGAGTTAAAAGATTGACTTTCCTGAAAGTAAATAAGGATTGGGAACATTTCTGGAATGATGTATGGGAGAATTTTTTCCAGCACTGTCATTACATCATTATTCTCAACATTTACTGGATTAACTGAATCTGTTATGAGATTCATATTGCTTGCTAGAATTAGTCACTTTTAATTGTGCATGTAAACAAACTCTCATACAAATGGGATACTTAACTGACTGAATAGACCACATTTGATACTACATAGGGAAATGTGATATTTACATTTAAATGCTTATTAGATGTTAATGAGAAAGCTAATAATGGGGATTGTAATGGGAGTTGTGTTCGGGGCTGCTCAAAGAAATAACCATAGTACCTCTTCAGACCAAAACATTCTCTGAAACTGCACTTGACCAAGTGAGTGGACAAAACAAAGTCACGTGCTTAGTGTCTTGATAATATTGTGTGATGGGAATATGTAATTTTCACTATATTTACAAAATAATAATGAGGTGCCACATATCATTGTCACCATAGCAGAACAGGAATTAGGCCTTAAAGTAGTATTTTTCATTTTAACTCGAACCGTAGCCCTAACCCTCACCCAATTTATTATTGGAGTGTGGTATGGGTGGTATGGGAACATGTGAGTATGGGTTTGTGTCTGTGTGAACATATGAATATGTGTTTGTTTGTGTATCTGTGCTTCGCTCTCTTTCTCTCTTTGTCTGTCTTTTTCTTTTTTTCAGTCTTACCTATAGCTCCAAATCAAGAGAGTGAGAGAGAGAGAGAGACAGACAGACAGAAAGACAGACAGACAGAGAGAAGATGTGTACAAGATGTACCAAAATTCGATACTGACTGTGTATATGTGATCAAGATGGAAAATTATAAAACGGGACTATTCACAAGGCTAATAAAGAAACTTTCAGCCCATTAAACTTTAATGTCCATGTTTGATTAAAATATAATACTTATTAAAAATTATACTGATCAAGATCTATATTAATCAAGGCTGATCTAGAGAGAAAATTCATGAAATGAAGATTTCTGAGACTTTTTATCTATATGTCTCAGTTGCAAAAATCTCCCAGTCTGAAATCACTAGTCTGGAATTCGATCCCTAATATTTTCTAGTCAAACCTATTTCATAACATACACTGCTGTGGTCAAAATGTGTAACCTGTATAAATGACTTGGGGTGCCTTGGGATTATCTGTCAACAGCGTGAGACAATGGGATGTAAGGAATTTTTTTGTTCCTGTTTGGTCACAAAAATTGTCTAGTTCTGACATTCCTTTTCTTTCTTCCAGGTGGGTGGACACACAATGCTGCCCATTCGCTGGATGCCCCCAGAGAGTATCATGTACAGGAAGTTCAGTACTGAGAGTGATGTATGGAGCTTTGGTGTCATAATGTGGGAGATCTTCACTTATGGAAAACAACCATGGTTTCAGCTCTCTAATAATGAGGTAGACCATGAGAATGAGATTTTTACTGCATGTCATACCCAGCAAAGTAACACTAGGGGTTTGAGTACTTGTAATTGCTTAAAACGGTAATGAATAGGAGCACCAGTTTCTTAGGTGTAACAGTCTTGTGGGTTCCTTTTTTAATTGCTATTCCTCCTTGAAGTGTTAATCTAATTGACCGAAATGAACTCTTCACTCTTCTTTTCCTTTTATCCCTTTCTTCCGAAGGTCATTGAGTGCATTACACAAGGGCGGGTCCTTGATAGGCCACGCCTTTGTCCAAAGGAAGTGTATGACATCATGCTAGGCTGCTGGCAAAGGGAGCCGCAGCAACGGCTTCATATCAAAGACATTCAAAAAGCTCTTTATGCCCTGGGCAAAGCTACACCTGTCTACTTGGACATCCTTGGCTAGTATCTGATTGATTAACAGTGTTTCACCAGAAACAAACACAACCCAGGAATAAATAAACAACCTGTACCTTACTGTTTCACTGTAAAAACATTAATATGTGGAGGATGGACTTAAGTGCCTGCAACACTTTTCGATACACTGGATAAAAAATATTTAAAACAAGTACTTTTAGATTTTGTTTATTCATACGGCATACTGTGTACAGAATTATTCTATGAGGATAAGTGTTTTCCTAAAAGCTGACTTGAAAAAAAAAAAGTAATTTACAGACATGTTGCCTTTTATATAGCAACAGTGGCTCTGATGAAATAGCTTTAGAGTGTTTCCTTTTTAAATATAAGTATATAAAATGTTCATATATATTTTTATTTTTTTTTCTTTCTTGAAGCTGCCATGCTTAGCACTTCAGATGGAATCCCCTTTGAGCCAACTGCTTTTTTTGTCAGTTATAGCTGGTACTAAAGAAGATTGCCTTACTGCACTGTATGGATTTATTTCAGATGCTGTAGATAACTGTTTTGCCCGTCTGTGAGTTTGTTTGTTTGTTGATTTTGATGTTTTGCTTTTTGAATATTTTAATGAACAGTCCTTAAATGGGAAACATCAGTCCTTTACAATGTGTATGTGAATGTACATACTGTAAATTTCTATATGTATCAAACTAAGTTATTTTCTTTCTTTCTTTCTTTTTTCCTTTTTAATGATGAGTTATCACAGGCGCACCAGAGACTTCACAGTAAGGGTCAAGTAGTATGATTTTTGGTTTAACTTGAATTTTTTGAGGAGACAAGTGCAGGCTTTGCCACAAACAGTTGAGATGATGAGAGATATCTAAGTGTTTTGGGGTGGCTACATACACTGTGGCCTATCTGTGAGAGATAGTGATGATTGGAATCTTAAACGAACTATTGGCAAATTAGACAAAAGACAATTTTCATACTTCTGGGTGCATATCAGTGGGTTTTGCACCAGTGGTTAACAATAAAATTATGATTTCACCTGTAGCTAAATAATATGTTGTTTTCAAATTGTCTCAGAAGTGAAGGTTGTAAATGTTGATAAACCAAATCTTTCATAAGGACAAGATTCTGGCATCATCAAAATTCTTGGCTTTTTGCCATATCCAAAACCTTTGCAAAATCACTGAAATGTATGTTTAGATGATGTATTAAATAAATATTGAAAGTTGGTCAGAAGTGAAGTCTTTAATTTATTGCTTACTATTTCTTTTTGTTTTAAATATGCTGCATTTAAAGTATTACTAGGTGGTATTGGGTGTTATCCAAATATGTTCTGTATCTGTGTTATCCGTATGTAAAACAGGGTTGATTCGAATTATTCAAAACAATTATAACATTTTACAGCTCTTAATGACCACACCCTGAATTTATCCTGTAAGAAAACAATGTAAATAAATGTCAGTGTGTCACATTAATCAGTATAACCTCAATAAATAAATAAAACACATACTATTCCTACACACACTAATACTATGATGACTACTACTGATAGTACTACTACTACTACTGCTTGAAGACACTCTCATTGAGTGAAACTAACAAGGCCAAAAAGAAGTTACATTGTGCACAAACATCGTATTAAAAAATGGTATGTAACAATAAAACGAAGCTAAGAAAGGAATTTAATGGCATGGTGACAGCCGTATCTTTCTTGTCTGCATTAACATGTTTTACGTAAATGAGACTGCATGTCCATGATCAGCCTAAGTAAATGGGGGGAAAATGCAAGAGATAATGAGCTGGAGGGAAAAAGGGGACCGTAACTGAATACTGTATCTTTCTGTACAGTCTCTATATCACCCTTGAGAAATATTCAATTCCGACAGCAGGTGTTGACATCAATGTTAACCTTGCTACCGTGATTCCTCTGTTAAGGACTCATTAGAATGCACTGGGAATCCATGCTCTAGTCAAGGACTATGACCCTCCTGTGCTCTGCCTGCCGTGTTTTCAGACAGCTCAGCTCAGGTCTGAGGCATGTCTGCTCTCTAAGTAGGAATGAGGGAAAACAGAGACGACACCACTGAACACAAAACGACATTGTTCCACCTTTCGCCCTGCTCACTCAAAACTTCCAATGCTGCAGGCAGGAGCTCTGTGAACATTGCTATTAGTCATTTTCGATACTGCAGGCTGGAATATGGATTAGGTTTCTCAGCACCCTTGAAGAAATGATTTAGATATACATATTTTCTTACATACAGTTGTTATTCTACTCAGTATCTCTCTCATACTTGGCTTTGATTTGGTCATAAAATGATTAGCTGTCAACTGAATGCATGATGCCCTTGAAACATAATTCTAGAAATAATAAAGCTAAGATCAGTACTGTGGCCACTTGGATAAGTGAATAAGTGTAGTATCTTTCCATTTTATCTGTGTTTTAGCACAATGCTATGTTTTATTGGTGAGCAGCAGTACTCCCTCACTAATACTGTTTGTGTCAAACAGTTTATAATAGATGTTATAACCTGTCAGAGATGGCCATTAGGGTTTATGGCAGAGTGCAAGACAGTATAATGGCAGTACAATGACCGAGGGATATACTGATATCAGACAGCTTTACCAGAATACCTTGTTAATGTCTATTTAAGTTTTCTCAAAACAGAATAAAGGAGTTCTCGGTTATGTCAGAGATAGGGAATTTCAATTAGATTCAGTGAACTTAATTCAACATTATGGGGTCGTCTGCTCTTAGTGTGTATCACTCTCACTCTGTAAACTTTCCAAAAAGGAATCTGAAAACTGGCAAAACTGACAAAGCATCAGGAACGTAACCAAATAACCAATACCTGGTTTTTCCTCCAAAATGAAATGATCGGTGTTTTTCACACTTTAATAAGCTACGGAGAATCGTGTAAAATGGTAAGATATCTAAATATGTTCAATGTCAAATTTCTCTGGAGAGGGAGCAATATTTTAAAATTTCTCAAAGAGTTTAAATCCAGAACTTTTTCTTGACATTTGAGATGCATCTCAATGCTGCAAAGCATCTACTCTCTGGCCACCAGGCCATGGTAAGAAACTATGACCTCTTTTGTCAGAGGGTAAACAACATGACATCCCTTACTGTCCCATTTGCTCTTACCAAAACATTTATGGTACTGTCACAACCTGCACCGCCATTTTGGACTTTTAGTTTGCTATGTCTTTGTGCTCTTGCTGTGTCTGTCTCCGCCCCTCACCTGTTCCTGTTTGTCTAATTATTAACCTTGTTAATTTCCACCAATCCTGTGTTGCCCTGTTTAGTTCTCCCTCTATTTAAGTCCTAGTGTTTGCCTTGTCCATGGTCTATCGTTGTTTGTGTTAGTTTGCACAACAGTCATGCTGCACCTTTTGTTATTGGTTTTTGTTCCTATTCCACACCTGTATTTTGATTTTCAGTTTACTAGTAAAGTCCTCCTTTTTTCACCGTCATCATTGTGTCTCTGCACTTGGGTCCTGAACCACACCACCAGCGTGACAGGTACACACACTCCAGTCTGGAAAGCATCATGATCCGACACAACCTTAAATGTTTTGTCTCTCCCCCTTTTTGCCTCAGTATGCTGAAAATGTTGACAAGTTTTCTTCAGGTGAAGGAAACAATATGCATAGAGTACTTAAAATTGCTAAGACAGATACACAGAAGACTGATCAATGTGCTTGTCACATCAGCAGCCTCCATGGAATCCTGTTTCATAATCTAATTAGACTGGCTAGGCTTTATGTTGACTGTCAGTCACAAGATGCTATGTGAAGGTCAAACACTCCTTCAGAGGTTCAGGCAGTAGACTGTCAGGCTCAGATATTACTGGCAACACATCTGCTCACCCTTGCTTAAAATTTGTGCTCTAGTCATAGGTATAGGGTTTGTGTGGTAAACTTGGAAACAGAAACAATGTCACTGAATTATTAAATGATAATGATAAAGTCCTCCATCACATTCAAACAGAGCAATGGCTTTTTGTAGAATGGGCTAATGTGGGATATTCCATATGTAATAAACAACAGTAAGTGTGACATTTTACTGCAGCAGATACAATGTTATTAATTATACTATCCATTGATACTGGCCTGAAATGACTTACGTAATCAAAAATAAACGCAATGGGACGGGTAAAGATGTTGCTATCTAATAACGTAAAGACAGCTCATCTCAAATTACTTCTGTGTTTGCAATGCTGAAATATGGTATAGATGCGGCTGCTTTTAAATAGTTTGAAGCATTAAGTGAATTCTGTCAGTACTGACTCGGTATAATACGTCTAAAGCATTGTATCAGTGACAAGCAGAGCCGTGGCTGTTGTTGTGTCATGGTGACTGTCAGAATCCAACAGTAAGCAGCTTCCCGATGGGCTGCTCAGTGGTTCCCCGCTACACTCCTCAGATTAAGTGTGATTCTCAAAACGAATGGTTCCGCTGGCCAGAGAGCTCTCACGTTGAGGCTGCAGGATCAATGTTCAGGACTGTTGTTAGGGAATCACTGCTTGGCTGCTTCTTTTTCCATCTCCTTGGACTTGTCCAGCTCACATGCTGACCACAACGTGAAAGAACTTTTTTATGACGCTGGCTGCAGCGTGAATCTGTGCCTACATATGGTCTGAATCAATGCTTTCAGCTAAAGTACTTTTTCTTGTACACATACTGACAGATGTCTAAATAAATTATACTGACACAAATATGTTCCTGTTATTAGAAATCATACGTATTAAAAAAAAAGATGTTGCAAATGCATTGCGATGTGCTAGGTGAGTTGACTCAAACTTTCTTACTTTGTGGGTTATTAAAAGCATATTCAAGTTTCAAAACTTTTTTTTTAATTATGTATTTATTTTAAAAGCACTATCCAAAATTCTGCTTAAATTCTTTAAATATTGATAATCTACTGAAATTTCATGCCATTCTTGGATTGAGATGGATTACAAAAAATCCTTCATATTAATTAGAATATCAGTGTGTGATTGTCTTTCTGTTGACCAGTATGCTCAGACTCTCTGCATTTACACGATCTTTTTGAACAGTTAAGTTTTTCAGGCAGGTAACACTTCTGATCTGGTAAGGAGGTGACAGCGGTTAGGTCTTGGCCATAGTGTGTACAAGTATATATTGAAGTCCTTAGTCGTGCACACATTCCTGGGTTTCTTAATAATCATTTTTCCCAGCCTTTTTGTCAAAGCTTTGAGGACCAACATGATTTTCTCAGTTTGCCTCTGTAGTCATCAAAATCTCTATCTCCACCAATGCTAGGCTTTTTTTTTTCTTTTTTTCTTTTTTGTTGACCTGCTAAAGGATTCTCAGATAATTACCTCTTCACACTAATTTCCCCCTTCGAGGACCACATGAATAATTACAATATTTTTTTCTTTGCACAGTTTACAGAATGACATTGCTATTATTTAGCTCAGTGTGTCTCAGCACCATCAGAGGTTATCCAAAATTGTGTCAATGATTCTGCAAAGGCAGCCACAAAGGAATTACTCTTCCATGCACCTTTAAGAAAAAAAGTGATTTCTCATACTTGTTACCATTTTATTAATGCACATACTTTGCAGTGGCTTTCCAAACCTGACCTTATAAATCAAAGATAAAACAATTCTGCTAACAAGAGAACTTGTCTTTGGCAAAAAGTCTAACTGAACAAAGCAGTATATCATTTTAGAGGTTTTTAGGTTTAGGACAACATGAGGTGCTAATGAGCTGGATAACAACATGTGGTGTGTAGTGTCAGCCCTAGCATCTCAAATATTTAGCAAATTCCAGAAACAAAAGCTTGATGTTCTTGTATATATTGTTAGTCATATAGTGAAAACTGAATATCCAGAATTTCAGTATTTTTGTTTGATCTTGCTCTGATTAATGCCTCTTCAGCTTCAAAGATGTCTCTGAATATTCTCTACGGTCAAAGTAAATTATTAAGATAAAAAAACTTTGCCGTTTGTTACCGCAATTTCTATCAAAACAAACAAAACAAAACAAACTTACTCTAGCCATAGGCATTAAGTATTTTAATGAATGTAACATAACACTGTGTTAGTTTTCAACATATAGTGATAGTACATGTGCTGACATATAACAGATAACAGGTATTTATAATAACAATAAAGACATATAAGGTATATAATAGTGATCATTATGGTAAACACAGAACACTATGGCTAAGGTGTTCTATATCCAATATGAATCTAAATGGTGAAGAGCATTGAATCTGCTCATAGAGAAAAAGCACTTCACTCAACGTGTGTGCTGAAGTCATTGTCTCTGCTGCATCTGATAGGTTGAGTATGTCTGAACAGAAAGGTATGCAGAAATAGCTCACATTGTACACTGCTAATGGGACTTTAGGTTTTATGTCTTCAATAAGTTATGCCAAAGTGGTTGCTATTCAGAGTAATGGAAACATCTTGTGAGCTGAAATGTATAATTTAATCCAGAATGACTTGCCTGTCCTCTGAGAGTGCTGTTCTTTTCCACAAATTTTTGTTTAAAGTGGGCTGCATCTTGGCCTAAAAATGTCATCATCAAATAAACAGATATATAGCACAATGATAGATACATAGTCCAGTGTATAACTTCTAAGTGATGATGACTAAAAACATTCATGTAACAGATTGCTACATGTATAAGCTTCAAATGATTAAAATTGTATAAAATGTAAAGGCCTTCTGAGCTGACTTCACATCTATATGCAGATGACTGACAGAGTATTAAACCTAACAATGTCAGTAGCAGTGGACATAGTGGGTTTATGTAATTCATATAAATGTGCCCCTCTCACTCTTATTACGGGATCTGAAAACAATCCTGTTTGTGGCACTGTGAGTGATACCCTTTAATCTCTTCTGAAAGATTCACAACATATTCTGAACAGACTGTGTTTTCACATCACATTAACTTCCACAGAGAAGTCCCTGTGTGTCTCATTAGCACCTCTGTCCACCTGGAGACATTAATAACGCAATGAGAGTTATCTTTGTATGGGAATACTGCATAGGAGCACCAAAAAGGTGATTTTTCTCATAGAAAGACTGCTAATCTTTTCTCTTGAATCCATGTCATGTCACCTACTATCTCTGTGAGAGATTTGCTTCAAAAAATTGTAATTTGTCTTAATACTTCTCAAAATTACTCAACTAAGAATAAAATATTTTCAACAGAAAAAGGTAACAAATCTCATGAATAGGCTTGTTTCCTCTTCGTAATTGGGGAGGCATGGAAAGATGTGATAATTTTTTGCTGTGAGCAGTGCTGTAAATGTGCTATACATTAACATGTGGAACATTCCTGGGTTGGTTTGTTTGTCTGCTTACAGTGGTGCTGATGTTTTGTGCCTCAATAAGTGCTGGTCCATGCTAAAGACATGCAAGAACAGAGTAAAGAAATTGCTAATATTCTGATACAGTGAGTCTTTCCCTTCAAGGCTGCAGTCAAACTCTGAAACATATTTCCAAGTGCTGTTTCCCTGTGTACTTATCTGCACTCTAAAATTCAAAAGCTGGCATTTGAAATCAATACTCAAACTCAAAAACAAAAAAAATGCTAATATGTTAAGTCTGAATTAAGTTAACATTTTAGCAACCTTAAAGTAACATTTTCTTGATTCAGTCAAGACAATTGGATTGCATGTTGTTTTCTGGTAAATTTAACTGACCAGATCTTACAGCGTGGAGCTGTAAATAGATCATTCCAGACTTATTTGATGATTTTGAGTGCATCAAAGAATTAT
The DNA here is from genome assembly GCF_902362185.1 of Chanos chanos. Taxonomy (NCBI): domain Eukaryota; kingdom Metazoa; phylum Chordata; class Actinopteri; order Gonorynchiformes; family Chanidae; genus Chanos; species Chanos chanos. Next base: position 15,909,471 of record NC_044496.1, read on the forward strand.
TTTAATTGTTATAACACATTTGGGATCAGAACAATCCACACTCATTAGAGCAAACAGCATTGACTCTAATGAGTGTGGATTGTACTGAACCAAAACGACTTTAAACAATTCAAAAATTTCTTTGATATTAATTTAAAACAGATGAATTCACTCCAATTAGATGTAAAACATTATTTTTAATCAGCACAGGTTTGTACCTTTTCCAGTAACTTAACTTGTTGTCAGTAATATGCTGAAAATCACATTTAAGTTTATAATATGAATTTTAGTGAGGAACAAAAGTATAATACAATTATATAGGAGGATTTTTTTCTTTTTATATAGTGTATAAGATGCAACATAACAGAATTACTGTTATAAATAAAATAAATTGTGTCTAAATGGGACATGCTGAAAAAGATTAATGTTCCAGAGCCTGAGAATACATGCCTGAGGTGTTTATGGCTTTGATGCTGAATAAGATAAGTGCTTGATGAGGTGCTTGTGTTTGAGCAAAACAATCTTTTATGCACTTGGAGATCTGCCCTTCAGCAGAATCACTTTCCTGACTGGATTACCAGCACACTGGACTCATTTCATTTTTTCTTTGGCGGCTGGTGCAAGTGGTAGCAATGTGTGTGGCCCCTAGACAGAGGATTGAAAAGAGCTATCTGCATTGCCCTGGGTAGTGTGGTTGTATATTATCCTCTGTATACACAAGGCAAACACTGCATGTGTGCCTTAAGGGAACTGGAACTTGGAGAGCTGAAAACTCCATGAGTATTATAACTGAATGAGTAGACCTGTGCTCTTATTACCCTTTCCAGTAAACCTATTAACATTACATGGTACAAAGTCACTGGCCAGCTTATATAGCAATTCTTAGTGAATATAAAATTCTATAAAATTTCCAGTAGTCTCCAATAGTTTCCAATAATCTGAATGTTTTAATAGTTTCTGCTGATATAGTAATTAACAGCAGAAAAAATAATTCCTTCATGAATATAATTGGATGAAAATATGATAATGGCTTGCTAAATGGCACTTATGAATACACAAATCTTTCCATCTGATTAATAAATTAATGGGTGACATTTGTGCCATCTTTATTTGATAACGGTAATGTGTCAACCTCCCTTGGTGAGTGGTATAGATATGATTGTCATTTTACTCAGCTGTGTTTCACTTTAAAGTTAGATGCTTAGCCTTAATGTCAAGGATAAATGATTTGTTGCAAATGAGACCGATCCACACTAAGCCCCAAGCACTAAGTTATGAGACTGAATGGGCATCATAATTATTAAGATGCTGTTGCTTGAATGCAAGAAATGCCAATCAGTTCTTAGGTTGGTTTAGCAAGCAGTTATTTTGCTACAATCATTGGGCTATATTGTGATTGTTGTGTGATTATTCAGAAAAATTTGTGATGAGTCAGAATAACTCTTTTGTTTGCTGATTCAGTGATTGATGCCACGGTGCAGAATGGACTGATGAAGGCTCAAAGAAGGGTGCGCTTTATAAAAACCTGTCAGTGCTCAGTCACACAGCTTAATGCCATTCAGCTGCCATCTCTTTGGTGCGATCCATCAAAATAAAAAGACGCCACCTCTTTTTGACATCTAAAAATGAAGGTAATGTTCTGTCTGTACCTCCGTTGGAAACGCTCTCCAGCATATTATAGGTGATCTGTCATTGCTGGCAGGTGTTTTATGCAGCACTCAGTGGACCCTTAGTGCATCATGTTCTTTGACACATGCTCAGCTTCACAGCTCTCAAGTCTTTTTTTCCATGTTCTTCTACAAAAGCACCTTCAGGCCTTATTTGACTACATTTTCTCAAAAGAGCCCTCACAAAAATCTTGCCAGGGAGATTGGGAATTGGCATACTTCTTGCTATGCTGACGTAAAAAGGAATATACGGCCAGCAAACTTGAGGTATTAGTTAGTTATCTGAGAAAGAAATTGGTATTCTCATGAGTAGTGAGGTGCCTTTATAGGAAGTAAACACGCCTAGCCACTTTGCTGTGGATAAACAGGGGTCAAATTTGCTGTAAACAGAAAAAGGCTTCAAGAGGGAGATAACACAGCACCTCCTCAAAAACTGCATATATCAAGCTCACTTTATCCCTTTAAACTAAAGTTGGATTTTATGTTGGATTTTATGAAGAATGAACAATTTTGACAGTTATGTTTTCTAATACATAATATCATTTCATTCATATCTCTATCACTAAACTGTGATATCTAAGTTGATTATTATATTCGCAGATGTACTCTTTGTGCGTAACAGCCACAGGGCTGAATATGTAAGGGATAATGCACTGGGATAGTCCAGTTATTGGGACATAAACTCCTTGCAAGGTAGAGTAATAAGGCTTGATTCACAGCCCTTTCAACTCCCTGAAGTGGTGTTATTTTCAAACTGACTGGTTCACAGGGCAATATCAGATATATACCACAGCTAACTTCCCAAAGTATTTATGAACTATTGGTTTATTGTCCAGAAATACTACCATAGTCATTATTTTGGAAGCAGTACTACTTGTCACAAGGCATGGTTCTAGCCTCTCTGCTATTGCTATCATTTTGCAGAAACACGTAAATCTCTAACCAAACATTTTGGTGAAAACAAATTTTTTGGACTTTTGGTGAAAACAAATTTTCACATGGCACTTTATTATTGCTTTAGTCATTCCAAAAGTAGTGGCTTTTAGGGCAGGCTGCACCCATCAGAAGATGGCAGTCAAGTCCTCTCTTCCTGTTGTGAAGGAGGAAATTGTAAAGTTGTACAGTAACCTAAGATCCTGTGGTATGCAGATATATATTTTTATGTTTTACATGCACGCAGGTTGGTATGCTTACACAAAAAAATCGATGCATACCCATATGACATGTTATGATCAATCAGAAAGGAGCATTTGCCAAAGGTGTGCATTCTAGTGTCATTGTATAAATCAATATATACCCATCTATGCTGATTCTAAGCACATACATAAGAGTGTGTGGCAATGTGTACTACGTAAGTGTGGTTGAATTATTACAATAAGATTGTGTCTGGTTTGTCATTGCCATTGAATACATTCAGACCACCAGAATTATATTAATGGATATGATGAGTAAGGTCATTCAAACGCTTGACATTTTGGAACCTGAGCTATAAAACCATGTCTGATGCAGATTTTATCCTTATTATACTTTTGTCAAAATTGGTCAAGAGAATAGGTTATTATTTGAAATCATTCTTTGCTCCATTAATTTCACATGAAGCTTTGATAGGAAACAATGCATCACACTCTATGACATGGGAATTGTTTAATTACAAAGTCTGAACTCTTTGGTCTGTACTTGATGGTACTGTTCTTTCGTAGTTGTTGTCTTCTGTATCTTTATTATGAAGCAAATATAATACCTGGTCAGGTGTCTCGTTATATCAACTAAAACTGGGTAATAATCATCAAGCTCTATTTTTTACTTTAATTCTGTATCCACAGAATATGAAATGTCTGAAAACAATTACATTGGTAACAGGAACAAACGGCCCAGGTTATTATTATGATGCAGAATATAAGGCAAAGAATAAACCTATAGTTTTCTTGATGTCATGTAGAGGTCTCATTTATGGCTTCTATGAGCCACAGAAATTGTATCCAGGTCAGATATCCTGATAAGACAGATATTGAAAGTTACCTGGAGTTTAGGCAATCTTTTTATCATTGTCAAGGGCAGGATACATGATAGGCTATTATGTGAGATTATGGAAAACATGAGCAACACCTCCTAACATATATCAGTCTATATATATCAAACAATTCCCAGCAACTCTGCAATTGTCACAAATTGGGAGAGGCTGGATGCAAGTGCTGACAAAATCTAATTAAAAAAGCAATCCAAATTCATAGTCAAAAACAGGCAGAGTTCGTTTCACAAGAATCAGGCCACTGTGGGCTAGATAGTAAATCAAAGGCAAGTAAAAAGGATAAGATCAATACAAAGGGAGGGTAACCAGGGAGAGGGAGGCTAACATGGAAAAAGAAATGCTACACAGGAACAAGGCAAAACAGGAACAATGCCGCTCAGCATATTCTTGAAAGTGTGAGACTTTCAAAGGAACTGACTGAAACAAGGTCTATTTATACAAGTGACTTAATGAGACGATGAACAGGGAACAGGTGTACACAATAATTAAATAATGAGATGGTTCAGTTGGTGACTAATGATTTGACAAACAGAGCACTCACTGGCCAGAAGACAGGGAGATAGACACGGAGGCGTGACAGTACTCTCCCCAAATGCATGGCTCCTACTTCCCCCCCAAGGCAAACCAGGAGACTCAGGAGGACCGGAATAACCAAGAGGACCAAGCAAATTTGGGGGCCACAGCAGAACTGAAGGCAGCACTAGACCTCATGGCACTGGAGCTGAGAGGACTGGAGGTGATGGTGACAGCTGAAATGAAGCCCTGGAGAGGGAGGGACTGTAGGGAACTGAAGGTCAGCCGGAAGACAAAGTAGTCAGAAACAACCAAAGGAAGCTGGTGGCAAAGCAGTCAGACAAGACCACAGGAGCTGAAAGCCAAGGCAGAGCTGGTGAGACCCAGGGGACAGGCCTGCAGGAGCTGAAAGCCCTGGCAGAACAGAGGATGGCTCTGGCAATGGAACTGCAGGCTCTGGAGTCTTAGGCAATGAGATGGAGACCCAGGTTGAGCTGGTGGTAACCTGGGTGACAGGAGTGGATATCCAAGTGGAGCAAGCAGCTGGGCTACAGAAGCTGGAGGCCCAGGTGGCAAGAGCACACAGGCTAAAAAACCTTCAAAAACTGGAATTGGAGGCTGCCTGGATGGATCAGGTAGTATAACTGGACAATGCTCAGAAGGAACAGGAGCTGGTGGCTCAGTAAACTGACAACTCAGGAGCAACTGGAAATTTAACAGGTAGCCCAAGAGGAACAGATACTGAGACGGGAGGCAGCCCAGGAGCAGACAGGAACACAGGTGACAGCCTGGGAGGAAGAGAAAGTAGTCTGGAGACAAGACCTGGGGCTGGCGATTGCTCAGAGGGAACAAGAACTGGAGCCGGAGGTCGCTCAGACACAGATACCTAGTTTGCAGGAGTAGGAACTGGAACTTCATGTCCTGGAGACATTTTGACAGGGGCTGCAGAGGCAGCGGGAACTGTGACTTAAGTGTGGACATCTGAAGCTTTGGTTAAACTTTGCTGAATGAGCTGATAAAGACTTTGGTCAATGCCAGATAACAAAAGGGAAATGAACTGTACAAATGACTTGTCTCTTCTCCTCTCTCCCAAAGTTTAACAGCCCAGTTTAGTGCATCTCTAGTAAGATGTATAACAACGAACGATATTAAGGTGGTGCCCACCTGAGGAGATATGCATCATAAACAGTGGGGAAGGTTCCTGCACTTAGAATGTGTCCCATCAAACTAGACATGTTCTTTGGCTGAGGTAAATTGCTGCAATTTACTTATTACCTCTTCCATTGCTAGTTGGATCCAGATGTTAGTGGTGAAGTCTTCTGCTCATGAACTGGGAGAGGCTGAACTCAAATGCAAGCGAACTTTAATTCAGAATACAACCCAAATACAAAATCGGAAAGAGGCAGAGACTATTTCACAAGAATCAGGCTACTGTGGGCAAGACAACAAATCAACGGTCAGGAAAGAGGCTAATCAGAGCCCATCTACACAGAGCCTGTCCACTTCCTGTTAATGCCATTGTACCGGATTGGCTGCAATTGACCTAGAGGGTGCTTGCACGGGAGTACTCAATGCATGGGAATGAACTGAGCTAAAAGGCTAAAATAATTGTTTACACCTGCTCCTAGACAAAATAGCCCAAATTTTATTTTAATTTTTGCAAATGTAGTAGAAATTATATATCAGAATTGAAATGAAAAAATACTAATGTCCTTTCGTTTTTCTCATAAGGAAGGTGATTATGCCCATAAATGCTAGCATTCTGCTAATGTATGCTGATTGGTCGGTAAAGGATTTACGACTGATTGCAACAGGACATCTTCCCTCGATGGCACCTGAAGTCTTCGGAAGTTTTTGAAATGAAGTCGAATGAAAATCTAAAGGAGGACCATGTAGACTTTGTGTTTGACAGCTAAATGTAGATCTGGCTAATGTAACAGTATGCTAACTGGTCATGGCGGCGAATGCCATAAAGTGTCGAAGTGGCGAATGCTGTAAAGAGGCTTGTGGTATGTGATGTCACAAATATTTACAGAAAGTTATTTTATTACAAATGAAAAAATCTAAAAATGGCACTATATCTATTGTCTCGATCCCTTATATCAAAAACATAACGAAAATTACAAGAAATAAAATTTTACCTCATGAAAGTTACAGTTTTGGGGGTACAGCTCCTAGGCCTCCATTCATTCTGGACTGTCTCGCAAGCGCCACCTACAAAACCGGAAGTTCTTAGAGTGAAAGTTCTCTCCCATTTGGAAATTCCCTGGGCTAATGTTGATACACAAGAAGGCTAACAAGAGACAAGGAGACTAACCAGGGACAGGGGGCCTAATGAGGAGCAAGGAAGTTGACAAGAAGCAAGGAGGCTAACGGGGGACAAGGAGGCTATCAGGGAAATGTTATGCTGACAAAGAAAAATTGAGGCTGCACAGACACAAGGCCAAGCAGGCACAGGGCTAAACAAGAACAACATCCTCCGATACTCTCTCGTAACTTTGTAAAGAACTGACTGAAACCAAGGTCTATATAAACTTATATAGTAGTATATCACAGTTATACTATAAGTGATTTAAGGACATAATTAAAGGGAAAGGGGTACATGATAATCCAGTAATGAGATGGTGGAATGGGTGATTTATGGTTTGACAGACAGAACATGTATTGGCCAAAACACAGGGAGAGGCATGACAACAATTTCAGGGTTGCACCACATCTCCCTGGTGTCATATGGTCTTGATTGTTAGTTATTAACAAATACACCTCATATTCATGTTCTTATTATTAAAACTCCTAAACGTATATGTACCATATCATACAATATTAGTGATACACTACAGAGATATCGCTGTCTTATTACATGTCAAATGTAGCGACAAAATATAAAGGATAATCATTCAAAGAATACTCACAAAGTCAGTGTGTAAGACTCTGGTCCTGCAAAAAGTAATCGGCTGGTATATAAAGGCAGAACACTTGATCTTCTTCTTATATCCGAACACCTGTAAATTTGTGTACTTCTTTCCTTCCTGGTGTGTTGATGAACAACATTAACGCTGTAGGTATTATACATTGGCTATTCACATGCATGTCACTTCTGTCCATATTTTATTTCCTTAAATGACTGTACAATTCAGTGAAAGCAATTGAGGGTGCTACAGAAACACTTTGAAGGAATGTAGAATAATCGTTTTAAGAAAAAAAAAAAAAAAGTCACTCACAGTCAGTAATACACAATGAAATGAATGACAAGTGAATATCTATCCAAAAGGTGTGGGGGGGGGGGGGATGAAATGCTATAGATGTTTGCCTAATGATTGCTGCTTAATTACAATTGCTATTTACTTAACACAAATTTGCAGCTGACACAATTCTGTATAGAGAGATGTTTGAGATTGCCAAGGCACACATTATACCTGTGTGAACAGTGAGAGTTGGACAGACAGCTCAGCACCTCAGTGGGTATGACTGCCATGCAGACAGACACTTGTGCCAGTGATGCGGTTGTGGGTTGAGCTGTGGGCAGTGCCAGGGTGCACTGGCATGATGAATAACAGATGTTACCTGATTGGCCGTGCCATTTGTCATACACCTGCCTGACTTCAGCCAGCAGGAGCTCTACAATATGTCAATGTCACCTACAGGTTGGCCCCAATGCATCACAACGTCTCAGTGAGCTACAGCTCTGCTGATATCTTTGCTTTCAGTTTCTCATTTCCAACATTTTGCTACTCTGCTTACCACTAGTAGTAGTAGTAGTACTACTACTACTACTACTACAACTATAACAACTACAACTACCACTACTACTACTACTACTACTACTACTACTACCACTACTACTATTACTACTACTAAAACAAGTACAGCTAATACTACTTCCACAACATCACTTTTTAAAACGATCATTTCTATTACTCTTTGAAGGAGTTTCTTCTTTCAGCTGGACACTGTTCAGATCAGTGGTTATTATAGTGCTGATTCTGTTTATTAAAGAATACATATTAATTTACGAAAGATATCTATTTTTCTGTTTTCACCCTTTTGTCCCTTTTTGGGATGGCCAGTTACTCACAATATTGTAAGTATCCGTGCATAGCAATCATCTTTGACAAAGTTAGTGAGGCAACCTTCCTCCATCATCTATGAATCCTTTATTCATAGCTCATCAAGTGATGTTGAGAGTTCTATTCACTTAACTGTACCTTCAACAATAAAGACATGTCTATGCCGCCACTGTCGAGGGAATGCTCTGGACTGCCTTCTACAGCCTGGAGATGTGGTATAGCTAGGATTTGAGCTGTAGATTGCAGATGCAGGATGCACTGAGATGTGTATCTTCATTTATTGAAAAAAAGTTGCTCTTGCAATAATTACATTTCATAAAACATGATTATCTATTTTCCAATGTTCTGATGCAGTATCTGGTCAATACCTAATGCCCTCTAAAAAGCTTGCCTTAAGCAGGTCTTCTCTGGATTTCTGTATCTTTACGATATTGGTGATGTTACCAGCATCTGCCCTATCTTTTAAGCACAACAACAGGCTAATAATTTTAGCCAGAGATTTATATTCATGTAAGCTATTTCTCTTTCAGTTCAGTGAACCCTGTCAAAGACATAAATATAGACACAACACTGAGGTCTCAGAGAGAAAACGCATGTCTTTTATTTTGCAAATCATGCTTCAAGTGTGTTCCAGTGAGTTAATGCTGAGATACTTGAAAGAAACGCCACTTTTGACTGAATCTCATTGACTACATCAAACAACGGCCAGGAGAATTAAGCACTGTGTCTTTCTAGGCCAGCTTATAAGTATATCATTAGAAGTCAGCAATATTTAAAATTAGACACAGTGATCTGGCATCTTGGACAACAAAATGTGTGTTAAAGTGAGGTATTGAAGCGTATCTCAGATTAATGCAGTTCATGACTCTTCCTGCACCCCAGGCAAACAAAGAATAAAACATACCTCTAACACATTGTCTGCAGCAGTACGGTTGCTATGAGAGCAGGTCAAGCGAACTCAGTGTGCTGTTAATAAAAGAACTAAGACTTCAGGGGAAGGGAAAAAGCAACAAATGAGTAGTACACAAAAAAAATTAGTTTTTTGTTAGATCGGATCAATTTGGAATGAAGGACAGTTTATCAAGTATCCAGTCCATCAATAAGGTTAAGAGCACAGACGATGCATTAACATATGAATACGGAACTTAATTAATGGATCTATAGTGGTAAGCTGTCTCTTCTTTCTCGATGACCTAAACAGTTCATTTTTCAAATATCGCAGGCTGTGATTTAAAACTGAAAAGAAAATAGTCTTGGTTAGATTAATGTTCTGTAATAATATCACATATTTTCCATAAATTTGTTCATCTTATCTTTAAATGAATTAATAATCAAGAACCTCAACTGGGTTCTAATATAGTTTCAGATGAGTGATGGAACATATAATGTGACAGTGCTCTTTGATTATTTTGGTCAGTGTTAGAGAGGATGTCAAATATTTAAAAAATGAATTGTTAGAATCTTCAAATTACTGTCAAACTGAATAAATTAGAAAGTTATCATGACAGTAGGATTTATTGCATGTTTTGATAGATATAAGCAGAGTCACCGGAGAACAAAAAACAGTAAACATAGCTTCGTGTTAAGAGTCCGCATCCTCTGTGAGGTTGGAGGTACAAATACGGATGCAGAAAGAAAGAAAGACAGAAAGAAAGGAGTGGAATTTGTATTGGGAGTGCGTAATGGCAGTTTCCCCATAATTTAACATTGGAAAATAGCTTTTGGATCATCCCAATCATCAGAATAGTTTATCCTGATGTGAGTACTATGGAAATAACCCAGCTGAAATCTGAAGAATTCAGATCCCTTTCAACAGGGAACAGATGATGATGCAATTTTCATAGTCTCAAAATTCAGCATCCTTGCATGAAAATATACCACTACAATAACCAAAACATCAATGCCACCAACAAGCTCATAATTTCCAGAGATCAACTCAGCTTAAAAAGCTCTAACTTTGATCAAATGATTAAAGAAGGAGAGAATGTGTCACAACCCCTGTCTGAACGTCTGAAACTTGTAAGTTCCTTGAAGACACTTGTCCTTTGCTAAGCTTGTTTCGTTCTAATAAACTGAGGAACCTGCACATGTATCCAGATTCTCCTTCAGTCTGTGACAGAATGTCTGTCCCTGACAGTATTGCATTCAAGAAGTGAGTAGCAGTGAAGTATGCAGGAAACATCTCCTCATACCATTTGATTTCTCTTACAGAAGATGTAACATCCTCATTTCTTTGACTTGGGTTCCTCAAATTTGATCCTGAAGGTCCAGAACCTGCTGTTTTTTTCTTCGACTTCATAATTAGAGGCTGAGTTTTACCTGAGAAACAGGTGTGTACACTCTTCAGCCAATCAGAGACCAGCATGTTTGGCTGGCATGAAAGCCAGCAGGATTTGAGGAACTCTGCCCTAGAGCATAAAGAGGTAGTTTGATATGATAATGATGCTGTATGAAATACTGTATGCCATATGTTGAACTTTTCTTTGGGGAGTTCAGTGCAGATGGCTGTGTGCACTGCTAATCAACTGCATAGTAGCAAGGAAACCCTACACACCATGTCCTGGTGATGTTTCCCAGTCATGCAACTCCAGTCAGGAGCAGCTGGTTCAAGATTCTAGGTTGACAGCTGGACTGTTCAGTTTGAAGACTGTGACTTAGGACCAAGTCACTGATTCTATAAGTTCTAAAATATGTATGGTCACCTGACAATGACTTTTGATCTCATTACTTTGTTTGAAGAAATGATGAGGAGAGATCAAACACAAACATCATACCATTCATTCGCATAGTATGTCTGAGAGAACATAGGAGTATATTTTAATGTTAACAACATGAGGTTTTCCATTCCAGTTGCCCCACAGTGCACTCATAACCCATAGCCCAATGCAAAAGATAAAACAAAGGAAACCAGTCATTATGGTACAAAATGTTATTACATACAAATTGCCAGAAATTTTAAAAAACAAACATGTTTGTTATGTAAGAGTGCATGCACAATGCATCTTTTGACTGTGTTTGCATGTTATCAACATTTGACGTGAGTTTATCGTGGGTCAGAGAACCTTTTACAATTAGACAAATGTATGCACAAATAAAATTAATCAGTAAAATTAATCAATTAATCAGTAATCTGCTCACTCCAGTTGGATATTCCTGTTCTCTTTACTCACTGCCACTTCTACAAAGAAGCTCTGGCAGCATTTGAAGCATGACCTTGAACAAAAAGATACCAACATAAATAAATTAATGTGTAACAGGGAGGACATACAGTTTGTGTGTGTGTGTGTGTGTGTGTGTGTGTGTGTGTGTGTGTGTGTGTTTGTGTGCGTGTGTGTGTTTCACTGTGTGAACTTCTTTGTGAATACATAGGTCTGTACTGACTGAATTGACTTTCTGATTCCATAGTGACATCATGTGTTTTTTTGTTGGGTTGGGGGGGGGGAGGGTTTGTTGTCTTTTTGGAAATTGATATGCACTTCACATTCTCTACAATGACATTTTCTAAAAGTAATTAACTTCCACCTTTCAAAACATGGGGAACACCTGGGAAGATAGGAAACAATTATACTCATCTTGATAAAAATGTGACTTTCTGCAACTGAGTGCATTCAAACCTTTGCATAAACTGTAATCTTTATACCTCCAGAACAGTGCCTTTTCTTGTTTTGACATTATGCAACTAATTTGAGTTAATTTGCTAATAACAAAAAGTCTTGAGATTTCTGTGAACACCCAGTTAGTTCTTACATGATATGCCGTATGCATATACATAAGTATAAATATATAGAGGTCCAGCCTTTAAAATTGTACCCCTTTATTATTTCAAAAATGATCACAATTATTTTATTTCATAATCTAATAATTGCTCATTTTGAAATATGTACTAAGCAATAAGTTACATCAAATTGCATAAGTATTATGTACATGGATCACCATGTCACAATGCCAGTGTTATGTGTCCTCAGAGAACCAAGTTACTGGAATTTGTTTGCATAAAAGTAATTAGTATTACTGCTTTATGGCACTGACAAGAATGGTTTTGTTCTGTCTTAGGATATACAAGCCTATGAACAGTTTCTCTGCACATGTTATGTTGTCATCAGTGGAGGTGGTGCATAGGGGAGTTCATGTCCAACTTAGTTTCACTAGTCAGGTGTAGTGAGGCTTTCTGAGTTGTATTTGAACAGTACAGAGGGGACAAGGTGAAGGTCATGTTAAAAATAGATAGCTGAAATGCAGATATCCGCAGTAAGCCTCAACTTCTGAAGAAACAATCCAAGACGTGCCAAATGTCAATCTATTTCCTGGCAGTTCTGCATATAGACAGGCTTCAGCTGCAGAGGTCATCACTGCACAAGGCAAGCAATCTTGAGAGTATTGACACAGAAAAACGTCTAGAGCTGTTTTGTTGTGTTAATTCATCTTATGTAATAAAACTCTACTGTTTTGGCTCTTTTGTTATGCAGTCATTTACATCAGTTGTAGTGTGTGTATCAGCTTTAGTTTGTTACATAATTTTTTAAAGCTATCCACTTGCTGGCCTTTTCATTGTGAACACAGTTGGCTTAGTCTGCTGTACAAATCACACTCTCAACCAGTGTAAAATGGTCACCATTGAAGATCTGACTCAGAAATCTCTAATGTGTGTAGAGTGTCAAGGAACAGCACATCTCTGATATTACATAAATGAATAGCAGAGCAGAAAGACATAGACAAAAGGCCAAAAATTTGAGAGATGTCAAACATGTTGCCTGGGCAACCAGGATTTTTGCTCTATGGCTGTTTCACTGCAGCCACAACCTAGACATTATAAATGTGTCTAAGACATTTTAATTTAGACAAATCTTTTGTAATTTCTCAGCTGGAAGGAAATATAAACTACAACCACTGTGGTTTGTGAGAATGGCTATGCCTGTATGAACACCTAATGCAGCCCGACAGAAAAGCACATTGCATTTTAAAGAGGACTATAGAATAACTTTTGTTTCTGTTTTACTCACTTTATCCCTGATTTCTTGTAAAACTCCAAGAATAGTGTATAGTGGTTTCCCCATTACATGTATCCATGACAGGAGTCTGTAAGAAATTCAAACAACATTGACACATGGTCCCAGCAAAGAGACAGAGATGACCTTAAAATAATTGGATTCTGATACATTTATTCTAACTGAAGTACTGGTGGTTGGTGAGACAGAAAATGAGCTATGATAAAATAGAAATACAAATTTTTTACAACAAGCTAATCAACATCTTGAAAGAATGAGATTGTGCTAACCTTTAGCAGTATCACTTTCTTCTTTGATTTATGGCTTATCACACTGACATTCATTCACAGTTATTAAGAGCAGATCACATGTGGAGTAAGAATGACTATCCTCAGTTTAACCACTTATCAATGGAAACAGTTTAATGAGCTGCTCTGCTATTTTGTGAAATGTAAAGGACCAATCAAGTAAAGCATATACAGCACACTGCAATAAATTGTGCATGTGTGCATCTCTAAATGGATATGAAATCAGAAACCGATAGTAATAGTAATTTGAATTTGAATTCCCAACAAATAGAAGCATACCATATGGGCTTTACATCTATTCAGATTAGATTTTGTAATGGAAACAAATCCAATCCTGCAGTTTAATAGGAACAAAGTGAATGCTTTCTTTGCCAGTGGGAAGCAGACAAATCATGTTTGGTGGTAATGAGTGAGTTATGGGTGAGTCATCTAACTCCAGAGGAAATGATTTCATGGAAGCTAAAAGTAGATTGATTAAAATAAGACTGCAGCCCAATGCAGTACTCAGTGTGGTATCTTTGTTTTGCTCAACAGTTTTACTTTGAAAAGGAACATTTAACCAACTGATTAATGTAATTGTTGCCTGACAGTACCTAATTATAGTAATTCAAATAGTTCTGGCTGGTTAGTCTATGGAGTCTGCAAAAGCTGTAGAGAAAATTTTGGAAAGGATGGTCTGGGGTTTACTCCACAGACAAGGACTGCACAGACTACTTGAGCCAAAAGTCAAAAGTGGTTAATAGGAGAACAGCTTGGGAACATTTCCTTTGGGTGGTTGTGAATTTTGGTGTTATTTCCCTAACTGAAATCCTGAGAAATAAGCCCCTGCCTTACTAGTGACAATGAATTTGCACATAAACTCATTACTCACATTTAATGTCATCACTAATTAGAGATTCTGATATATCTGCAAAAATGAAAAATACATACTAATATTATATGTTATTTACATAATGCATATTATATATGTATAATGAAAAGTACATATATAAAATACATTTAAGATTGCTCATATCATTTGACATATTTGATTCATTAGGGCTAACATTTCTAAAGCAATAATGTAGTGTCTCCTTTGGGCTTTCCGCTGCTCCTTCACAATAAACCAAAAGGACGTACAGCACAAGCTATGCTAAGCACACTATCAAAGTACCCCACCTGCAGAAATACACTGGCACAGGGCTCAGCTTAAATTGACTGGAGACAGAATCCACAGTTAATTCGTACCCAGCAGACTAAGCACACCGTTTACAGATGAAGACTGACATCTCCTAAAAGCTGTACAATACTGACTTTATTCAGTCTTGCCGGGTTTGAAGCGAAATGGTGGGAAAGGTTTGAGGGAAGATGGTTCGAGGGATAGGTTTAGCAAGGCAGGATGCCAACACTGATGCAAGACGGACACTGCTAAATTTGAAAGAAAATCTGCTGCACAGCGATCGAATGGTGTCACTCACTAAAAGTAATACTGCACTGCAGTACTTGTTTTGGGACCTTTTAGGACAAGAGTCCAGTGTTACTCTATCATTATATATTTACATTTATAAATGTCCATAAAAATAATTATTGGTATTCATTTTATGTTAGGTAACATATGGACAAATAGTGCAAAAAATCTGAAAGAGATACAGGTGAAAAATGTTTCAGTCCATAATCACAAGTGTCAGCAATTCAGAAATGACAGATTGATTAATTAAATGAAACTCTATTCTTAGGTCCTGACATTCTTACATGTAAGGTAACTAGAGGGTGTGCACACATACACAATGATTCAAATGACATAAGGTGCTGCTTAGATGTTTGAAAGGGTGTTAGCTATACTTCATGTCAAACAAGATCACACCACTGATAATTTAAGTGATATACTGTCACTGTGTATTACTTGCTAAAATATGCACGCTACAACATTTGTAACCAAAAACAGTGAGTAATTCCAGTCATTATTTTAGCCATTGCTTTTGAGTCCTTCGTCTTAAAGTACCTTGATCCAGTTTGCTTCATGTTTCTTTGTGAGCATAGTAGTTCTTTTGAGGAGAACTGTACAATGACTACAGTCGACCCTCCACATTCGCGGGGGTTAGGGGCGCAGGACCTGCGAAAGTGGAAAAATCGTGAATATCTCTGGGCGAATATTTTGCTGTACTCTAAAAATGCAAAAAGTTGTGAGAAACACGAGATACACCGCACACTGAGAAACAAAACATGTGAGTAAGGCGTCCCTAAACAGAGTGCGCACCCGCAGTTCTTAGTTACAAAATGTAACTTTTCACAATAAACTTGTGCATATATTTATGGTAGTAAATGATAAAACAGATTAGTAATACATATATTTTATGCCTTTATGACTTACTAAACTTTTTTTAGCTTTCTCTACATTTCTGGTCCACGCGCGCCGTCTGCGATTTTCAACAGTAGGCCGCAAATCTCCAAAAAAAACCCCACATTTAATTATTGTTGGCAAACTTGTGAATAATCAAACCTGTGAAAATTAAACCTGCGAAAGTCGAGGTTCGACTATATATGCTTAAAATTTTATTTTTACAGATATTTCCCTTAGCTGGAAATATCTTGTTTCATAATTTACTCTCAAATTGTTACCTTATTTTTAATTTTTTTTTATCTTGCTTGACACAATCATAAAAAAAAAAAAAAAAAAAAAAAGAAAGAAAATTAAACCTGCGAAAGTCGAGGTTCGACTATATATGCTTAAAATTTTATTTTTACAGATATTTCCCTTAGCTGGAAATATCTTGTTTCATAATTTACTCTCAAATTGTTACCTTATTTTTAATTTTTTTTTTATCTTGCTTGACACAATCATTAATGTGAGGTCAAAGAACATCACCATATAAATTGCACAGAATTACAATACATTATCACAGATCGTATAAGACAATGTAATTAAAATCAAGTATCAGCCTGTGTGCTTTTAATACAGACAAACAATGAAAACTATTTTGCTATTAATCAACTGGCAGAAAAAGGCTAAGAGAACTGCTCTCTTTTAAGGTCAAATGTCGATCATTAAGCTCATAGGGAAAGAATTAGATATGAAGTGGATACTGGGAAACATGTAGACCTCACTTCCAACAATAATTACCTCAGTTTAATCTGATGAGCCTATTTCTCTAAGGGTAAATGAGTTTGAAAAAAATAAATACATGTATATTTAAGGAAGCTTGCTCCCAAAGGATCCTTGGTACAAGGACCACAGCAAAATGAGAAGTTAAAATTCTACTTATATGTCACGCTGGTGGTGTGGTGCAGGACCCAAGTGCAAGACACGATGGTTGAAGTGACAAAAACGGAAGACTTTACTTAAAATGAAGATCAAAATACAGGCGTAAACTAATAACAAAAGCCAATAACAAAAAGGTGCAGCATGACAGTGCGCAAAATACACAAACAACGATCGACAAAGACAAGGCAAAACACTAGGACTTAAATAGAAGGAAAACTAATCAGGGCAAAACAGGATTGGGCGAAATTAACAAGGTAATAATCAGACAAACGGGAACAGGTGAGGGGCGGAGACAGGCACAGAACAAGAGCACAAAGACATGGCAAACTAAAAGTCCAAAATGGCGGTGCAGGTTGTGACAGAGCCCCCCCCTTAAGGGGCGGCTCCCAGACGGCCCAAAAGAAAAACAAAGTCCAGAACAGACCGGGTGGGTGGGGGGGCGCACAGAGGGAAGACCGAAGGTGCTGCTGATGGGTCCCCTCTGCAGCGGAGCAGGTGAAAGGTTGGCTGGATCGGACACCGGAGCGGGCTTTCCAAACCGGGCAGAAGAACAGGAACGGAGCAGACTCTTCAAGACAGCCTCGACGTCGGCTGAGCTGGATCGGGGAAGCGGCCTCGGGAACAGGACAGGGCGTCAGCATGGGAGCTGACCAGGACAGGGCGTCAGCATGGGAGCTGACCAGGACAGGGCGTCAGCATGGGAGCTGACCAGGACAGGGCGTCAGCATGGGAGCTGACCAGGGCCGGGGAAGCGGCCTCGGGAACAGGACAGGGCGTCAGCATGGGAGCTGACCAGGACAGGGCGTCAGCATGGGAGCTGACCAGGACAGGGCGTCAGCATGGGAGCTGACCTGGACAGGGCGTCAGCATGGGAGCTGACCTGGACAGGGCGTCAGCATGGGAGCTGACCTGGACAGGGCGTCAGCATGGGAGCTGACCTGGGCCGGGAAAGCGGCCTCGGGAACAGGGCAGGACAGCGCACCCTCCATGGTGCGCCGGGCAGCGCATTCCTCGCGCTGGGCAGCGCACCCTCCATGGTGCGCCGGGCAGCGCATTCCTCGCGCTGGGCAGCGCACCCTCCATGGTGCGCCGGGCAGCGCATTCCTCGCGCTGGGCAGCGCACCCTCCATGGTGCGCCGGGCAGCGCACCCTCCATGGTGTGCCGGGCAGCGCACCCTCCATGGTGTGCCGGGCAGCGCATTCCTCGCGCTGGGCAGCGCATCCTCCATGGTGCGCCGGGCAGCGCATTCCTCGCGCTGGGCAGCGCATCCTCCATGGTGCGCCGGGCAGCGCATTCCTCGCGCTGGGCAGCGCATCCTCCATGGTGCGCCGGGCAGCGCATTCCTCGCGCTGGGCAGCGCATCCTCCATGGTGCGCCGGGCAGCGCATTCCTCGCGCTGGGCAGCGCATCCTCCATGGTGCGCCAGGCAGCGCATTCCTCGCGCTGGGCAGCGCACCCTCCATGGTGCGCCAGGCAGCGCATTCCTCGCGCTGGGCAGCGCACCCTCCATGGAGCCTTCGGAGTTGCTGCTTGAAGAGGGGGCTTGAGGGGATTCAGGGTGGCAGAGACAGGAGACCCAGGAGCGGACACAGCCCTAGAGATGGTTGGGCCCAGCACCACAATCCATGTGGTGCCTGGGTCTAGGGCTGGGAGCCCCCCCCCCAAAAAATCCCCCCCCCGGGTTAGGGGCTGGAGAACCTACCGAGAGAGGGAGCCCCGCCGCACCCAGGTCAAGAGCTGGAGCCGTCTCTGCCAGGAAACAGAAGTGTCTTGCTGGGTCCTTGTGTGGTCTATCGTTCTGTCACGCTGGTGGTGTGGTGCAGGACCCAAGTGCAAGACACGATGGTTGAAGTGACAAAAACGGAAGACTTTACTTAAAATGAAGATCAAAATACAGGCGTAAACTAATAACAAAAGCCAATAACAAAAAGGTGCAGCATGACAGTGCGCAAAATACACAAACAACGATCGACAAAGACAAGGCAAAACACTAGGACTTAAATAGAAGGAAAACTAATCAGGGCAAAACAGGATTGGGCGAAATTAACAAGGTAATAATCAGACAAACGGGAACAGGTGAGGGGCGGAGACAGGCACAGAACAAGAGCACAAAGACATGGCAAACTAAAAGTCCAAAATGGCGGTGCAGGTTGTGACATTATAACATGACATAACAGTATAAAGCACAAGTCTTAAGTTTCACAAAATGCAAAACCATAATGGCACAGCCACAGTGACCATATTTAATACCATTTTGTTGTGCAGAATGAGACACTAGCTGCCTGGTTATACAGATGTAAAAAATAAACAGAATATTCTCATGTAAATGTAAACTGTATACAGAGGTCATCAGAGGTCGTATGCATTGATAAGAGAACATGGTATGTAGAGCCACTGTTTCAGCGGAATAAGTAAGCTTGTGGCCTGGAAGAGTAAAGCTCTACTTTTATCCGTGTATGATGAAAAGCAAGGCCAGGGTTCCATTGGAACTTGAAGAGAAAATTACACCAGAGTCTACCCCTTAGTGGGTACTGATTTGACCAGTTCTCTCTACATCTCAGTGGATCTTGTTAGTACTTTTTCAACAGTCAGTGAAGCCAACTTTGAGTTCAAGGACCAAAGGAGTCTCACAGATACTAAAAAAATAAGTTAATTAAAAATAACAATCAAAATATGAATATCAGAAGATATTAATATCATTACTTTTTGTGATAGTATTTTGATATGTCACTGTATTTCTGCAGTAAATCATCAGATGTCCAGAACATAGTGTAATGATTACACAAGCCAGTATACACAAGAGCACCATCAAGAGGCAATGTAAGGCTAAAACTTGCATCAGAAAGGTTTGCTTAAATCTTTCTCTCAACCTGTACTCCATTCAATAACACAGATTTCTCAATTAATAGCCTCCTCTCTCTTTATCTGGATTGCTAGATTATTATTTGTTATTCTCTTTAGCAACAGGTTACACTGCAAGTGTAGTAGACCCAGACTGTTCTTTTGGAGCATGTAGCTGTGACATGAGAATACTAGAAAATGCCGTTAGAAAGTATACTGAATGTACTTTGTTGAATATTTTTTTGAATACTGAATATTAAGACAGAGGCTTATCTGAAAGCTGTATTTTGCTCAATGTGTATCCCTCTTGTCTTTAGACCACTTATGCTTATAAAGAACCCTCTGACCTGTTGGAGATGGGCAAAAGGCATGAAATGTAGTTAAACTAGGTGCTACTGTAGGTATAAGAATTGGACAAGATTGGAATTGGACTAGCTACCAATAGCTAGTTAGGAATCTCAGTCAAGGTTGCAAAGTAGGACTTGGTGACCTCTCTAGATGTGCCACATGATAGAGACTGTAAAGTGATTTTTGGATTAAACATAGACTCTCTCTCTAAAGCAACTAACAAAACTAAACCATTATTTCATACACATACAATTTCCATGCCCACAAATGAACCATTTCCATCTCAAAAGGGAGAGAAAAAAACAATTTTGAATCGTGTTTGCCAAAAGACATGACATATAATTATATAACACATTCATAAATTATGACCTGTTTACCATAACCAGCAGTCAGCAACAAACTAAATGAAAACTTATTAGCATTGCTCAAAGGACTGACCAAAGAGCATCATGTTTTTACAATTTTTATTGTGTTGAAAACATTACATTTTATACCTCCACATGAGTGGACTTAAGATAAATAAAGCATTCTTACAAAATATTGGAATTGATCACAATTTAAACAAGTTAATATTTCATACTTTTACATTTAAATTTTTACACGATAATATTTACATAAAACACTATGACTTTCTTAATGCAACCAAGCAAGAAAACAAAAGATGTACCTTTAGTACAATAATCTTTTGAATTTATACCAGAGGAATCAGACTTTTCCTCCATCCTCCTGAGAAGATGCTGGGTTATGTTCTAGTGCATTCTGCCATTAGTTTAAGGCGAAACACTTTCCAAAATGATTTTTAGTAAATATATCAATTCAGCAGCATACTGCTTGATTGAGTTTTCCCTGCTTGTTCCTGATGAAAAAGGTATGTCTCTGAGAGTGAGATGTTTGGTGGGACTACAGACAGCTCATAAATCCTGAATTTCATAAGGCCATAGTGAAATTATTTTCAATTGTTTCAAACGTAAGCAATATGTAATTCCCTTTTCTCAGTTTGAAGAATCAGGAGTGCAATGTCTTAGTGGCATGCATTGACATATTATATATTTCTATCTTTTTACATATACTCTCTGATGTCAATTATCTGAATCAAGTTCAAATACAGTGAAAAAAAAGAAAGAAATACAGAACCCAAACCAACACCTTGGGGTTGCATGGAAAATATTAAAATCTCTGCTGCCCTCTAGGGAATGAACATTGTTACAATATATCTGCACTACCTGAAGAAAAGAATTAACACAGAATTTAAACACTATAAGGGTTTGTACTACTGAAGCAAAAATTCTGCTGAATGAGAGAATAAATAAAATGTAACAATCGCTGGTGAAATATGCATCTTAAAGCAAGCACAAATTTCACCATGAATCACAACAACTGGGCACACATTTACAAAGGCTGAGTCAACGGCCACTATCTGAGTAGAGAACAAAAAAAAATATTAAATAAGGATAATGTGAAAAAAAGTTTCAAAACAAAGACAAAGCCTAATATTGATCCTCTGTAGGTTTTACAGTACACTGTGCATTCTTGGCTTTTCTGTGCAGATATCATACCTGTCCTGCAGGTACTATAAAATAATCCAGAGGTCTATGGATTCATTCAATATTTACAGTTTTAGCCCTTCTGCTAAAAGTAATCAAGTTTAAGAACTTACATATTTTTCAGCAGTTTTTGATAAAGAAATGATAAGTACCCCAAGTTCAGAAACTTAAACTAGTCAGTGAAATATTAGAAGGGTAGTTCTAAAGCAGCTGTTACCCAAAATTTTGTTTGTTCTTTTTCCAAAATAGATGATCTTTGGATTAAAAATGAGTAAACTGATTGCCATTTCAGGACAACAAACCTTTTGTTTAAAGTGCTCTGTAGCATGGCATTGCTTTGAGGTGAAAAATAGAGAGTCATCCATATTATATACATGAAAGTGAAATATATAAACTTACTTTAAAATCTTTTTTTTTTTTCCTTTTTTCCCCTGTCTTTGTTTCCCTTATGTCCTCTTGAGACTTAACAATTCTGACTGCTGGTCCAGATATAATCAAATTGTATAATAAATGAGTGAAAGACATTTGCCAGTAGTAGTGAAAGACATAAGACAATAGCTTAAATGTCAAAACAGGACATGTCAAAGCTAGCTGGATTCACCACATCTCAAAGAAGTTAAATTACCATGTATAATTTTTAGCCTTGTTCGTTCCTAAAATAATTTTGACATTTGCCTATCAGCCATCAGCAGTTCAATGAATCTTTGTAGGAAAACAGATCAGTTATAAATGAATTCATAAGCAGCTGAGTTGTAAAAGGGAACAGTGGAGAAATACTGAGCACTAGTTAGTGCTGTTTTCACACTGTAGGCCTGCAACAGAAAAGCATTTTCCTGCAGCTCATGTGGGTTCAGATTTATGTTACTGCTGTATAAACCATAATGTTGATGGAAATGATTTTGTCCACATATATATGTCAAAAACAACAACAACGGTACTTTCAACAATAACAATAACGCTACTTTTACTCTTCCTCTATGAACAAGTATTTCCGGTAAGTAAGCATCACAAAAATGCAGCATGTTTAGTATTTAAACCTCACTTATGGATAAGGAGTAGGTTCCAAAGGAACTTGACTTCCATTGGGGGTCCATGGCATGCTAAGGGTTTTGAGGGCACTTTGGCTGGCAGTCTGCTTGACTTTACATTCAGCTGGTGAAAACAGCATGAGCGAGGTGACTGACAGTCAGCAGAGAAACTCAGCAGAAGAAAATTTCTCCATCCGTTGGAGGTTCTGTCAGTGGCAGCAGATGGGACTCTACAGAAAGAGCAGAAGTTATAGTAGGACAACTTCATTCATAATAGAACTGAAAGTGAGGATTCAAATTCTGAATGTGATATTGCATTTAATGAGAACTCATGTGATTCCTGTGTCATGTGCTTAATGTGAACTCTTGTCCACGTTATCGAGAAAAAGGCAATCACTACCTGCTTCCTGAGACTGCTGTGTCTTGTTCTTCTTCTTCTTCTTTTCTTTTTTCTCCTTAGTCTTGGCTAACTGTAAAAGCCTGTTAGGAAGCTGGTTTTGGGCTTCGCTAGTCTGGGCTTTGTGACTGAACGTGAAAGGGTTCATGGTCTTGACCTTGTGCTTGGAGTCCATCCTGGACAGTGAATTCTTTCTGTCTGCGTTGGAAAGATCACTCTCACCAGGTTCTCTGTCCAGTGAACTGCTGCTTAGCATCTGCAGAGAGTCCTCTGACGTGCTGGAGGGTGTTCTGTTCATCCTTTTCTGCTGCAGAAAAAAAAAACAGCACATGTCTTATAATCAAAAGGAGTCTGAAGGTCTGTTGTATCCAAATTGTAACCACAGCTATACTCTACAACTTGGTGCAGAGATACTGATGATATAATTTCATGCTAGTTAGAGCATGTTTTTATTATTGTTCAACATTTTCTTGAGTAATGAAACCAACACTGAACAATAGTAAATCTGAAAATGATTAACTTAATATGAAAAATTGTGAGCTGGTGCAAACAATGTTCACAGTAACATAAGAAACACAAGAAAAGTCAGGTTTAGATAAACTGTCTGTTCATATGAGTAATGGACAATGCATTGGGGTCTCACATCCGTTTGCCTCATTTGCTCTATCCTCTCCAGTTCCCTCTGGACCTGCTCCCTGTCTCTGTCCAGTCTTCTTTGGGCATCCCTCAGCCTCTCCAGATCTTTCTGGTAGTCTTCTTTTCGACCTTGCAGCTCCTTCTGTGCAAAATCCAGCTCTTTGCGCTTACGCAGCATCTCCTCCTCCTGCACGTGGAGCAACACCTCCCTGTCAGTCAACTGTTGCTCCCGTGCATCCCACTCACGCTCCCTTCGTTTCTTCTCCTCAGCGTGTGCAGCCTGCTGGCGCTGCAGAGAGGCCAACTCCTGTCTGTGGCGCTCCAGGCTCCGCTGTTTCTCCTGCTCAATTAGAGAGCTGGGTCTGGACCGAGATGCTGGCCGCTCATTCAGAGCCTGCCGCTGGTCTTCAATGAAAGTGTCTTGCTGCACCACCACTGCCTGTGCATACACACAGACGCACACACACACGCTTAGGCAGAGAATTCTACTGCTCAAAACATAAACCTGATACACTGATTTTCATTCAGCTATTCAGTTACACTAGGATGTTGAGAGAGAGAGAGAGAGAGAGAGAGAGAGAAAGAGAAAGAGAGAGACAAACCTGTAGTGAAGTCAGGAGGTTATGAAGGTTTGTGACACTGTGTAGGACCTGCTGTAATGGAGAAGAGGTTTGTCACTAATTTGTTTTTTAAAACCAAATATGAGCCCTACTGGTTGCATTTTACACACACACAGTGGGGAGCACTGAGGAATAATACAATTTCAGACTCATTTATCTAGTAAACAGTTTAATACAAATACATCCATTTCCCAAAATATATTATCAAGAATAAATTTGACCTGCTCTTCCAATTTTTGTCTAATTTGCTGGTAATTGGGAGGGAATACTATTCATAGTTGAGTAAGGTCTGTAAATGATGAAACTGAAAAGAGCTTTCTCTCAAACAGCAGGATAACTGTAACGCACACTGAAATGTGCTATGAGGGACACAAGAGCTGAGATGATTTGTGCAGAGCCTCTGTGAGAAGTCTTACCTCACTGTTCCTCTTGAACAGCAGCAGCAGGTTGGCATTTCCCCCCTGTGGAGAACAAGCAGAGCTGAGGCATGACTGAGTTGAGTAGAGTGGCTTTAATCAGCTGAGTCCCACAGCAAGCACCAGCTCAGAGGCACTCATTACGTGCATTAGAGAGCTAGGAGCGCTATGCCCTGCCAAGAAAGATGCAGACGCTCCTAATGGAGGCTTATTCATTTTCCTCCCTCTATTGAGTCCTCACAGAACTAATGACTCCCATTAGCCATGGTGCTCTGACAGGAAAACTAAATAGAAAATTTGTCAGTTACCCAACCAAACTGCTTTTGGGTACAATGTTTATGAACAGGCACGGAAATCCTGAGCCGCACAGCGCTTCTGATGAGCAATTCAATCCATGTTATTCAAATGAGAATCCTGCTGTCATACAGTAAGAGGAGCCATCCTTACCTTCTTCAGGACACTGTCTGATTCTGTCCTCCTCAGATCGCCTGTGTCTTCCCCCTCCTCTTTCTCTCCGTCTGCAATAAACACTTAATCCGTGAGCGCTGCTGAGAGTACTGTGTGTCACCACAGTTATATTTCACATGCTCAAATGAAATCATTGTATCTCCACTGTGTTGAGTTCATGATATGTATTTTTTAGTTAATAAAGAGCCACAATGAAAACAGTAAATATTAAACTGCACTGTTTTGAGGAACATCGGAGGTGTGTCAGGAAGGTCAGCGAAAAACCAGGGAGGAGCTCGTACTTACTTTTGGAAATGTTCATCTGGTGACTGTCGAAGCCTCCAAATGTCTCAGCCCTGCGTGGCAGACACACTGGCCCCACATAGCCCACACTTTCCTGAGCACTAACCACCTGCTGGCCTACAGCTCCTCCCAGACTGCCATTAACCAGCGTCTGCAACATCTCCACTGCAGTCCGCACAAACACAACATGACATGCGCCACACGTCACTAATCACATTACGGTAAGTGAGTTATAAGTCTACAGGGTAATCCATTCAAAAATAAGCATTTTTTTAGGAATTACATCACGTTATTGCTTTTTTCGATATGAAAATAAGAAAGTCGATAATCAAGACCAGTAACACGTTTCTTGTGGTTCTTGTCTGTAAGCACCACTCACCCTCTTTTAGAGCCTCTTTCATGATAGGTTCTCCTTTGGGCACTTTATCATTGCCGGCCCTAAAAAGCATCTTGATGGGAGAACTGTTGTCTTCAGGAGTGCTAAAGTCACACATATCACGAAAGAGTTTCATCTTCTCTTGTAGCAGAGCTACGATCTGGTCGTCCTTTCTCTGAAGCATATCTGAAAAGATGGGAGGGGTTATTCTCGTATTTTGGAATATTATCATTTTAATGTTAGTGGTATTTCATCAAACATTTTTTTTCCATGGTCTAAATAATCAAATACTTTGAAATGCAGAAGGTCGTGGACACAAAGGGAACACACAGACAGAGACAGTGACCTCACCTCTCATCTCCTTGGCTTTGGTCTCCAGCAGCCTCTTGTCATCCTCTGTCTCACTGGGGATCCCTTCATCATCATCCTTCCCTCTGTGAAAGCAGTCCTTTAGTTTAGACATATCCTTTTCTCTCCAGAGATTTATCCTCAGCTCCCCCTGCTACTAACTAACACCTCATTCTAATTCAGCCAGATTAGCCTGTCTGGGAATGGATGAATCGCTGTTTATCTTTATTTCTGTAGTTTGGCATAATCCTCAGATCCACAGTAAGAGGCTAGAGGTCTGATCTAGCGATGCAGAATTGCCGAGACTTACATTGAGTGCATGGCATCCTGAATTAGCTGCATCCAGGTGTTGCGCTCCTCTTTGGAGCTGGCGTACACCTCCACCATCTCTGGCTTCTCAATCCCTGCTGTGATGAGGAACAGACCTCGCTCCTCGTTGGCCACCTCACGCACAATGAGCTTCTGAAGGGAAATGACAGTGGCACGCTGGTCCTACAGAAGGGGAGGAGGGAGAGAGTGTGAGCAAGCGAGCGAGTGTGTGTGTGTGTGTGTGTGTGGGGGAGAGAGGGAGAGAGAGAGAGAGAGAGTGCATAAGGACCTATGGATGTTTCTAAGTTATAAGTCCTTATACGCAGTACACACTGGTTCATGTCCATTAGTGTTGCTAAGTCATAACTTCCTTTGATCCTTCTTACTGGTTTGGAGAATAAATCATTTAATAATGGAAAATAAAAACAAATCTTCCTATAATAAGTTCTCTTGTCTAAAGAAAATACATTTTTAATTTACCAGATTAAGTTTAAACAATGTAATGACCTAAAATGTTTTATTCAAGAGAAATCAACTAATAGAGATTTCACTGTGCCAAGAACCACATAAGTCAACTGCTGCTCGTTTATTAATAGCAACATCAACAACATCATGACCTGACTGCGTAAATTATATTGTGGCAATATCTGGTTGATTTTACAGTAGCAGTTTGCTGGTTGATATGAACTGCAGCACCAAGATAGGACAGTTAAAGTGAGAGAACCTTTTTTGAAAAAGACTGTGGAAACAATCATTCACATACCAGGGAGGCAAACACATATTTCTGGTCTTTCTCTTGAAGGAACACAAACACATCAGAGAGCAGCAGCCCTTGGACATCTGGGAGAGGAAACACATAATATAACACCATTAAATTCAAGGCCAAAAGGGCAAACGACTAGGGGCGAAAGGAGAGAGGAAGGAGAGAGATGTGAGAATAGTGCTTTTACCCTTTAGTCTGCCGGCAGCATTTTTCAGCTGCAGTGAGCCATCATGCAGCAGTTTCTTGCCACGCAACAAGTCCTCTCGTGCAAACATCTGGCCATTCTTCATGCGCGTGATGGACCTGCTGTCTGTGCGGTTGTAGATCTCCTTCAGCCGTCTTTTTTTCTCATGTTCGTTCACCTTATCATCCACCACAGCGATGACTTCTTTCACCAGCTGCAAGGCCTTAGTCAGCTCCTCATAATCCTCCTCATTCTCTGCAAAAAAACATCATACACACACACACACACGTCACATCATATACACACACACACATACAGATTAACAAGCTGGGGAGAGAGGGCTGAATATGGGACAAAGGGAAAATGAGCTTTTTGGTCACTTTCTCATTTAAATTAGACATGAAGAAAACAGCTCTTGGAAGTGGTTTCCTAACAGGAATGTAATGTTTACACAGTCCTCATATGGGTGCCATAAGACCTGTCATGGGATATGTCTATTTACTACACCACAAGGCCTTTAAACACAGATGGGTGGGGCAGCTAGGAGCTGAGTCCTAGTGATCTGGCAGCAGTTCCTGGCTGAGGCCCAGGACTTTAGAGCAGACAGTAGTCAGCAGTAAAAAGGGGTTTCATAGTGTAGCCCACAGTGCACAGTCTCACCTCTGGTGTGCTGGAGGATCCTTTGCAGAAGCACTGGGTATTTTGTAATCCGCTGAGTCACCAGTAATATACATTCAGGAACACCCAACCTCCGGACAATGCTGCTACTCATCTTTTTCTGAAAGACAATTAAGGGTTAGTAAAAAGGTCCAGTGTGTGCAAGACCAGAATATACTATCTATCTTCTTAAAACTAGGCTTCCTGACTGCCGACAGAGGAGTAAGGACATGTCTGAAGAGAATGGCTGAGTCCTTGGTTACCCTGATAAAGGACTGGAAGCGTTTGTCCCGGGCATGCAGCTCTTTATAGAGGTTAACTGCTTCGTTGTGACGACTACAAAATTTGCCATACACTTTCTTCATGCTCTCAGCATTGGACCCAGAGAACTGAAAGAAATCAATCAGAAATCAGTCACTGTATGTGCTTACAACAGAAAGACCAGATGACCGACATGCAGATGAGCTCAGGAATGCAGCCACACAAATCCAAAACTGAAAACTCTATTTTTAATTGTATTTTCATTACATTCATGACATGCCTCAGTCATTACAGTTAATGCATCTTATGAAGTTATTAAATACAAAGCCATTACATAACTGAACTATATGTTCAGTGCAAGCTTTCATAAGTTGACCTATATGTTTATAACTGAATTACAGACCAGCACCAATAGTTGTGTGTGCCGCGGAATGAGGAATTCAACTAAGGGTTATCGTAATTCCTCAGTGCATTATCTGCTCACCTGGTTTATGAGGATATCTCCAATCTTAGGAATGACAAAGCCAGTGTCCACTCCTTCCTGCTTGGCTTCTTTCTTTCTCTCTAGGAGGCAGATTAAGAAGTGTGTGTGCAGCTCCAGAAGATCATCCAAGGCAGGGAAAATGCGTTCCACCGTTTGGGCCTCCAAATGCACCTCTTTCAGCATGCCCTTACTGTAGACATCTGCCATGATCTTCAAAGTACGGACATGGTGCATCTCAGTCTGGATCACCTCTGGAAACCCAGAAACACAAGGTACTTTAATCAAGATATGGAACAGGAGGCCTGTCTCAGCTGAGGGCACTGAGGAGGAAACACCTATTGTAGTAAGATTTACTAGAATAGTAGTTTAGTAGCAGAGGCTAAACCCCACCACAATCACAATTCTTATTGTAGTCTATTTGATTTCAACGTCTGCTAATCAGGGTTGGGAATAAGGCAGTGTGCCGGCCCCCGGGTTTAAAATGCATTCATTTTGACAGGACTGGAGCATTTCTAATGCTAGATTATTGTACTGTTTCAATTAGTTGCGCAAAGATTAGCCATAACCCAATTCCAATCCAGTTCACATACAGATGGTTCATACGTATGTGCACACACACACACACACACACACGCACGCACACACACACACACACACACACACAAACATAATGAGCTCATTCTCATACATATACAGATTTTTTCACACCTCTCTGTCTTGCTCTCTCTGTCTCTTTTGTTCTTTTTTTCCTGCATACAGTATATTTCAATCATGTAACGGATAAGTCAATCAATTGGACATGCTGTTTAGTATGTTCTACGAACCACTCAACAAATGCATTAACAGGACAGATTCATTTGTCTACTGTAATATTTATCAGTGTCATGTGCCTTTTGCGTAATTAAACCACTGTCAGCAATTGCCTTGAGTATCGTTCTGTTTCATTTTCTCTTTGTCCCTTCATACATCATGTGAATTATCTTTAGTCCTCAGAGTGCCCGTATTTTACTTCAACATCCAGGGATCCTAGACACCTCTAGAGAGTAAGTATATTGTCGGGAAGAGGAAAACACAGGTATACGATTCCTATAGTCTCACCATAAATGATATCTTGTCTTTGAATATCATCTTTTGTCAGTTGCTTCAGGTATTTCTGATCCATAGTAAAACTCCAGGAATCAGCCTCCAGATCTTTGGCATCAGCCTCGAATTCTCCCATCAGCTGGCTGTCAAGTAACTCAGTTCCTAATAAAGACAAAGCCCAAGTCAACAAGTACAAATGTATACGCTCAAGCAAAAACAAAAACACACAATGACATTGCCTTCGCCTATGTGTATTCTAATTAACTAAATGAATAGAACTCAGAGTGAAACTGAATTCAGAGTAAAACTGTAGTTCTATGCTTGTCCTACCATTGCACACAGAGCATATCAAATGCAATAAATGAGAAACCAGCAGGCACCGCACCTTCATCTATCAGTGACTCTGTCGACTCATTGACCTTGTTGGACTTCTGCAGAGAGTCAGTGGAGTGGGACAGATGCTTTGGGCTCCTCAGAGGAATATCTTCTAACATGGGCCTACATGTGGAGATGAAAGGGAAGAGAGCAAGAGAACAGCAGAGGATCACAAAGACGTTCAAATTGTAACAATGCCAAAGACTGAGTAACATTTTGGGAGTGGACCAGTGGTGCTAGCATTTGAGACTCACATTGCGATGTTGCTGATAGAGATGCTTTTGGAGAGGTTGCTAGTATGAAAGGGCATAATGCTTGTGTGTCTCCTGGGTGCTGCAACCATTGAGTGCTCATCAGGTGGATAGATTGCTGACCTGGGTCTCTCCCGTAGCATGGCAGCTTAACACAGATATACTCAATGTCAAGGGGAACATTTAATCATGTTGTAGGCTCTGTTTGAACTACAAAAAAGTGCATTTCACTTCATAAAAGAATATGGAAACTAACATACATTTTGCCCTCAGAGTGACAGAAGGCATGGCCGCTGATTCCGGTAGAACATACTGCTGCTTATGCCACGTCTATAAAAAGAAGACAAAAATGAACACAGCACATGCTAAAGAAAAATGCAAAACACGACCATCTCGGATGAGTTCAGACAGTAATTTTAAAGAATCTCTTTAAAATGATACAGTAGGCAAAGAGTAACTCCCACCTTAATTTCACTCTTGGCACAAACAGGAACATTTTCTCTACAGCTCTTGTGAACGTACATACTGCAGTCTGAAACGAAGAAAGAATTTTCCGTCAAAAACCTTAGCTGACCTTTGTGCCTATAGAGCCTTCTCAAGTCATGCCGTTCTGACTATGATTTTCATAAAGAGTACAAAAAAAAAAAAAATCCAGGTTTAATTCCTGGGACTTTTTTCTTTTTAATCACGCTGTCTTTTGACTCTTTTGGCTGTTGAACAACCGCCAGTGACACTAATGGAATTCTCCCAGTGCTAGCCAGGAAACTCCACCAAAACCAAAAGTCCAGACTAAAACCCACAAGCTGTAGGAGTACAGAACCATGATATGGATTTTCTGTGCACGCCATCTGATGAAAGGAGTTTTTCAGATAGGATGAGCAGAAAACCATATATACAGACAGCAAGTGAACTTTTGAATGAAATCAGTTCACAGGTAAGTAAATAAAAAAAATCCTATCACTTTCAAAATGTCAAGATATTGCTCTACTGTGTTATGTTTAAGGGGAAGTAAAACAGTGTTTTACCAGAAACTGTTCCCTTTTTGAGCCGTGTCACTCTCTTGTGAAATGAGTGACATGTTTGTAAGACTACAGACACAACACAGTCTCTGTAACAGTTTTATGTTTTAATGCCACAAATGCCACATTTTAATGAAGCTGGGAATATGATAAAATAGGTTATATGTAGTCCCATGTAAACAATTACTTAAAAAGAATAATCGAGCAGCAGTTTCTCACCAGAGCACACGACAGCCTCTTTAGTGTTGAGAGTTTTGCTGCACTGATAGCATACAGCAGGATGAGGTGAGTTAACAGAACTGAAAAGGTGTCCATTTATGCTCTTCTTGTCCCTCTCCTTAGCCTCTTTGTCTTTATCACGACCCCTTTCTTTGTCTTTCTCCTGTGTAGGGCAAAAAGTGATAAGAAGAAGGAAGTGAAAGGAATCACTGTCTCTGCTGAAAATTCTCCTGGTTTTGTTCACACTCATTTTACCATTCTCTAACCAATTATTCACAGCTAATGATATGCTTTCATGTAGCTCCACTATCCTAAGTGTAATCTGTACTGTACAGTTAAGAGATCTTACTTTCTTTACATGGGGTTTTGCACAACCATAGGATAATCGCGTGCTCATGTCCACAACATGTAGCACTTTTTCTCCTTTTTCATTACCATTGACCAATGCAATTTGCCATATAAACAAATAGCTTATTGTTGTAAGTTCTCCTACTGACTAGGACAAGTTCCCAGTTGTAACTTTTGAGATGAACTAAACATTAATGTCACGGTTGCAAACACACACACACACACACGTACACACTCACACACACAAACATACAAACACACACACACACACACACTCGCACGCACACATAATATCGCTCTGTAAGTATATGATTTAAAAACTTCTTTAAAGATATATTTGAATAAATATCTCAGATATAAGATCTGTGAGGTTAAGTTGTACTAGGTTTTGGAATCTGTCAAGCTTCCAGGTTTTTTAGTCAAATTCACCCTAATGTGTCACTGTGTACTGATTTGGTACACTGATTAGACATTACAGCACATATAGTCGACATTAACACTGATTACTCATTATCATTATGACTGTTCAAGTCATTAAAAGTAATTTCAAAAACTCAGCAAGCTGTATACATAACTCTTCGAATGATGACATTAAAAAGCCACAAACACAAATCACTAAGCTGACCTCCAACAACTAAGAGTATTTTTCCACATTTCCAGCAGATGCTATGTTGCAGAATGATCCTACCTCTTGCCCTTTGACGTTCTTTAACTTCATATAATGGCCCTGCACCTTACAGAATTTTCTATGAAACATTACTCTGGGAGAAGGAGCCACAAGGTTTGTCAGCTGCGTGCACTGACAACACTCGTTCAGCTGACAGCGCACAGACATGGGAGGAAGCGGTGAGCCGAGGGTAGGAGGGGCTGCTTCCAACACTGCACTTAACGTATTACACCCATTTCTTATACATCTGAACCCAACCCATCTTATTTTTCATCACTATCCCCTAGGCACAGCACATTTAAGGTCTCTATTAGATAATCTAACTAGATTATATCCATCAAAAAAAACATACAACGCACAAAGTAACTGTGAAAATCAACAAGTAACATGGGTCATCTTTTTTTTTTTTTTTGATTGACGGGGGATGAGTTGATCTAATAACTGATCTAACGTTGATCTAACGTATTATGGAACTTCTCCAAATGAGGCATTCAGACTGAACTGCCGAACTCACAGCAGAGAATGAAGCCATGCTATGTCTCATCTTCCTGTCTGACTTCCTTTACCACTCACAGATAACATATTACAGACATGCTGTCCCACAGTGCACTTCTCTCGGAACAGTTCCCTAAAGTTAAAAAAAAAAAAACTCTTAGCTATTTTACGTGACGATAGGAAATCTAGCTCCTCGATTACGTTATATTATAACTTTCTCTCAGTGTGTCACTTACTCTTCATCAGAGAAGAAATACGTCTTGGAGTTTAACGTTGCAAACTGTTACTTGCTTGAAAAGCAGAATGAGGAAGAGGGTGTTGCATGCAGACTTACCCTGGCCTTTTTGTACATCTTGCTCTTGAGATAACTGAAGGTGCGGCTCACTTTGGTAACACTCTTCACCTCAAAATCACCTCTCAACGGCCCTGGCTCCTCCTCTGTGATACTGGCCAAAGCAAGAAGAATTCAGACATAAGCTCACAGACAAAAGGCTGCAATTGTTTTGCACACTGTGCCTGTTAAATTACTAACTAAATAAATGAATCAAATCAGCTAAATTCTCCAGGGTATGCCAGATAATACCTGTCAGTAAACAACTGAAATAGTTAACACATTAAATCATATGATACCTACGCAAATTAGGCTGATTTGTTTTGAATGATCAAGTTAGACAGAAAATGAGCACAGGATGAAAAAAAAAAACATATTGACATATTTGTGCGACCCTGTTCAATGCAGCTGAATTCAGGTCACAGAGAGAGAGCTGTGTAAACAGTAGTATGAGCTGATGTAGCGTATCTCAAACGTATAATTACTGAATGAGATTTGACAGGGTGCCCACCTGTGTCCCAGGGAGCTTGTTGTGCTGGAGAATGAACTCAGGCCTGTGGAGAGAGACAAACACACTGATGATGAGCTCATTTAAAGAACAATGGCTAACCAAAGGGCATGATGGGCCTAGAACATTCCTGAGATAGTGGCACTTTGCATCGTTTACCTAGTGGGACTGGGAGACACAATTCCCCACAAACTCAAATAAAATTGGTTTGGTGAACATAGGCTGATATGTTTTCAATAGGTTTTTTCTTTTCAAACTGGAAGTTTTATTGTATTCTCTTTTTTTGAGGGTTTTTGTGGTGTTCTTTTTACACCTAGACTGAGAGAACTATATACTGAAGAATAAATCCATAAGTACTTTATGATCTTATTTCACTGAGGTTTGTTTTTCTTGCTTTAAGACACAATTTTTCAAAGATTTTGCTCCTGTGCTATACCAGCTGTGTGTATCATAAAAATGGCATTCTATCTTAAACATTTCCCTCCCTACAGAGTATTGGATATCAACAATATTTTACACTAAAGCATTCCAAACACAATGTCGCTGCCAGCTGTTCTGTTTCAGAACTGTTTTATTCTGAGGCCATCTTCTGAATACACAAATCCAAAAGAGGACAAAGCGGAGAAAGTTGGCAAGTTTGTGTTGGTAGCAACTCGGTCATGGAGATGAAAAAAATATTGCAAACATTTCAGTAAATGGAGATTTCTAATCCAAAGGAAAAGGCTGGAAAGATGTGGAAGGACATTTAAAAGGACACACACACACACACACACACACACACACACACACACATACGGACATTTAAATAAAAATGGCAGTATTCCAGGGCAAGGGAGGACGAAATTTTTTTAGCCTGCTGAGTTTCGAATAAGAATACATTAATTTACACTTCCTATGCTAATGCTACCGGGGCACTACATAAGGGAATGACTATGCTGAGACTCTCTGACATTACTTACTGAAGTTATCTTCCTCATCACTGGATGAAGAACTGAGATTAAAAACATTTTTAGATTTGTTTAAGATGGGAGAGATGTTGAAAGCAAAGGAGATTCGTCTCTTTCGCCGAATCCGTCCTTTTGCTGGGCATCCCAGTGAAGGGCACAAAAGAAATCAGAGCATAAACTCATTAAAACAGAGAAGAGACAGAGCAGTAACATCTCTGCTGCACACATAATCCAACCCAGACCACAGGATTCCACAGGGAGGTGTGCACAGGGGACTACAGCAGCAGTAATGAGCTGCTCTCCTATGGCAAGAAACTAGCAGGGGGCCAGGTGCAAGACTCACACATCTCTTTAGCTTTAAACCTGATCAACTGCACTACACCCCTCCAGTTGAACTAGACTACCAATTACACAAGACTTTCTCCTCTAATTGAAGAAGCATACAGAGACAGAGAAAGCAATTTAGGGTTCAACTCGTAGTTTAACTCACCATCAGTGTCCCTATGGCTGATGGACAGCATGGAAACAGATTTTGTGAGGTTCATGGATTGACAGCTTTGTTTCAGTGGCTGATATCTCCTCGTTTTCTGAAACAGGAAAAAGTTCAAGGTCAGCATTGAAGTTACTGGATAAAGATGATTTCTAAGACCAACAAAGAAGTAATGTTGAATGTGTATGAAATACTGTTAAAAAGCCCCCCTCTTCCTCAGCACTTTGGACCAGAAATGGCAATGTCTAAGTCAGTGGGATAGTTTATGTAGTCGTCAGGTTTGCCATCATCTAATCAGCAGTTGTAAATCAGTAAGATGAGAGGGTAAGACGGAGAGAGGGTAAGTTTGTAGGTTTCGGACAAGGTCGTCAGACGCTGTGGTAGGTTTTAAGTGGTGCATTACCTGACAGCTCTGATTACAGAGGTCAGACTCCAGCTCCTCTTCAGTCAAGGATACTAAAGATCCCCATTCCTCACTGGTTTGGTGCTGCACCCCACTGGGATCCCGAGGGGTGTCTCCCCGTGGAGTCCAACGTTTTCCATTTTCTGTCTCAGATACCAGGCCCTCCAGACTGTAACTGCAGACAGCAACAAGATCAAAACCACACATCAGACAGTGAGAGATGCTCAGCCAGCCCTGAATATAAAAGAATCATTTTATCCACAGAGCAGAGACTGAGTTTAACTGACAAGAGCATAATGTTTTTAATACAACAGAAAAAGACAGGAATAAGCACATCATTCAATCATTTCAATGATACACAGAAATATGCAAAGAAAAAAAAAGCCTTTCAGTGCTATCACAGCTCTAAAACACACAATTTACACATTTCACAAAATACACATCTCACCCAGATCTACACGGGCGGTTTGACTCACCTGACATCTGGCGTGCTTATCAAAACAAATATACTAGTGATTCTGTGCAAACTGTGCACAACATGACTTTGGTAATGTTTTCTCTGAGCCCACAACAACTTGGAAAAACAACAACAATCTGTCTGTGTGTTATCAAACTGCGGCAATGAAATAAAAAAAGGAAGAACAATACACGTGTAGTCTTTCACCTAGGCACTCTCACTCCAAAGCACTCTTTGTCTTTGTCTGCCCCTCTGAGACAAAAGGTAATGCAAATGCTGATGCAAAAAGCTTTGTGTCCTAGTCAAAAGGGATGGCTGCCTGCATGGCCCTGTGCTGAGCTCACAGTCAGTCAGGGACTGAGGAGTTGACTAATCTTATCAAACTGACGACTGATAGATGCCGAGAGAAACACCGGCTAAGACTGAAGATGGAGATAAAGTTGGCGCTGAGCATGCACAAAATGACACAGGAACCAGGTTCAGGAAGAGGACAGGGTATGGAAACATACCTGAAGGATCGATGGATGGACAAGGCTAAGAGTGGAATCAGTCTTAAAGTAAAGCAGCGAACTACCTTATAACTCCTTCTATTTGTCTTATAACTATAAACATCTAAAGAGAGAGCTCTAAAGTGCATTTAGTAAAGGACAAATTGACAAATACCTCCGTCTTTGAATGGTTGGCTGCTCTTCCCCAATTTTTCGTAAACAACTGAAAGGGACAGAGGTAACAGGGTAAGAATAATGAGAAGATGTTAAAACAATTCATTCTGGACCATTCTGTTCAATGCAAAGCACTGTCAGCAGTGAAGAGCAATATGTAAAAGGCTTTATGATGGGTGAGAAAAAGAGACATAAGTAAAAGAGATAGAGTAATGTATAAAAAGATGAAATACAGAGCTGGATTATGGTAATGCATATGTAAAAAAACTTTCCAGGCCCTCATAAGAAAAAGCGCCTTGTGTTACATGACTGCAGCCCAAGCAAGATTTTGATTGTCCTCTGCTATACATTCCACATCACCAGTGTCATTAGCAAAGACTCTTCTCTAACTGTATTCAACATACACTTATCTTTATATCTTTAATTCTTACTGCGCAAATCACGGATATAATAAGGGAATGGGGTACACCTTGGACTGAATATTATAAAGAAAATTCTTGGGACCATCAACTGCAATGGGAGTACACAGAGCTTCTTGCAACAATTAATGCACTATGAGATTAGTGATGTAGACAAGATGCTGCTATTAAAGTACAGTAACAATACATTTACAAGCAGGACATTGGCTTAGAACCGTGTAGCAGAGCTGAACTGACCTGCGCTGGTTCATCTCTGTTTCTCGTTCAGAGTTCTTGCCGGGACCCCAGCTGTGGCGACGTGAGGGTGAAAGAGAACGGACGCTAGTGCGAAGGACGGCAGAGTGCATCAACACATCTGTTACACGGTCCTTGGCCTCCTCTTCAGCCTCACCTCCTCCTGCACTTCCTGCTTGCCTCACCTCTTCAGTAGTCCAGCTGGGCCCTTCCACACAACTGTCTGCAGAAGAGCTGGGATGGCCCACACTGGTCGTGTCATCTGTCGAAGAGCAGGACACGGACACCTCACTGGTGCTGTCCCCCGCTATTGGCTCATCCCCCTGAGAATGCGCACGCGCGCGCACACACACACACACACACACACACACACACACACACGACATTACACTTACAAAAAGTGCACATTGGAATGCAGCATTACAGTCTTCATTAACCTTCTTTATCTCATTGAGTAAAAACTCCCCTACATCTAAAGGACACCGTCAGAGAAAGCGTTACTGTACATGCTGACTACTATACTCTGATTAAAATAAGTGAAAATGTCTAAAGCTTAGATTGGATCTTTGACAGCTGTTTGCTCTCAACTGTTTCTCAAAAGCAGCGCATCAGATTACAAGCTCTAAGTAATTACCTTATTTACATCAGAGAAGGTTTCCTCTGAAGGGCAAAGTACAGACAGAGCAACTCACCTCTGTTCATACACACTTAACACAGAAATCTCTTTAAACACACAACCACTCCTATCCATGCAGACACACACCTGAGTCTAAATAATTTTGCGCTGAGTGTTAAGTGTGAGGTTTTGGTTGGCGCATTGTGTTGTGCAGCGATAGCGTGAGAGAGAGACAGGAGGGAGTTCCTGTGTTCCTGACACACAGAGCTTTTTGTTGGGGCTCAGGGGATGAAAGCATGCTATTCATGTGCCCCAGAAATGACTTCCACTGAACGTGTGTGTGTGTGTGTGTGTGTGTGTGTGTGTGTGTGTGTGTGTGTGTGTGTGTGCGTGTGAGGGGCAAGGAAGGGGTGGCTGCTTTAAGAGTCGGGGGCTGTAGTTTGGAGCTGCTCAAGGGAAATAATAACCATCACCATCACATGACCTCAGAGGAAAAAAAAAAAACCCTTGAGTGTGGAAGACCTACATTTCTGCAGAACAGGAAGTTTGCCCTAAACAGCTGCCGGATTTTTTTTTTTTAAATGATGAAAAACAAAACCGATAAAATGTCACATTCTAATTCAAATGGTTGAGACATTTCAGACACAGAGACTGCTCTTCCGTCTCTCTTACTCCACTCTTTCCATTTTTCATACAACCTCATTCCCTTTTGTCTCTCTCACCTTTCTGAAGACACTGTCATCTCCGACGTCTGTGCTGAGGAAGCCATCTGTGTCACTGTTGGAGTCTTGGTTTGAGGCTGAGACAGATCTGCCTAGTCGGTATTCAGCTGGAGACTGATGACAATCTGCAACCCCACACATAAAAGACATTCACTTCTCACAACAGTCCAAAAAAGGTCTTTGTTATCATATTCACCAATCAGCACTGAAAACCAACCTGAGCGCTACAGTATTTCTTAATACAAGTCCATTCAGTTGTTTCTGCAGAGGCTTAAAGGATGACAGCAAAAGCAAAAACCTACGACAATCTCTGCCACTCAGTAGAAAACTACTTTTTCTAGGTTTTTTTTTCCTCTTGAACAGATGCCCGTGTGACACGTTCGTGTAACCATGAGGAAGTGGTAGTGACCCATAAACTACAGCAGGAACAAATCATCTGCTTCTCCTGTAGGAGGGGACAAACACACTCAGTGTCATGATGTGTGTCACCAGACCACAGTAACCAAATTCATCTCTAAACTTCAAAAAGTTCATTTAGAACCCTCTCTTTCTCTCTCTTTCTCTTTCTCTCTCACTGTCTTTCGCTCTCCTTGTCTTTCGCTCTCTCACGCACACGTCTTTCACATCTCTCGCTGTCTTCGCGTCACTCTTTCAGTTTCTGTGAGTCAGTCATATTATTCTGTATTTCATCCTTTTTTCCTTCTTACTGACGGTGTGCGTGGCGTGAGAGAGACCGAGAACTGCCCCGTGGTTTGCCAGTCCTGATGTCATGGCTGTTATATGTTGGTTAGAGGGATCTAGAGCTGTCCTTAAGCCAAACCCTGTCCCATCCATTCAGGAGATCTGGCAGGAGAGTGTGAGCTTTGACAGCTGTCACACACAGCACAGGTGGTAGCAGGGCTTGGGAAAAAGGGGAGGGCTCTGCTGGCACTGCTACAGCTGTCCTTTGTTTCCATGGGCCTCTACTCCCTTCTAAATGAGCCCCATTGACTCAATCAAGTCTCCGTGTCGTTTAAGTGACAAGACAGCTCTGGATTACTTTAAAAACCAATTCTGGATGTCAGCAAGGTACAGCGTCGCACTGGCAGCGCTGTTGAGCTTGTTCAGTAAATGGCGTACAAGACCGTGAAAATATTTTAAACAGGTCGGAGGGAAATGAATAACATTTCCACCAAACAAACACAAATTAAGTCATAAAGCACATTCTGTAGCACAGGTACAAAGCACAAGGCAAAGAAAACAACAGTTCAGAATGTATTAACATAGTCATATAACTCTTTTCTTTGGGGTGCCTGGCACAACAGACCTGCCCTTCCGTTCAGTTTCTTCCACACATGAACTATATTTGCCCAAAGTCTGCTGGTCAGTGACCAGCATAAAGTATCCCTCCATACAAATTGTAGGATCTGGCATGTAATCACATCACTTTCAGCTTTCAGTATTGGTGAGGGAGAATGTAGAAATTAGACAACAAAATTGCTTCTCATGCAGCCAAATGACTCTTGCAAGATTTAAGACATTGGAGAGCAGAGAGAATCTTACCCATGGAATCAGAGATTGATCTCTTCTCCAGCAGGCTGTTATTAGTGGAGGGTTGCAGACCATTCAGACCAACAGCATCCGTCTCTTTATGGATCTGCCAATAGAAAGAGGAACAATCTCACACATGCAAATGACTCTCCTGGAAAAAGAGGACACAGAACTGAAGTATGCCAATGGTAAATATATCTTTTAATATAAACATGACAAAAATGAAGTCATTCAACTACAGGTTGAAGCAGAGGTCATATATCAGACAAAGGATTAGGTAGTCTGCACTTCCAAAATGAATAGCTCTCTGTGCTAAACAACAAAACGTTTAGCACTTCACCCTCACACACCCACATGCTACAATAGCACTCTTTAGGAAATATCTTTTAATCACTTCTTAAAAGATAGACAACAACTCCACCCACACACACAGAGTCAAAGACTGTACATATGACGCTATTCAGCCTTCTATCTGAGTCCAAACACTCAAGACCCCAAGCAGCTGTGTGTCAAACCCAGAAAAAGACCACACAGCACTTTCATGCCACCACTGAGACAAAGCAGCAGCTTCGGCAATCAGGGCAATCTCACTAAGCCCCTCTAAACATGGGTATGAAGACGAACCAATGGGCCTTGATTATAATAAATCTGAGCCTAACTCCACACAGATGACTTCAGATCTTTGAGGATACACATGACTTGAGCACTTATAGCTGTACGTTTCAACGTCAGCTGTGTTTACAGACAATACGAAAGCCTCTTAATTGAGAAGAACATAAAGGAGAAATGGAAAATGAACTTCATCCTGGTCACTGTGTGAAAGCTCCACAGGGTAGGGCTGGAGCTGACGCCAGCAAATCTGGAGCTAACGTATGGTAAAGGCACTGTGTTTCAAGGGATGCGATATTTGCATATACTTTGCCCCCACAACAGTGGTTCAGAGTAGGAAGAAAAGGACCAAATAAACAGTAATACACATATTTCTGATTTCAACTATTAGACTGTGACTGATTAAATCTTTTTTTTTTTTTTTTTTTTTAAGATTTCCAGGGCTAGGGGTATGAGGTAAAAGACTCTTTTGATCTTTATGACAAAACATAAACATATTGTTGTTTACCCATGTCTCAGATTACAATTGCTATTTGGAGCATCCAATACTGACAAAGCACCTTTAAACAAGTGTTCACAAAATAGAATCTGTATGAAAGAGAAGCACTATACTGCTGGCCACTCACCTAGTTTAAAACCAAAATGAAAAGCCTCCTGAGCTCTATTACACAGAAACCACATATTGTTTAAGAGTTTACCACCAGTGCCTGAAGAGCAAGTACAGCACAATGAGAGAGCACTTAACAAAAGGAAGTCATGAACTGAGGGGACTGAACTGGAGAGAAAACAGGTTAGAGAAAGAAATAGAAAGAGAGAGAGAGAGAGAGAGAGAGCAAAGAGGAGAGAGTAGCGCTCTGACCGTATCCCCTCAGATCTATCCTAAAAGCAGTTCATATTTCCCTTCTGGTCAGCAGCTAATTATGTTTACACCCCAGGAGGTTGTAAAGCAGAGCACCCTGCACAGTTTTAAAGCAATTAACAATACACACAGTGCTCTATTGATTGGCCTTCCCCCTGCTCCACTGAGCTGCCACTGTGTGCTTCTGAGAACTGTGCAGCCAAGAAACACAGATTTGTGTTGTCCCACCCAGGGGCCTCAGGAACTGCCTCAGGAGAGGATAGATAGTGCCTACACGCTCACATGCACACATATACATACACACATACACATGTAAGCATGCAAAAAGCAAGTAGACACGTAAGCACACGCAATCATATATTCACATACATTTAAAGAAAAACCCTGTAAAAAAAAAACCTCAGTTGTGTTGCGGATATAAAATAGCCATAGGTGAGGGAAGACAAACACACTGATAATCTAAAGATTAGCTGTGAGAGACACTACAAGGCT
The DNA here is from genome assembly GCF_902362185.1 of Chanos chanos. NCBI lineage: Eukaryota > Metazoa > Chordata > Actinopteri > Gonorynchiformes > Chanidae > Chanos > Chanos chanos. Next base: position 15,951,959 of record NC_044496.1, read on the forward strand.
TACAGACTGCAAGGCTGAGGAGAGCTAGAAAGCACCTCTGTAATTAAAGTATTAAATTCTGGGTGGTGTCATTAAAGATGACGCACAGAGTAGGAAGAACATGACACTTCATGTTCATTTAGTTCTGATTCAATGGGTTGGGGGGGGAGGGGAGGGGGGGGGCTCAGTCTTTTGAAAACTCTTTTATTCATACACATGTACATCCTATATATGCATATATTTCAATAGACCAACAGCACCAGAATAACACATGATCAAACAATAGCCAAGAGACATACGTTTACATCTGTAATATGTGTAACGGTGAAGTGGGAAAAGCAGCCTTTGGGAAAAGGATTTAATGGTGTCTCTCAAGAAGAGGCTTCAAAACCTGTGGTTCCCCACATTTTGCTTTCATTTTCACCGCACTGTAAAATACAAACTAAACTCTGAGATTTTCACTCATTTCACATTTCCACCGGAGGTAATGCACAAACCAACAGCAGTGGCGATGGATTTGTTAGGATGTTCTTAAAATGAATATATGTATGCTGTCAGGACTGATGTTTGTGAAATAATTGCTGCTGACTCAACATCAGCACCTTTCCTCCAGGAAGTGTCAATTTTAACACCAGAGTCTATGGAATTAAACTTGAATTGAATTGAATTGAATATGCAATCAGGTTTTTCAATAGGGTGAAAAGGGCTTTTTTTAAAACTTCAAAGGTATTCTATACCACACAAGAAAAAAAAATCTTTAGGTTATCCATCCAACACTAAGGTATCGTGGTTTCTTTGTTTGGTTTGTAGCTTTGTAAAACTCAAACTGATGTGAGTTTCTGTGTAGCTCCACGACCCTTTTTCACAGTCTCCATACTGAGCTCAGGCTCTGTTTCCCCTACCTCTATCCAAACGACATGGCCTCAGGTTCCACACCAAAATTTGGCACCACTGCTGTTCTCACTGCATACTTCTAAAGCCAAGGGAACAACTGAAAAGGCAGTGCCAACAAGCTTGGTCGGAAGCAGAAATGCAAGAATGTACCCAATAAAAACACATATGGTTTAAAAATAAAAGACTGTAGACTGATGCTTGATGGATGCTTGGCTCAAGGGGGGTGCAGGGGGTGTGGGGGTAGGGGGAAGGCTACTATAACTCTCTGACCACCATTTAAAGTGGCAGAATTGTAAAGTAAATTGATCAATTAATGGAGCACTCTCAGTACATTCTGACGTGTGAGCACTGTTAAGTGTTCTGGCGTCCTTAGGGAACCATTTAAGTGATGCTCCTTTCCGGGCTTTTTTCTTTTCTTTTTTTTTTTTTTTTTTCTTGAAGTTTACAGAGCCCAAACTCTGGTGTACTCATGTGAAGATTGTGATTTGAAGGGAGTGCAGCATTATGAAGTCACTTGGCCAGACGCCCGTTTCCATCAGTCTCTCCAGGCGAAGAGCCAAAGGAAACCGTTAGAATCTGAGAACTGACTACCAGGCCACCACCAACTCCACAGCCCCTCACTCCGCATCCATATATCCCTTAAACACCAACCAGTCTACGTCTACAGCGGGATACACAAACCCATCAGACAGTTATGGACCCGGCCAAGCAGGAAAAGGTATACAGCTTTAAAAAAAAAAAAAGGACAGAAAAAGGTTGTTAAGAGTGGCAGGCATTCTGATCCGTATAGAGGAATGCCAACGGACTGACCAATCCATCACAACCCTCTGCCTGCAACCACAGGCATTTGCTTTAGGGATTAAGAGTGATGAGTTAAACTGTGAGGGAACACTGAGAAGTCCTACCATTCAGCTATGCAGAGAAGAAAAACTGAGTTATCAACAGCAGTGATCCAGGAAGTCTGAAAAATACTTTTCAATGTCCAAGTTGAAGAGACAGCGCAAATGGTGTCTCATTCAATTCTAAATCGATCTTTATGTTTCGGCACAGTAATGGAAGCAGATGTTCTTCTGCTGATACTCAACTTTTTTGCGTTCTGTGACATCCCACTCTCCTACTAAGAAGCAAAGTTGAGTGTTCCCAGGCTAAAGTCTTGAAGGGCCACATAACATATACAAAAACAAACCCCACCCAGCACACACAATCCTGGGTTCAGACTCCCCGACTGTCTGAATCAATGAAACGCTTGACATCACTCATTATCACTATGATAGATCATTTTATTTCCATTGTTAAATTTGATTAGTTAATTCTTCCACTTAACTCTACCTTAACAACTGAGCATTCAGAGGGAAAATATAAATTACATCTCTTATTAGAAGTCACTGACAACTGTTTTATTATACTGTTCGATTTTATATGCATGCGAATTAACATAGGAAAAGCCTTATAATTCACAGAGTGACAACAACACTTCAACAAATATCAGACACAGAACTTCAACATCAGTTACAAAAAATATTCACGAGTATAAGTAACCAGAAAAATAATCAGACTGTTGTAGGAATAATTGTCAACACAGTTTGAGGGACAAAGTCAAATTCCTACCTTTATCAAAACCACATCCACCGCTGTCTTCCCCTTAGCACATAGTCTATATCTCCGCTTGTGTCGTTCATACATCTCTCCCAAATAAGTGAAAAAATGTTACTGTACAAGAAGCTGTTTATTTCCAACATGAGGTCCTGAAATGCAGAGTCTGTAGTCCTCTGGTAGAGCTTTTGGAAAAATGAGAGGCTCCTAATCTTTCACATCTGTGTGAAGAGCCTGCCCCTTTCACTCGCTCTGCCTCTTTCACCCTCCTTCACACACCTCCCACCCCGCCTTCTCTCTCTCTCTTACTCTCTCTCTCTCTCTCTCTGTCTCTCTCAGTGAATCACAGCTATGAGCTCAGTTCCTGAGCAGCAGGAAAGTCAGTCCACTGGGACAGATTGATAATGGAGCCAGTCGTTTGACAAGATGTTTTCAAATGGCCATCAAATGACACCAGGACTAAATGACCTCAGACTACTGAATGGCCGGTGTGCCATGGATACACACCCTGCGCATGAAGGAAATCCGACGGCCAGCTTTCACAAGGCTACACCTTCCAGTGATTTTTTCCATCTGCTTACCATCTCCTGAGCTGAAGCAAGCACAAAGGCTGGCTGAGGGCAGATGACATTCAAAGGGCAGATGACATTCAAAGCAAATCTAAGCAAAAAGAATTTCAGTGTTTGCAGAACACAACTGTAGCAACACAAACAACAGCCCCCTCCCCACAGAACCACACAGACGTAAAGAGCCTGACAGGCAGGCTGTTACCCAGAGACCATCACACCTCACTGTTGATCTAAAAGAGAAACCCCCCCCCCCCCACCCAAAAAAAAAAAAATCTAAATCTGTGTGGATGTTGTAATATCTTCTTGCATAACTGTTGCAACTATATACAATGTGTAGTTCTGTTTTGCCAAATTTTACAGCGTTTAAAAAAAGCTAGTCAATCTTACTCTACTTGCAAGGAATATCACAAGTTCTTTTCTTCTTATAAAAAACCTGTGGGCTGTAAAGGGTCTTGTTGTATGCTCTGGGATGCTGACAGAGTGACGAACTGGAGTTTTTCAGTATCTCATGTGGACGCTACTAACACACACACACACACACACACACACTAAAAACACACGCTCTCACACACACACACACACACACACACATGCGCGCACACACATTTTTTTTGCTATTTTCCTCTGCTCCACCCCTTTTGGCTTGACCTCTCCCAAAGTAAACACTTCCACATTGCACCCAGCTTTACAGTCTAGCACTAATGCAACTTGCTTTTCTTACACTATGCACAGAAATCTAGGGAACAGTCACCACTCTGCCTCGAGTGACCATACAGAACATAATTTCTTTTTAGAGGACTTTGGAACATATTCAGTAAACATTACCATGGACGAACTGAGAAATAAGTGTACTTAAGAATAGTTGGTCAAAATCGAATCTGAACATAAACAGGCTATATGGCTCCTTCAGTAATAATTCTGGGATTTCATTAGACTAATATAATCATTAACAGCTAAAGAGTTTGATGCAAGTTTTGAAGCAATAGAGGTAAAGCAGAGAGACTCTGTTAAGCTATTACACCGACATGAGAGTGCAAACACATCCATAACCAGCTATACCACATAATAACACCAGGAGGAGCCATTAAAGTAGAAAGTCCAAAAGGTTTTCCTATCTCTGTCTCTTTTGACACTGAACCAAGATAACCTTAAATGATATAGAAGAAACAAAAATAAATAAATAAAAAAAATACAGAACCCCACTCATCTGTCATTGCATTTAATATGCACTGCTTACTAAACCCATTGGCTTCAGGCCTCACTTTCACTTCCTCAGTCTGAGGTAACAGATGCAAACAACAGTACTACTCACCGTGGACACCTCTTCTTCTATACTGACATTGCACTCCACCTGGTCTTCTGCCTCTGTCTCTGAATCTGGATTGGACAGAGGACATTCAATTATGCAACACGGTGTGGAAACATGAAACTGAGGGCAGGCTGTAGAGATTTCCTTGCATATTGCCACAAATCATAACAAATGGCTGGATTTTGGACCAATGCCCAGCTCAAGCTTAGTGAGAGAGACCAGAAAATATTACTCATGTAGTGTGCGATTATCAATGGAAAACGCTTACTTCAAGGACAAGCCATCAACACAACACGACCATTCCTGAAAATAGCCAGTAAAGCTATTTCAGTATCATTATTTCATTCTGTGAAAGGTACAATAAGTATTACATACGTGGGCGTTGGTGTTTTATGTCCTTCCAGAACTAAAAAGGTCAGGAAATGTTTGAATGGAAGATGACCTTTCATGCTGTGTTTTTCCTGATCATCTGATGAGCTCATTCATTGCTATGAGACAGTGTGTTGTAAATAAAGTAAGTCCTGGACTATATAAACACACCCGATTCTCATTCGTCTCTGCGTGATGAACACATGTGATCGTAACTCCCTGAGATGTTAAGGAAATAATTATTTCTACTTATCAAACACAGGGTGGGGTCCTCTTAGAGGCTAACATGGAGCAAGAAAGGATTATACGATAATTTAGGCTGTTGATTAAAAATGTGTATTGTTCCTCTGGCACATGTAATGAACTGTGGCCAGCTTCAGAAAAGCCTGTTTTCGTAGACCAGGCATACAATAAGCAAAAGACAGCAGCAGGTAGGTTTATGTCTGGACAAGCCTGCTCTAAATGAGCAGAAGATCAATATAATTAAACACACAGCTAAATACGAAAAACACACTGCGATACACATTATCTCACATTATATAAAAGACTGTGATACGAAAAGGTTAGCACCATAACTGCAACTGTTCCCCTATCTAAAAGGCACATTCTAAAGTGTACATAACTTATCAAAAGGGCACATTGTTTTCAGATGTATTCTTGGGGGGGGGGGGGGGGGCGCTCTGAAGTTAGATGACATTTTAAATTACTCATAGTGCTGTGATGCTTTATATATTACTGAAGACATCAAACACATTTTTATAACACTTCTTTATGACTCACCTGTCACTGAACAAGTGTTAAGCCTTTCCACAGGGATAAGAGTAGTGCTAAAATTCTCCTGTGTGTCACTGCACAGTTCGTCCTGCTTCTCTGTCACAGAAATGTTTGAATCCACAGGAACTGCATAGCCCTCCAGTAGATTAGGACTGAACTCACACTCCTCTTCCACAGAGACTAGACTGTCCATTTCAGCTGCTGGTCCAGCTACATCTGACGGAGGAGAGGAGTCACCTGTGCTTTTGTTGTTAATTAGTGAGGCTACAGAATTCTCCTCTGTTACCGGAAGACTATCATCACCAATTTTGGTTTCGCACAGGTCTTCTTTGGTCTTGTTTGAATGATGTCCTACGGGATTTTGAGAAACTGTCGTGCATCCAGATTCACTGGCATTTTCAGGCGCTGTGTCAGTCCTAGAATTCACATAATCCGCTGAGAAAAGGATGTTTTCCACTCCCTGTGTAGGCCGACTATCTCTGTCACATGAGGTCATTTTGATTGTTGGGTTCAGTGGACAGTCCTGCTGCACAGAGGAATCCCTATTCTCCTCTATTTTTGCTTTCATAGTCTGTTCTTTAACCTCTATGCCCTCTACTATTTCATACCTCTCACATTCCAATGCATTCTCATGCTGGTGTTCCCTGAGCTCCTGAAGTGGTTCATTGTCAGAGTCTGCCAGGACCTTGGCTGAGGACTTGAACTCTGGCTCTTCATCTTCTGTCGTGTCCTCACCTGAGGGGGTAGAAGATTCAGGCTCTGTGCCAGGGGGGAGGGGGGTGGCATCACTGGAACTTTCACTCTCCGTTTTCTCCTTTACTTCCTCTACTGAAATTCTTAGCTCTGGAATGGATACTGATTCCTCGTGTAATTCAACTGATTTTTGTTCAGTCTGGCACGCTATGTTAGCGCATGCTCCTTGGTCTAACTGAGACGAAATTTCAGCATCAGTAGCATCACTGAGTTCAGCTTCTATGTCACAAATCCTCATGACTTTATCAGTCTCTGAGTTCTGGTCAGCCTCATCTTCTGATTCCTTATGAATTATACAGTCATCGTTGTGGCAACTGTCTGCTGATCTCTGCACTGTTTGATCCTCAAGGAACTGTCCAAGGTCAAAGGTCTGTTCACAGGGTTGAGAAACATCAGTCTTGACACATTGTCCCAAGTTCTGATCTGCATTTGACCCTCTCTCTTCATTTTCCTCTACACTGCACTCCAGACATTTTTCAATCCTGTTTACTGGGCTTTCCAATTCAGGTTTGCTTAAATGAACAGGTTTCCATTCAGTCTCTTGTGATTTCTGCCCACTTTCCTCACACTGGGAACCAGGTGGAACCAATATGGCTGAACCTGTGTCAAGAAGTTTCTTGTTTTCCTCCTTTGATATATCATATTGCAGTAGAGACAGGTATCTCTCTTCAACTTCACTTTCACTTTGGTCATCCTCAGAACATTCCGTAGATTCCACGCCAGACGTCTCGGAGGTTTCGGAGGTTTCAGAGGTTTCTAACGACTGAGTGAGACCCATATGTGCTGTTGTTGCTGCTGCTGCTGCTTTGTGGTTATGGGTAGATAATTTTTTTTCCTCAGACTGATTGCTACCTTCTCCCTGAGCAGAGAAATCCTCCTCCTGCTGCCTCTCTGCACTCCCTGGTTCTAGACAAACAAAGTCCTGAGTTCTGGAAGTTTCCTCCTCTTCTCTTTTACAGGATGGGGTTTTGCAGGCTGGACTCTCACCCTCGAACTTGCTCTTGACAATCTCACCGTTATCTTGCTCCTCCCTGGGGCTCACTACGCAAGCAGCTGTGCTGTGATTTTGCACTTCACAATCTCCCACAGTGTTTTGACAAGGGCACACCCGGACCTCGCCATTGTCCACAGAAGAGTCCGAAGTTTCAGAGCTGAAAGTGCAACCAGTGTTACTCTCCCTGTTTTCACTTAGACTTAGCCAGTCGCTGCTCTCTCTTGATTTTCCTTCGGCACAAAAAGTAGTGAACTCTTGCTCTTTAGTATTGAGAGAGTTTTGTTGCGGCTGTTCAAAACAGGCCTTCCTTGTCTCCAAGCTGTCACCACATTCTTGGGCAGTGTGTTGTGACTCTGACTGCTGCTGAAAAACAGCTCCTCCCTGCAAAAAAAGGAACACAAGAGCAGCTTTTGCATTTTCCTCCTGACGTAAGCAGCCTTTCGACTATTATCAGTGTCAAATTAACTTATCAAGACTCTCTCGCTCCCTCTCTCTCTCTCTCTCTCTCTCTCTCTCTCTCTCTCTCTCTCTGAATTTAATGTTAAAGTAAGGGCAATTACAAGCAGACCAGAGAAGAAGTTAACATGACCAAACATCACAACATATTATTAAAACGCTAAATCAAATTGAGGGGACACTGGAAAGTAGAAAGAGAGAGAGAGAGAGAGAGAAAGAAGAGAACTAGATTGAGACTAAAAGAGAGAGAGAGAGAGAGAGAGGGAGAGAGGGAGAGGGGGAGGGAGAGAGGGAGAGAGACTGCTGACTGCTGCTATCCTCTCGTCAGGATAAATGGTAGTTTACCTTATGCTGAGAGTGTGAGAGTATCAGATGGTGCAGGTCCTGGACATCTTGCTCCAGACAGGGCTGTTGGTCACTGGGTTCTGTGCCCACAGAGAGGGTATAGGTGTCCAGAGAGGGGTGATACTGCACCATGCGAGCACCTGAGGACATCTTTCTTAATGTTGTAGTTCTGCATGGTGTACTTGTCTCCTCCCTGTCCAAAATATAGTACATGTTCAGAGAAGATGACCACACAGTTCTAGAGTTTAAAGGAATATCTGTGAGTAAAGTATCTTATTTTGACAATTTATGGTATCAAAATTGTTTGCAAAGTTTTCGTCTTTGCAAGCAGAGACACATGAGAGCAAGCAAAAGTCTTGGCAGTGGATCTGTTGCGTAATCCTGGGTGGAGGGACCTTTTTACTGTGAGGCCAAAATGAAAGCAATCGTAAGATCACTCTGAGGCATACTCAACGAGGTGATGTCACCAGTACAGCACAACATTACTTTTGTGAAAGCAATCCAGTACCATTTCATAAAGGAATACATGACCGCATCATGAACCTAGAAGTGCACAGGGGAAGGAACTGTCATTTTATCATATAAATCTAGCTAATTATTATAATTAAACGATAAAGATACTATTAACATACTGAGTTACAAACCATGGCAATACATCGAATATCCAAAACATGTCTTTCTAATTTTGCCATGCTAAAGAAGAAGAATGGTCTCCGTCAAACCTCAAGGCATGTCATTAGGCACTGAACTCCAGGAAAATCATGAATAAAACCACTGGTATCAGTTCTCAGTCAATGTTGCATTTTCTACAATCCCTTACTAATTTAAGATATATACCTCATAGCAGAATAATTGTGAAGATACTTGTGAGGCAACATTTTATGTGTGCTGCGACTTTGCTTCGTACTGTGAGGGAGTCTGTGCAGTTCTTGAAATGACCTGGACAGGAAACCCCAATCTTAGATATTCACTAAAGTGTAGCTCAGATCCATGAGATGGGTAGTAAAATGGCTTCCAGGGCATCACTATGCAGTAATGATATCCCCAAGGTCTTACTTAATATATAACATGTTGTAATCCTACAGTAATAAAAAAAGACCACATATAATTAGAGTATTAAAAATATGTAAAAAAAAAATTTGTGATGTATTGCTACTTACTGAGAAAGAAGCTCCAAGAAGGAGGAGTGTCCTCGGCTCTGGGCGATGCTGACTGCAGTTAACCCCTGTTTGTTGGGTAAGAAAAGGGCCTCTCGTCCTCCGGGCAGCTGTATGAGGAAGCTGGCCACTTTGTGGAGTCCACGCCGGGCAGCAAAATGCAGGAGTGTCTCCTGAGGCACAAACTCTAAGACAGAGAAATCAGTTAGTCGGTACAGAAAGTCAGCCTCAGGTACAGTCAGAAGAAGAAGAAGAAGAAGAAGAAGATGAGATATGAGAGATGGATTCTGTTTGGGAATTGAAAGACCATATTTCCAGGATATTTCATGCACCAAGAGACTTTTCCTGCGCCCACTCACTGACATGCTGAATCAATCAGAGATAACAACATATGACCAAAACCTCTTTCAGAATACAGGAAGGAATTGTGTATGAGGACAGATCTGATCTACAAATCAGGTCCATTCATTGTATATCAGAATGGGTACAATCTGTAAGACCAAACACAGCCTACAAACACTGACGCACTGCATATGTTCAGCTGAACGCTGAGTTCATGGGCAGTAACGAATACTGAACATAAAAGAGCAGTGAGCCAGATGGCTTTTGGCAATCATTTTCTGATGCAAGAAGTTCCCTGGATTACGCTTTACATGGTGAAATATAGCATATTGACAACAACACTTTAATACTTCACATGCTGAGATCAATACACTGTAGATTTATATAAGAATTTCAGCAGAGGCTTATATTATAAATTCTTGCACCATTAAATATTTGACATTTATATTTTTATAAGCTTAAACTTTTCTTTTTCAATTTTCATATTTTATATATATTTTTTTACATTTCATATTATTTCATATTATTTCATGACGAGAATTCAAAATGACAGAGAAACTTTTAAGTTTTGATCTCGGACAATGGGATCTTCTTCTCCCTTGGAATGCTGTTCCTGAAATATGGAGCACTGCATTTCAAATGAGGAATGGTAACCAAACATGAATGAAAAAAAGAAAAGAAAAAAAGATTCATAGAAAATTGATAGAGCTTCAACATGACTGACAAGAAATGCTAGCCTCTCAAAAGATTAGCTGTCCTGGCAGTATTCCCCACTGCTAGCATATTTACAGTACGATAAAAGAAACATAAATGTTTTTGTCCAAAACTTCAATAACAGCTGAGGTCTAGAGTAAGAGCTGAGCTGTTCACATTAGTGTCGTCAGGCTCCCTCAACAGGCTGATGTAGACAGAGGCTTTGACCCTATTTCAAACCTCTAAAAGAACATTTTCTCTGTTTTTCATGGACGTGACTTTAAACATGAGTAGAAATAATAATGACAGCATTTCATTATTGATGGAGACTCAAGCAAAGAAAAAAAAAAAAAAGAAGGAAGTGGACCAACGGAGATAAAGTAAAACATGTGAAACCTGATTCTGAAGTGTGTCAAACCCACACAATATTATGTATTCTGGACTCACCTGTACTTTCTTCTCTGTTTCCCAGTAGACTCCAACCTTCAGGGAGTGTTATGTGTCTGAGGGCCAGCGCTAGGCTTTGGTCCAGTCGCTCACACTCCTGCAGAGGTATCTGACACTCATCCAACATCATGGCTCCCTCCAGACCATCCTCACAGCCCACTGCACTCACCAAGAACTGGGCCATGTCAAATGCCAGGTCTTGCACAAACTGCAGCCTGTCTGTGGCCACCTGACGTGTAGACCCATCCGCCACAGTTGAGCACAGCGCGACCACAACTGACTCACAGCAGTTATGGGCTACAGGGGAAGGCAGAAAGAAACAAATCAATGGGCTATACTCTTGAAAACATGAATGATGATTCAGATATTTGCATCTTCTACAGGGCTGTAGAGGATTTATACATACAAAGGTTCTCAAATCAAGAAATATACTGATGTCATATTGAAAATGTATATCGTGATAGGATTCAGATGAGCAGTTGGATTAGAAGCACATAAAAATGAAATGCTTATTGGCATCACAGAGTATCAGTTTGTGTGTATCTGGTGACAGCGCTTTTAGGGCAGGATGAAAACAAAAAAATTATATTCAGTGAAAATTCCACAAAAACTGCAACTGTGAAGCAAAACTGTTTTGATTCAAATGTATGTCCATAGAAACCCCCTTTTTTTTTTGCATGCTCATAAAAGCACCAAAATCCCATCCCAAACTTTTAAATGTATGAGCACCAAAAAATTATTTGTTGCTATTCACATCATTCATTATCTATGGAGCAGAGCAGACCACACCCTGCCTAAGTGCTGTGGTTGGAATGTGTGGTGTCGGTGAAAATGATGCCAAAGCTCACTCCACAAAGTGGTTCACTTAAATAAGACGGTCAAGGCCCAGGACTTAAGTGATGGGTGTCTGTGGTAAAAACCAAAATGTACTTACAAGAAGTGTGTCCCTCCATTTCAGCTATACAAATCCACACAATGTGAGTATTTACTGTTTACTTACTGATACAAACGAGTAAAGGATACTGAAGGGAAATATATAACTACTAAATATAAATATATTTAATAACCTAAATGTATTATGAGAATAAAATAAAAAAAAGAATACACCCAGTATTTTAAAGTCAGCTAATATTTGGTGGTAATGCATAGTAAAGAAGGACACACAAGGCCGTCTACATTTATATGAGAAGGACTCAATTAAGAGCTGTTTAAGTGCTTGTGCTCTTTGGTCAAATACTCTTGAAAGCATTATACCACCTTTGTAGTGCAATAAAACATCACTGACCTAAATAACATGCTCTAAATGCAGATAAAAACCAAATGGCGTAATGTTTGGAAGTAAAGAAGACTGCTTCGGGAATGTGAGCATGCTACACACACAGAGGAAACACACAGAAGGTAAAACTCTTGTTTATTTAGCCGTGGAAGGGGTTCCGAAGTCCACAGCAGGTAAATGTACATTCCACACCCACACCAAACATAAGGACACAGGTATAGGATCTGGCTGTACTACTGTGAATGGTAGGAGAATGAGGTTCATTGACCAAGCAAAAGAAAAAGAATCTTTTTCCAGACGGGCAAGCTCAAGCCACTATCAGGCTTCCCCACAGTGCTCACTTTCATGTCCTTTTCAATCCGCCTGAGCCTTTAAGCAGATAACCCCACAAACGTGTTTGTCACTGGCTAAGTGCTGCCATCTATCTATCACTTGTGAGAGCTAATTTACTGGCAGAACAGGACATTCAACCTAACCTCTGTTCTGCCTTACGAATGATAAAAGGGACACTATTTGACTTTTCACTGAAATGCACTCACTGCCATCATTAGATAAACAGGTACTATCGAATAACTGTGGGGTTAATTATTCACCTTAAAACACCAAAAGGATGGAACACTCTTGGACCATAATAGGCCAAATCCTCTTTCACTAGTGGATAAGTAAATAGACAGGGATGTCCTTAAACACACAGCCTGAGCTGCACTCGTCTGCAGTTAAACATTTACTCACGGTCGCATTGCAGTAACCACGCATGCTACATTCCAAGGCTTCACAAGATGCGTCCGGAGGCATTATCTCATTACCAATGTGTCCAAGGCTCGAAAACAATTAAAGACACAATCATGATACATACATAGACACACACATGCACGCACGTACACGCACATGCATGCACAGGTGCACACACACGCGCACACGCGCACACACACACACTCACACACACGCATAAATAGCCTCACCTGGACAGACAGCCTGCAGGGTGTCATGGCTGATCCTCTGGGTGCTGGTGAGATGTCTCTGAGTGGAGCCAGTAAACAACAGAAGAAACCCTGCATCCTCTTCTGCTTCACAGAGCTCTTCATCACACAGATGAATAGTAAGGACACACTTCCCCTGCCACAGAACACAGAGAAACTCTTACAAAATGTCCTCAGTAAATAAACATTCTCAGCTCTGCAGTGCAGTACATGTACTGTTCAAATGTACTGCATAGCATTCTGAATTACATGGGCTCTCTGTAACTGTAAACATTATCACTTAAAAAGAAAAATGATCACTGAGTGGTGAATCAGTTCTTCCAAGTGGAGCTATCATTTTTGAGGTGGTCTTTGAGTCACCTTTTCGTGTCTTCACATTATACTTAGTGTTGAATAAGGTCAAAGGTCATTTTGTCTATGACAGCAACCTCTAAGAAAAATTTGCATGCTACATATAAGTTATGATTCCAAAAGTCACGTGAGCAAGCCAGTGTGCATTTTGCCTCTGTCAAACCAAGCATGAATACTCTTGGGTCCAAAATACACGTTTGTGCAGATTCACTTCAAAACCTTCGCGAAAACGTGTGTGCTTTTCACACTTAAAATGTGATTATTAAGTGTACGAGGTGAGTTTTAAGAGAAGCTGAGGGGGGCCAGGAAATCCTGCTCTGGTTTTCATATAGATTACCACAGTTTACAGTTGTACAACACACCACATTAACGGTACAGTTGATGTAACAGAGAAGGAAATCTCCACCCTATATCAAAGGAAGTGATTTTCACAGCGCTACACAGATATCGCCACAGAATGACTGCTCAGTTTTTTAGAGATCTGTTTGTTTCATTTGTGTAATGAAACCAGTGGAGTCCTACACAGAGTCAGCTCTTCAGATCTGATACCACAGTTAAACTATTCTTACATTTTCTGAACCGGTATCATCATTTAATTCCACCGTCACAGTCCTTTAAATGATCTGATAAGTCTTGATCTGGTAAGAGACTTAACACAAAAACATGTGACTTTGAACCCAAATCAGCTGCCAAAAAATTGTCTTCACGTGCCAATAATAAGACCCAAGTCTCAAACCCCCAACTCTGCTCAGTACCCTCCTTTCCCCTTCTCTGGAGTGCTCACAGAAATATAATGCCAATATAATGTGCTTCTTCATTTTTGTTGGATGCATATGTAAGGACTGAAAAGAGGTTTTTCCACAAATAAAATCTGCTGACCTGTAGCTGTGAAATATTTTAATTTCTACTAACCATTCTAGCCATTCTAGCCATTTCTACTAACCATTCTAGTCATGGCAATGCCAGTTTAAAGCATAAACAAGCTTAATCCCAAAAGCCTGGAATCACAGATAAGATAGTTATTGAGTTCATTAAGAGCTACAATAACATTAGTACCCCCAGACAGTCATGCATGAAATGTGGATGTGTCACTGTGCTATGCTCAAGCGACTTGAAAGACATGCAGTAACATGTTATACTTACATATAACGGAGCTTGACGTGGATTCAGTTTCATGACACTAGAGGGGAAAGAGAACACCATAAGAAAAAAGCTATTAACTGTTCTGCTTTCAGAATAAACTGCTCAAGCATGACAGAAACCCCAGCAGTCCCCCTGCTCTGAGGAGAGTTTATCACAATATGACTCATGGTGGGCTGCTATGTTTCAGAGATCTGTGTCCTGGGTAGATTCCTCTGTCCTGCTGAGCTGGAGGGTTTGAGAGGAAAAACCTCAAGCAGATTTGAGAGTCAGAATATTTCACAAATACATGCAATATTTCATATTTTTTCTCATTCACGTTTTTTTTTTTTTTCATGTAAAGCAATTACATCCATGTTATACAGCACTTCTGTTAAAGAACATGCAGTGAGTATTACCACACCAAGACAGTGCCTGTATCAGTGCCAGTACCAGTACCTGTACCAGTACCTGCCCCTATGCCTACACCAGTACAGTTCATTTGACCTTGGCATTCCCATTTGGCCTAGTGTGAAAGGACACAAGTGTCCACCCCTTCAAATAAATGAATTAAATAAAGTAAAATAAAACAAAATGAAAGGAAATGAAATAGTGCAGTAACTTTAGTACTTGCAGTAGAAAGTTTAGCAACAGGACCTCACTTCCCTGTTTGTTTGATGAACATTGCATTTTGTTCAGACAACAAAAACAAAAACAATCATTCAGACTACATGAGGAATCATTACACCACTCAAAGTTTTCGCCATATTTAAACTGGGCCAGGTGCCAATGTATTAGCTGATTTAAATTCTGTTATTGTTTACAGGGTAACAAAGTAATTGACCAATTAAGCCTCATGCTGACAACACAACAAAGTTCACTATGTGAGAGGAAGGCTGAATGTCACACAAGAGAACATCAAACTAATGATTCGATTTGACCAACAAATTCAAACGTGTCGATAAACAGAGGACCTTTTATTCTGCCTATTCATTGAGAATGAAGGAGGATGAGGTAAAAGGATAATCAGCTGGCTCTAATAATACCCGCAGTCTTAATCCTCTTCTCCTAAGTGCTCAGAGCACTACAGCTTGCCTATACACCGAAACTAGGAGTAAAGGGCTGATCCGCCAAGCATGGACACACCACACCACCATTTGATTGCCAACACCTTTAGCTGCTGGTCTGGAGTCAATTATGTGGGGAGGGTTGGGCTGGATAATTTCCTGTATTTGAGAACTCATATAGCACTCTACTTAGTCTGCTCATGAGTTCAAAGGGAGAGGTTTATCATAAACCTTATAGCCTATAATTTCCTCATTCATTCTATGCAGTACCAAATATTTCAGGGTTCCATTAAGCACATATCTAAAATAATGAACTAATACGTTTTGCTTGCTTTTATTCACATGCTTGCCTGTGCACAAAAATAACACTTGAGACCAAGCTTTCATTCTGGCTCTCATCCTTACCTGGACTCATGAAACACAGTTCTGGAAGCGCGTAAACATACTAAACATGTTACAAAGTTATGAAATCTTAATCTCAATCACTTGGTCTATCAGCTCAAGAGAAAAAAAAGTTTCATGAATTGAGACATCTAAACATGACGGTAAGAGTACCTACTGCCGTGTTACATTTTTCTACATCTTGAACATCTTGAACATTTCACTAATGATCTCACTTGAGTTCAGCAACATCATAGCCATATCATTCTTGTCCGTTTTGATTTTCTCGCAAGCATATAACAGACTTCTTTTTCATATGTGCCTTCATGCAGCAGCACGTAGCTATATTGAACAATATACAATTTTTAAAAAAAGATGCATGGACTATTTCATTACAAACGGTGTGTGAAAAATCCCTCTGAAAATTTTCATATGACATTGTTCCATAAATGAAAGTTGAAAAACAGTTAAGAGCTGTCTGTAGCCTTACCCCTCCAGATAATCAGCACAAGAAGAATCCAAATGTTTCACAAAACTAAAACTTCATGTCCAGTTCAAAACTTTCAGTCAGAAAGAGGATGTAATACTTGAAATAAAGCATGTTTCACAATTTCATGTCAACATTTTGTGTCAGCTGTCTATGAGAGAAATTGATCCACCAGCTAGTACACAAATTGTGAAAGAATTCACATCTAGTGCTTCTCTGGAGCAGTTTATTTCCAAATGAATAAAGATTCTGTGTGTGTGTGTGTGTCTATGTGTGTGTGTGTGTGCTTTCCTAACATGTTTTCACCTTGGAAATATGTACACGTAGATATACACTGGTGAGAGTAGATACTCTGTGTACTTTTTGTATAAATGATCTCAGTTCAACATACTTCTGCATTTTACCTACAGAAGCACGTAGCTGAAATAAAACAGCAAAAAAAAATCATCTGCTTTCTGTTCTAATGCTTTACTATTTTCATGATGGGGATAATTGTGTCCCAGGGAAACACTCAGTCGTGTCATCTGATACAGGTGTCCCTTAGCGACACCTGATAACACAAACGTGTCTGAGACGGGCAGTGTCTCCTTCAACTTTTTCTACAGTGGTCACAATGTGGTCTACAGAGTCACAATGTGGTCTCTCATGAGTTACGCTGCCATGAAGCCAGGTCTCTGTAACTGTATCTCTCAGCATTACAGAGCAAATGAACCTGTGCCACCAACTCACACCTCACACATATTCCAAAAAACTACAAATAGACTCTGTCACTGATCTTCAGAGCAGCACTAGTGAAGAAGGCAATATGGGTGTATGTTAACATAATGGACATCTTCACTGCTGTGTTTCAGCCTTCTTAACACTCACTTAAGATGCTAGAGCAAGCTGAGTGAGTGAAAAGGGTGAGGTATATCCTTTAAATATATGGCTAGCACGTTCAGATAGCTGACACAGAAAACACAGTTTACAAAAAATATATATAACAACTGTTACATGTGAATGGAAAACTGCTAAGAAAAAAACAAAACAAAACAAAACAAACCTGTAAATGCTCGTCTTGCATATGTCACAACGCGGAAAAAGAGAAATATACAGCCAGTTCTCAAGATCTGATCTTAGTTGAAAATACAGTTTTTCCAACACTGTCTAATTACAAATGCCATAGCTAGGCAGATCTCACATATATATATATAACTGTGACACAAAAGCAAGAGCTACAGAGCTAACTAACTTTTCTTAAGGGTCAGGTCTCCAGGGAGCAGGGTTAGTCATGGCTGAATGGCTGTGTAACTGCAATGGGGGAGGGGCCCTGCTGAATGTGAAGGGGGTTTGATGGGGTTTGATGTTTAACTACACAGTGTAACTATCCTCCTTCACAGTTCAGGAACACAAAAACTGATCCCTCACAACAACATAACATCCAGAACTATAAAATGCTCAATAACTTTGGTCTTTTGAGGCAAAATGTAGCTCTAGAGTAGTCAACAACCCTCTAAAATTTTATAAGAAGTTCATTAAACATCACTCATGGTAAATTTCATTTGATAGCAACACACAGCTGTGGCTACACATACCTTAATGGAGTAATACTTACACTGACTAAGCATGGACACATTTAGTATACGCTGTACTATTCCCTAGGAATCTAATTGAACAAAGAGGTTCTGGAATGTCTTTAGTGTTGCTGTTCTTAGGGCTGAGAATTACAGTTAAACTGAAACCTAATACCTGTGGGGCCAGATAGCAAATTAGGAGAAGCACTGAGGGACAGCCTGTAATCATCTTCAGGGCCTTGATCCTCTCTTTGCTGTCTCACTCCTAATGAGACACTGTCTGACTTCCCGCTAAAGCATCACCAACTGTTACAGGACTCACAAGATGTCATTGTTTCACACTGTTGTACTGCGAGAACATGAGGCTACTTTACTGTTCAAACTCTTTGAACTAATTATGTACTCCACATCTGTAGGTTTATTGCTTAAAGAAGCTTAGAGCTCCCTACTAAAGTAAAAGTATTAGGCAATAACATTAAAGCAAATGACTTCAGTGTACAGTGTTGCTGTAGGCACCATCTGACTGAAAGTCCAGCACAACTGGACTCTGTCCCTACAAAATATAACACCCGCCCCCATGTTTTAGAAGGTACCCAAAATAAATCTTTCATTGTACATTGTATAACAGGACATGAATGAAAAACATGAAATAAATATGAAATGTACATGAAAAAAAAACATTAAACTTAACTGACTGTTTCTATAACCCTCTCTTGAGTTTCAGACGTTAGTGAACTGTAAATGTGTCTGAAAGAGCTCAAATCTGACCCTTACATATAATGGAGGCTAGATAGTGCCGGATTAATTCCTTCAGTATGATAACATAATGCTGTGGTTATTAACTACTGTCACTTCACATCATAAGTCGTCAGAGAGAATTTGTCATAAGAGAGAAAAACCATCCAGGTCATGATTCATTAGATCAACAACCACAAAAGTTCAGCAAAGTACTAAAATAAGTATCATCCCTCTTGCTCCTCTTCATTGCCACCTAACACATAATTTTTCACAAGCGAGCAAAGCTCTCCTTAATCAAAATTAGTTTCTCTTAAGGTTCCTTAATACTGCTATCTTTCTTCATTTTTCCTCACAAAAAGGTCAGGCACTAGATAAACTCTGAGACAAAAGCTTAAAGGACGCCTTACCCCAGCTCTCCTTCAGAGTGCCCTGATGACCTTATACCATTATGCTTTCATGAAAAAGTTCCAGAACACAGGTGGCTTCATGGAGCCTCACTGCATAGCATGTTCAGCCATCTCACTCTGATTACTGAAAGCTAAATATGGCTTAGAGCTAGCTGAGACAGAGCAGATAAAGGCTGTGATGTCACAGGGGGAAGGGAGGAGGAGCAGGCTTCAGCTCAGGTGTCAATTGTGCTGTGCCGTGCAGGCCGCTCCAAAGTCTTCAGGTCTTTACCCTGCATAGCATTGCTAGGAAATGTTCTCTCACCCATTTTTTCTTTTTAAATGCAGCAAACACACTTGCACATTTGCAAAGGCAGCAAACAGTCTTCGGTGTCTTCAAATAATATCGAAGGATTTCATGTGAATAATCCACAACATATCTCTCCCAAACGTAATAAAAAGGGTATATAAATGCAATAAAAGGGAGTGCCTTACAGTATGTATTCAGCAGCATTATTTTAATAATTTTAATACTTTTAAAATTTTTGAGTATTTTAACTCATATACTCATACAAACAGGAGTGCCACAAACAGGGAGCACCTGAAATAGGGAGGGGGAAAAAACATGTTCATGTCCATTCTGCTGACAGCCTTTAAACACTCTTTTTACGTTATCAAGAAACCAGTCCTATTACATGACAACCACCAATGGTTTTAGGACAGAAAATGAAAACGTTTTCAACTCCAGCTCCTACGCATTACCACTGATGACAGGTTACTTGGCGAAATGTGCGTTGAGATTTCCACTTGCTGTTGAGAGAATAACCGTTTATAGCATGTTGGCCTTACCTTGACCCTTAAAAATTCAAACACGACTGTTTGAAATTAAACCGCATGTTCTCCGATTTGTCATTTCCATTTGTCATTTCCATGAGTGATCAGTTGTTCCCTTACCGAGTACAAACTTTGTTCTCGAGTACTCTTGCTATATTTCAAACGACAAACTTGGAGATGGGATATGCAAAACGCAGAGTGATAGATGAGTTACAGAAAAGAGGGCTGTGGGGAGGGCCGACTGGTGTTCCTTCAGTTAAAATTATAAACAAAATAATAATAATTTCTTTCAGAAACACCACATCTCATCTAAATGCTTGGTATATATGTTTTTGTATGTTTGCCATTTACTTAGGAACGCTTATTTGGCCCCATAATTTAATTAGTGAAACAGTCATAAGTTATTTCTCTCTGGAGTTCAGACTTTTCTATGGCATGTGCTGCCATCTACTGGTGAACCAATGAAAGCGTTTTGTCTGATCTGAACTAATCCAGAGGTCCAGTACCATTAAAGACAGACAACTTTTGTTGCACTACTCATGCACAAATGAAAGTCAACAGAAATTTAGATTAATTCAGGTGGTTTAGAAAATGTGAGGAGCAAGTCAAATGAGACTTTTTTTTTAAAATCCTCCTGCGCTACAGTAAAAGCTACGAATTTAGACTAAATAAAAAGGTATAACGAAATGAAAAAAGGAACTGTTTTATGAAATGCAATTTTGTAACAGTTAAAGGAGGAAGGATGTTGAAAGATTGCTAATGTTATATCTTCAACCTGCCCTGTTGGCTACTGCCAAATTAAGGAGATGAGGAACAAGAGTGACACAAATAAATACGTCACAAGCTTTATTAGTCACAAAAGCTATTTGTGAGTTGAAGGGCTCATTAACTGTAGAAGGAGTTATTGGTAGCAGGGCCTTGGGCAATAAGGCTCTACTAAGTAAAAAATCAAGTGCCTTAATTCAGGAAGAAGAGGGGGATATTTGTGAGACTGTGAAATGAACCATTACTCTGAGTTACCTTTTGCCAATGCTTCCTCATAGGGCTTGAAAGTTAATATGACCTATTTAACTTAAAAAAAATTATGCTGATGTTTGTGTGAATAAGTTCTC
This sequence comes from Chanos chanos, assembly GCF_902362185.1. Classification (NCBI taxonomy): domain Eukaryota; kingdom Metazoa; phylum Chordata; class Actinopteri; order Gonorynchiformes; family Chanidae; genus Chanos; species Chanos chanos. Next base: position 15,972,917 of record NC_044496.1, read on the forward strand.
AATGAGTCACTGTGCTGAAATGTATTTTTAAGGACAAAATCTCGTGTACTAATGTCTCTCATTTTGCATTACAATTCAACATTACATTAAGTTCGTACTATGTTTATTATTGCATGAAACCAGCCGGTTCTCTGAAGATCTAATTTCACGGATTTGTTCTGAGAACCAAATATAAACAGCAGAACAGCAGAGCTTGTGATGTCAAAATTGAGACATAAGCTACAGACAGATTTCCATGATAATGTTGTAAGTAATAAGTTGTAGGATGCTTATACACAGCAGAGCACTAGATGGTGCCTTTCCACATTTTTGTTTTGTCGTAATAAGATCATGGTGTCCACAGTGCACTGTCTTACAGTCAGTAGGAACTTTGGACTCAGCTCTTATCTGGGATTAATCAAACCAACATAGCCAGCTACAGAATACTACTTCGTTGTTCGTTGGAGGAACCACTCCTCTTAAACTGTGCTATCCTTCAGCACAAAGAATGAGGAGCTTTTGTGATGGACGTTACTGAGCACTGGGTACAGAACAGGAGCTTATGCTAACAAGTGGATGAATTAAGCAGGAGCAGTTTCCTGTATTTACTGCAGGTTGCATGTCAGATGTGTGAGCTGTATGCGTGGTATCAGTCAGCTGATAAGACCACAATCCTGCCTCTCCAATCCACTGGGAGAGAGAGAGAGAGAGAGAGAGAGATTTGACTAGGTCAGAACAGTCCTGACCCCTCTTACCTCTATATTCCACCTCCATTCACCAAATCCTAGGGGATTACTCTCACAGAGCTTTCCCCTTTAATTAGGAAAACACACTGCAGTCAGGATACACTGGCTATTACCTACGTTACTTACCATGTAAACGTGGAGGAAATTAGTAGAGGATCAGTCACACTCTGAATTTCATTTGCTAATACTTTTGATATTGTTGTTATTGCAGAATGAACGGTAGTAATCACCCCTCCTTTGCTTGTCATGAACACTGTTCAAATCAGTTTTCAAACTCTTCCAAGGGTCAGTAGATATTCTCATATATTTTTGATGTTCTAATAATCTCTGTCTGAGGCACCCCAAAGGACACTGATGAGATTAGAAACATAGATGAACACAGAAACACAGAACTGAGCACTTCATCTTTAATAGGCATACAAAAAGGTTTTTCTGAATAAACACACAACATGTCTGTCCCAGCATAATTTCTTTTTTCTTCACTATCAGTACGGTCTGTTTTATTATCATATATTGGAGCTTCCATGGCTACCTATGGCCTGTCACATGACTTTAAAATAAAAAAATATATAGGTGGCACCATCAGCTTTCAAAGGAAGATAATGGGCAGATTGATGAATGTATGGAAGTGTAGGAAGGCTAGACCTGGAGTAGAGGGGAGGAGCAAAAAGAGGGTGGACAAGAGAGGGAGAATATTTGATCTAAATTTAGCCAATGGCACTGCTTGGGTGGAGCTAATCCTCTTTACGCTAGAATAATCTGGCCTTGGGATTAGGGAGCTTTTCCTCTATGCAAGACATCTATTCTCCATAGTGATGTGCCTTAGCAGGTTGTACCAAGAGGCTCAGGGCGGGGGTGTCATTGATATTGCTTTCTTGGCTGGAGTGACTCTTTGAAAAAGGAGTAATGTTAGCTACCTCTGACAGTGATCTATGACACCGTTCCCTTAAGAGAGGAATCAAATCTTTTGGAGTTGCCATTGCAATAAACTGTCACAGGAGGCTAGGGTGACCATACATACTCTTTTTCCCGAACATGTCCTTTTTTTCGGACCTAAAAAATGCGTCCAACCGGGGTTTCAAAATCGCCGAAATTGTCCGGGATTTGGCCACAGTCGCCATCCATTGCATGTGCATTTGCATTGCTTTGACCTTTTTCTTTAGGTCCCGCCCTCTTGCACGCCACCAATGGATGGTCATGCACACTATCATGCCATAAGCATTGTTTAAACTGCATTTAAACTGCATTCATTACCGTTAACATCGCAGCAACAGCCAAGAGACCTTAAGAGAGCCGTAATGCCAGCAGAACTTGAACGGAAAGAAATAAGGTCATCTTGCCACTGCTATTATGCTAGCAATTATTTGTCTCATTAAAGACTAGCCGGCTATGTATTGCGGCAGTTAAGTACAGAGGTAGTTTCACATTGCATTGTCAACCACCAGCCTTACATGCGCAACAACAGGAACCAAAAGTGACATACACTTTAATTTCCCCATAAATTAGGAGGGGAATGTATCTACCCCCCCCCCCCCCCTCCCCACCACACACACACACACACCCCGCCCCCATCCTCTTTTTTGAAAATCAAAATATGGTCACCTTACAAGAGGCAATAAGAGCTCACAAAGCAGCTTGATTAGGCTGTGTAGGGATGTGGTAACTGTGGCCTGTAAATATTAGCTGTATTAATTTAGATCACCAAAAGAAATGCAGTACACAATACAGCGAAGCCATCGGAAGCAGATTTGAAACGCTGCTCTCTGCATATCTGTTTTTGAATGATTCTCAAAGATTAACCATCTGTCACAGTGTTTGAATGGGCCATTAAGAACAACAAGAGAAGAGCTCAGAGCGCCATTCCCTTTGGCATGAGGAATGAGTGCTAGCTAACATTTAGCATTTGGAGATGAGATGAGTCTGGCATGCAGATGGATTAGTGTTGCAAAAGTTAATGTACATCAAAGCACCATGGAGATTTTAGTTAAACACATTTTATCAAAGTCTTGAGTTTTGTGCATCTCACATTTTATCCCTCTCAATATTTTTTTTAGTAGATTGAAATGGTGGAAGGGATATGACAAATAAGCAAATGCACTCACAGAGATACACATGCACGCACACATACACACTCACGTGCACACACACACGGGGACACACACACACTGCTTTGACATGTTGTGTATACTTTAAGCTGGACTCTACCATTTGGCGTAGCAGCGACATGCAATGGGAGAATCTCTCTTGATGAGCTTGGGGGATCGTGAGGTCGGATCCTAATCTCTTCTGTCGTACGGCTTCCTGCTAAGGTGACATGTTAGATTTGCCTTCTGAAACCTTCTTTTCTTGGATTTTTTCTCCTTTCCACAACTTTTTCATGTTGAGGAGATAGCCCCATGCGAAGGGGAATGCCAATTCCGGTAAGATAGACCAATTTCCTTGAATTTCTTTGAGTTTTTAAATTTGAAACTTCAGACGACTTCAGACATACCTTAAAGGTCACTACTTTATGCCATATTTTGCTTCAAGTTTGAATTACATTTAATTGCTTTAGTCACACTTTTAATCAGTAAAAATAGCAGGAAAAGGGTGACTAACATCAAGCATTTACATTGTTTACACAAGACTTTTTGGCAGATTTTAACACCAAAATGATCCCCAGTTGGGCAAATTACACTGACAAGCTTATAACATTAATGCACTGTGTTTCACTTTATTACAAAATAGACCAATATCTATCATTTTACAGTATGTGAGTATGACAATCTACAGCCTGACAACAAGACTCTCCTTTTGGAATATTGAAACGTTAATATGTTTAATGTGCTATTAAATTAAATTAAATTAAATTAAATTAAATTAAATTAAATTAAATTAAATTGAAAGTTACACTGAAATAATGAACAAATATTAAAATATAGATCTTCTATAAATATATTCAAGAGGAGAAAATCACAGTGTGGCGTCAGTGGTGGTTGTACCAAACCAGACCAATAACTGAACACTTTTGAACAATTGAAAAAAAAAAAAAAATAAGCAATGCACTACTACAGCAATTTAAATCTCACAGCCAGATTTACTGTCATTTAATCTGTAGATAGTGCTGCAATCAGAGAAATTGTAAGAGAAACTCCGTATAGTAAGATTTCAGAAAAATATACGACGAAAATATTATATAACCAACTGGTCAAACTGAATAAAGCTAGTTTCCACTCCTTGCATAGCATGCATCCTCTCACTTTAACTAGTGACAACACTGAGGTAAACGTGTCTGAAACAAACATGCTGGGAAGAAGACATGAGAAGAAGACAGAATGAGAGATATGCAATGTATGTTCCTTCTGGCAAAAACTCTGCAGCAACGTAACATTTCAGAAGCCTGACATCATGAGATTATCAGAATGTAATATTTGTTTTTCATCAACCTGTATGGGGGAGGTTTCATGAAGTAGTGTGAATAATTTGTGCAGGTGTGTTATCCAATTTTGTGCAGCCACCCACAAAATTCAATTGTAATCACTTACCAAGTCAGGTCTGACAGTTATGTAACATCCTGCTGGGATCGTCAAACAGAGGGAGAGAGAGAGAGAGAGAGAGAGAGACAGCTGACAGATTGGCTGAGGGCACACAAAGTCAGTGCAGAGAGACTTTTGAATGCTAATCTTTTTCTACTATGTGTGTCACTCAAACAAAGTTACATATTTCTAAATTGAAAACGGAGAACTGCAATTGCAATTTCAGCCATTGTTAATCAATAATGTTAAAACATTCGCTCCATAGAACGAGAGAAAATTCGTAGTTCTCAATTCAGTGATGGGCAGTATTATGAGGCACCCATCTGTGGTCAAACAATTCCACAGATTTAAGCTGGATTAAATCCCAGATCTCACTTGCGATGATGAGAAAATATTGCCACTCATGACCCTACCTGCAAAACCGTCTGTGCAGCAGTGCTCACCAGAAGAGCACCCCACCCTGCAATAGCACACATCACTACATGAATTACAGTCACTCACTATAGTAATCAGTGATCAACTATTGCACACAATATTTGGATGCATCTATTACACAAGACGCACGTGAGAGGCTGATTTGACTGATTTGACTGATTTGACTTCAGATTCGGACAGTAAGACAGGATGTAACCGTTTCTCCCATTACCTCACCTCAGCTACAGCCATGTCAGATCAAAATGGCTGCCATCACAGTCCGATAATGAGCCTGGCCAGGGCCTGTGAGAATGGAGGATTATCCTTCACTCGCGGACACTCGCTTGCCAACACGGGAGCTGGCACAGAAAGCAACAGAAAGCAACATTGCTGCATTCTTTCTCTGCAAATGCTCTCTGTGATTAATTCACTTCTATAGGACTAGTTGAAGGTATTGCCCTGTATTAAATAGATATTAGAGTGTCTTGCGTTATGCAATGCACAGATTGTGACAAATGTGTGGTTAACGCATTATTACACAAGTGTTTAGTTTGAATTTTATACTGTATAGTGGATAGGTAAATCATATATTATTCAAATCTTTAACTCGTATGTGTCATGGTGGACTTTGGAGGGTGGGACACATTAGGTTAATTTGGCTTTCTGGATACCATGAGCTTTTTAAATGCATAGTGAAATAACCAGTCGTATATCTTTGCCTTTTGTCGGGAGGGGCCTATAGATGGTGTGATCATAGGAGCGCTAATTCTCAAATTAAACTGGCCAACAGGTACACAAAAGAAACCCAACAAAATCACTTAATCTCCAATAAGTGGAAATGCACAAGCAGATATCACAATAATAAAAAGGCTGCAATGCCCATAATCATGCATACACCTGATGATATGTGTGTTTTCTACATAACAAACAGCTCATTCAAAGACTTTTATCCACTCTCTTTCAGGAAAAGCAAGCAGCCTTGTGTAGAAGCATACAAAGAACAATAGTCTTTCTCATCACAAACACTGAGGCCTTACCCATATTTTTTAAGAGCTGAAGAAAAATCATCCCAGGGTATACACTAACAGGAGTGACAAGGTTCTGATCTCCACTGGTCTCTGGAATAAGGTCGAACATTGAGAGCACAAATACAAAGACAGAGAAGGATTATGCTCATATAGCCAAGGAGGGACTTGGGGATACAAGTGATTACAACAGTGTTGATTTGGTCTCTTTGGTTAAGTAAGAATGGATGACCCCTATCAAAACAATGTGAGTCAAGGGACTGAGATTGTCGGGGAGACCTATCCCACCTATGGGGAGGGAGGACAGGATGGTTACAGTTACCAAACGGACTACCCCCCTCAAGAGGAGGATGCTGCCAGTGATGATACAGAGGGGCATGATGAGGATGATCAGATGTATGAAGGGGAGTACCAGGGAATCCCCCACCCTGACGAAATCAAAGCCGCCCAGAGGGCGGCACGGCTGGAGGCCAGGAGGAAGGCGCGGGCTGCTGCTGAGGAAGAGGAGGAGCAGCTGCCTGAGCAGTACGAAAGCATCATGGAGGACTGTGGACACGGGCGCTTTCAGTGGACTCTGTTCACGGTGCTAGGTCTCGCACTCCTGGCTGATGGTGTCGAATGCTTTGTTGTGAGCTTTGCCTTGCCCAGTGCTGAGAAGGACATGTGCTTATCCAATGCAAGCAGGGGATTGCTGGGTGAGTCTGTCTGTTTAATCTGACAAAGGCTTTACTATATGTACCCAGTGTGCTGATGACCAAATATGTCATGTTTTCGACATATTTTTCATACATGACCAGTTTAGCGACTAGATTATGGTCGCATAAACATAAATATATAGCTGAGCATTCTTAAACACACCTTGATTAAGGCGGTGTGACTTCGTCATCTGTCCATATGTTGTAATAAAGAAAAGGGCGCTGTCACATTAAAGATGGAAATAATGCAATCTGACAAATGCACACACAAACACCACTCTGACAGTGTTGTGTTATCCAGAGGGCGGTACCAGCAGGCGTGCCTGATAATCTGCTTTCTCATTCTCTAATTAGCTGTCTGTAGTAAGATAAACACACATACACACACACACACACACATGTGCACACAGAGAGAGAGAGAGAGAGAGAGAGAGAGACAGACAGAGAGAGAGGGATTGAAGGAAGAGGCCTGTCTAGTGAAAGGCAACCAAATCTGTGTTTTTGGCATTTATTATAGTATGTCTACATGTTTTTTACAGTTTGATGCACAAACCCACTCCTCATATCTTTCTGTTAATTGTAACCTGTATCACATAAACATCAAATCCTACATCCAAGAAAACATTTCAGCCCAACTCCTTTGAAGAAATATTTTTTAAAATATTGAAATAGCAAAAGAAGAAAAAAAGAAATACAGGAGAGGTACAGTTACAATAAAAAGTGTTAATGAAAATAATTTCACTGCTCATCTTTTTGCCTGGTTATGTCATTAAACGATACAAATATGTATGCCAGGCACACTTTTGTAAAATATGTTCCAATCTTCAACAGTGCTGTGTGTTCTGGAACTATGCATTTTTGCACGAGGCCATTTTCATAGTCAGCTGAATGCAGTGGAAGTGGTCCCTCTAGTGGTAGAAAGAACTAATGTGCTAATGCAAAATTTAATTTTAAAGAAAACGTTATTTTTTAATAATATTATGAGTGAAATTTTAACAAGGCTATAAGTTTTTTTTTTTAAAACACACAGTACTCTCAGTCTATTCATTAAGCAGGGAGTGAGGACTACAGATATTTGATATGTCAAATGAATCTCACATAGCTCTGTCTTTGTCTTCTGGCAGGTTTGATAGTGTACGTGGGAATGATGACGGGATCGTTTGTTTGGGGCGGGCTGGCCGATAAGCTGGGTCGGCGCCAATGTCTACTCTATGCACTGGCTATCAACTGTGTCTTCTCCTTCTTGTCCTCCTTTGCCCAGGGATATGGCTTTTTTCTCTTCTTCAGGCTCTGCTCAGGAATCGGGTGAGGGCACATAGAAGCTACACTAAAAGCTTCTTTGCTGTAGTTTTGAGGGAAATCACTCACTTACACATGATTTCTTAAACATTTCAAGTTCATTTGTATGAAGTTCAGGTTCAAGAGCGAAGAAGGACTGTACGTATTTCATAATTGTCATGGAATCTGCAGAATCATTCATCGTTATTGCGACATGAAGAGAATAACAATGTTTGAGCCAGTGGGAACAGGCCCCAGACTGGTGATCTTTGAGTTCTAAATCTCACGTCTGCTGTGAGCATGTACCCATATAAATTATTTTCATTTATCAAATGAAAGATAAACCAAAACATAGAAAAAATAAAAAGAGCAATCACACACTATTCTTTTGTGTCTATACGTTTTGGTCACGCTTAACATTCTGTTCAAATGCCACAGGTTCACTCATATCTCTCCAATTCATGTGATTTTTCTCAACAGAATTGGCGGATCTGTTCCCATTGTCTATACATACTATGCTGAGTTCCTTCAAATGGACAAGAGAGGAGAGCACCTCAGCTGGCTTTGTTTATTCTGGATGTTGGGTGGTCTATATGCCTCTTTTACTGCATGGGGAATTATCCCTCATTACGGTACAGACGATCATCTATATGAATTAATAACATGAAGACTGTTTATCATTTCATTGTCGACATTGAAAGCAATGTAAATAATAATAGCTATTACTTTGGCGTAAGAGTTTGGTCTGAGAGCACACACAAATCAAGCAGACAAAACCATTAATAAATCGTTGAAACAAAACCTGATATTGTGCAAGTTTTTAAAATAACTTGAAATGCAGTGAGTCAAATGGTATAAACAAATGGTCTCATGGGATTGTGGTTATGTGCTGGGTGGAGGATTGCCCAATGGCCCTGGAGCTCATTGTGTTCTGAGCAGGGACTGTGTGGTTGTGTGTGTTGCAGGTTGGGGCTTCAGCATGGGCACTGAGTTCCAGTTCCACAGCTGGAGAGTATTTGTGTTGGTCTGCTTCCTGCCATCTGTAGTTGCTCTCGCGGGGCTGGTCTTTATGCCAGAGAGTCCACGATTTCTCCTAGAGGTAATGTTTGAGAGATGGCTCTCTAAACAATGCTCACTCATTTGGCAGTTGCGCTGTAGTTTCAGCATAAGAGGAGAATGAGGTTGATAAATCACATATTGACCACTCCATTTGCTAATTGTTTAGATTTGAAGAAGGCAATATGCCTCCTGCAGAGCAGCTAACTTACAGGATTTTGGTCTAGCACTAATCTAATACATGACACTAACATTCACAGGATCACCAGAAATTTTGATCAACTATTTTGACAGCCTGAGTTCAGGCTGATTTTCATTTATTGCTGTTCGACCTTTTCCAGACTGCCCGTCATGATGAAGCATGGATGATTCTCAGACAGGTCCATGATACAAACTGGAAAGCAAAAGGAGAGCCAGAGAGAGTATTCACAGTATGTAACATATCAAATAAGTTCTGATGTTGTATAACCACAAGCAAGAAAAGCTATGATTTTGTTCTTGCTGTGATTTTTTCATGGTAATGCCAAGTTTGTGCCTCTGGAGGTTAGTGCCCAGATTTAAACTAAAACAAACCACTTAGTGTGGGGTCAGAACATCCATAATATCCCCTTTAAAAAAGCTTGCCTATTGTTTTCTTACCAGGTTTCCCAAATCAAGACACCACATACTCAAGATGATGAGTTCATTGAAATTCAGAGTGAGACAGGCACCGCATTCCAACGATTCATGGTCAGACAGATGACTCTGGTCAAGCAGGTTTGCCAACATCCCCAAATTCCTACATCTCAAAAAATGTCAGAAAATGTAGAGATCTTCATTAATATTTAAGCGCACTCTGTTTTTGAACAGGTGATGAAGAATGTTTTGTCACTTGCAGCCCCGGAACTGCGACTTCATGGTTTGTTTATTACCATTGTGTGGTTTACTATGGCATTCAGGTAAATAGTGCTTCAAAATGAATAACAGATTTAGCTTGCTTCATTTCAAAGGTTTAAGAGTGCAATGCTTTAACTGGTCCTACAATATATGTCCTTTTTTCACAGTTACTATGGACTCTCCGTGTGGTTCCCTGATCAGGTCAAGTATCTACAGTTTGAAGAGTATGAATCTAAAGTGAAGCTCTTCCATCGTGAGAGAGTGGAACGTTTCCATTTCAACTTCACACTGGAAAATCAAATCCATAAAGAGGGAGAATATATCCACGATAGGTACATGACCAGTTTAGATAAATATTCAGATGTCCCCGAGATGGAATTTCGTCATTCTTTTTTTTATCCCTTTACAAGCAGTAATTACTTTGTTTGAGGCCCCAGCTGAAGCGTCCAGCACGCCTGCACTTTCTCACACTGCCGAAATGCATTTTACATCTGTCTGCATCCTTATCCCTGTTTGACTGTGGCAGGGATTCTAAAAAAAATGCAATTGGCCGCTGTCCTTTGGGTGTGTATGCAGGCCAGCGTGGGTAGGGCCCCACTAACACTGCCCATTGGTGGCCACTAATGGTCAGGAGTCTATGTATTCATGGACATCGTCACACGAATAGAACTCTCCTCCAAGTTTAGTATGTGCAGTCACTTACTGCAGCTAAGCAGCTGATAGCATAAAACATGCAGTGGCCATCGCTGTATGTATTTGAGGAATATGCTAACTAGGGCCCAACCAATATAGGATTTTTTCAGACTGATACCGATTTCGATATTTGAGGATATAAAAATCAGATAATGATGTATCAGCCGATATTCTCCTTCTTCTTTTTTTTCTCAGAAACACATAATATAAACAAATATTTTCCCCAACATTTGTTATGTGTAGTTATTTTAGAGTCCTCACCAAGATAACATGACATAATGCAGTTTAAAAATAAACTTGTTTTATTGTAATAAACAGTACTTTGAACAAAAGTAGAACAAAATATATTACATTTTTGATCAATAATGCAGTAAACCGATACATTGACCTAGAGTAAATGCTGCTGCTAAATGCCTCTAGCCTACATGGCTGTTCACACTACATGCTTGAAAGAGAAGCTAGATAACTTTGTTTGGCTACCAAGCCATGTTAGATACTTCTTCAACTCACGTTCATTTACGTGTCCCCTCTGGTTTAATCATTCCCAATGCACCAACTGTAACTACAGACATGCGAGTCGCAGATATATTTACCATTGCTTCATTTAGGCAGAATAAGTTAAATGCTACAGTTTAATCACTCATTGACGGTCTTCCACTGATAAACATGGCATTAGCTAGCTTTGTGGGTAACCTAATTTAGCAATGGACAGCGTTATAAGTTGCTGTATGCAATGTTGCCAAAGAAGTTTTAGAAGTGATGGGGAGAAATGATAGGACCGTTGTTTGTTTACTCATTAGAACTGCCACACTGATTCATATATAAACCTACAATCAGTTTTGTCAACAGCTAAGTCTACACCACTCAATTACCGTAATGTTAAACGTAATTTTGATGTTTGACTGACCGCTTCATGTTAATGCAGCAAAACCAGGTATGGTTGACATAAATGTCATAACATGGTTGAAGAATCCATACTCTGTTTCTTTTTAATTGTCATTCATCAGCTGTTATAAACACTAATACCGATTTATCTGCAATATCGGCCGATAATATCGGCATGCCGATTTATTGGTCGGGCTCTAGTGCTAACCATACTCAACTAGATTAGTGTGGCTGCCAAGTGACGGGGGTAACTTCTGAGGATTTATGAGCATGACTTGGAAGAAATGGGGATAAAATTAATAGTGAAAATTTTTGATGTTTCATTTTTAGATTTGTTGAAATAGAGATGAAATCTGTGAAGTTTGAGGACTCGCTGTTTGAAAACTGCTATTTTGAGGACATCAGGTCAACTGAGACATTCTTCAAGAACTGCACCATCAAAAACACTGTCTTCTATAATACTGGTATTCTGATGCACAATGTGATTTCTATGAATTTCATGACATTTTTGCTTTTGATTGCTTGGGTGATATATGACATGTTTTCTAATTTACAGACTTGTGGGAAGAGAAGTTCATTGACTGTAGAATGGAAAATACCACCTTCTTACATCCCAAAAAAGGCTGCCATCTAAATTATGAAGAGGAAAATGATATTGTAATATATCTGGTCAGCTTCCTTGGTAGCCTTTCAGTGTTACCTGGCAACATTATAGCAGGTTTACTAATGGACAAGATAGGGAGAATCAAGATTATCGGTAAGTGACACTTAGATGGCCATTTCAAATTCAGTTAATGTAATGATTTCAGCCACGTTTCATGTTAGAGGGATATAATTATGTATACATTTTAACGTTTGTTTGTGTGTGTGTGTGTGTGTGTGTGTGTGTGTGTGTGTGTGCGCGTGTGTGTGTGTGTGCGCGCGCGCGCGTGTGTGTGTGTGTGTGTGTGTGTTTTACAGGTGGCTCCATGCTCGTCTCTGCCGGTTGCACATTCTTCTTATTCTTGTGCTTCAGTCAAGGGGCTGTCATAACTTTTCAGTGCCTCTACTTTATGGCCTGTGCATCAGCCTGGAATGGTATTGAGGTCATAACAGTGGAAATCTATCCAACCTCTAAAAGGTGATACTCATTCTCTCACATTCTCACTTTTCAGTCAAGTGTCATAGCAAAGCAGCTTTAATGGAATGATGATATACACAAAAACATAATGAAGGTCAAGTCTTCATACTGCAGCAGACTGACAGTAAATAATACCATCTATGTGTTCTCTAACACGGCACTGGTTTCCTGCAGGGCCACGGCTTTCGGCGTGTTGAATGGTATATGCAAGCTGGCAGCCATCATTAGCAGCATCATCTTTGGTTCATTCATTGGCATCACCAAGATTATCCCTATCTTTCTGTCCTTCACGTCCCTGGTCTGTGGGGGACTGCTTTCCGTAAAGCTTCCTGAGACACGGGAGGTCATCCTTCAGTAAAAGCCAAACTTACAAACATTAAGGCCTAGCACCACTGACTGGTCCAGTGGGGAACTGGACTTTCTCATGCACAGCAAACTGAAGCTGATAGCATGAGGACTGAGTCTCTTTATCATCTCTTTATCATTAAAATGAATATGGTGTCCCTATAGGGCCGGTTTACCACCATTGGACAGGTCTTCTTCAATATTTTACACTACCACTTCACCCAACATTGCAACTAAGCATTGCTTCACTCTTCTCCCACTTATAGCTCAGCTTAGTTTAAACAGCAGTTGAACTTATTAGGAATGAAAAATAGTAAGTGGGTCATGTGTTGCTAAAGACATGATGTTGTGCTATAATTTTTGATTAATCAGCAAGAAGCCCAGAATTTGGATCATTTCAGCAAGTATTAGCTGAAATTGTTTCACATAAATGCTCTTCCAACATCATTGTTTTATTTTAAGGGGAGAAGAAACTTTCAAACAAATCTTAGGCATCTGCTATGGGTATTTTATTTTTATCAATGCTTTGTATGTTACTTTCCATCAGAAGGCTTTATATGTAAGCTTCTGGCTCATGTAAATGTCCTTTTTGGGCTTTTCTGGCCTGGACACAAATCACAAAACTGTTATTTATTTCAAGGAGTGTATGTATCTGTAGATGTACTGTTGTTTTTGTTGTATTTGTTTACTTGCGATAGTATATTTTCTTCAGCTCTAGAAATGTATTCAGAATAATGCACTTATCTTCTCAGTGGTCTGCCATGCCTTGCCACGAAATGTATTTTTAAAGAACATCATTTAACTGAATATTTTGACATTTTATCAGATTGTTTTTATGATTAAATGAGAAGAAGGCCAACGCACATTTATCAATGAGGTACAGATATGGATACTGATATACAGCATTCTATACTGAGGAATCCTCTATACTCAAAACTCTAGAGCAAAATGATTTTAATGACTGCCAGTCTTTTTGTTGCGAACGGTCTCTGAACGGTCTGTGAACTGGTTATTCTGATTTGGAAGGTAGAGTCTGAAATGTATTTTAATATAGAAAGTTTTATTTAAGGTGACATGAAACATATGGAATGATTCAAAAGAACTCAAGCCGTATTGGAAGCTTGATAAATGCCGACAGGGCTATGCATAAAATGAGATCCATTTGGCTTTTCCCTCTACAAAAAGTATTAAAGATGAAGATGTGCCCCCTCTTTTGAGTATCGTATAAATATTCGGTTTGAAAACATTTTCAAAATAATATGCATAGATTATCTCATGTGGTTTTATTTTAAAATTTAAGGAAAGTCTTCTACTCAAAACACTTCAAAATTATTTTTATAATCAGAATGACTACTCCAAATATTCACAGATATATGTGCAACATAATGTTTTTTTAAAGCTCTGGATAAGGGATGGCCTCTTTCACTCTTAAATGAGTGACTGTCAGGACGTTAGCCTTACTCTACCTGAATTGGACCAATGTCATTTTGGCACAACTATGAATAACATGACTCTTTAACTAGATGAGAAAAAAGAATGGGCTGGTATATATAGATCTTAAAAGTATTATTTTTATTTAGAAATTAATTATTAAAAAGTACAATCCAAACTGAAGCCATAATTTGTTCTTTTTATATTTTATGTTCTCAATGATGTGATAAAAGAATCAGACAACCTATACCTTTTTGTTTTGTGAAAGTAAAATAATAAAACTAAAAATCTTGATACATGTTATGTGGAAAAACCTCTCAAATTTTAATGCCTTTGCTTATGCAACATTCAGATGTCCTTATACCATAATAAGTATTGTTTTCCGGTAAAATTTGTGTAAATTCATGTGCTTGCATGGGGTGGGGGGTGATGACCTATGAAAAGAATCTCGGTAGTAACTGACTCTAAAGACTCAGATCTCGTGTAAAGTGATGTGTGAAAAAGTAGTGTGCTTAGCTGTAGCAGTTGTCAAGGATCCTGCATCGAATGGAAAATAATCCAAAATTCAGATGTTTGTAGCTGGCATGACACTGTCACTCATTGGCTCTAAAGCTGAGATAATGTTACCTGAGGGAACTGGAGAGGTCAGAGCTGGAAAAATAAACATAAATGCCAGATTCAATTCTACCAGCACATCAAAAAGTTACTGAACACAAACTCTCACTCATTGTAGACATGCATAGACGCACAGATACAAACACTTGTTGGGTAAAGTTCCGTTTTCTACAGAATACATTTATGTTACACACATGAACAGCATATACTGATAATGAATATACTGAGCATCATAGAACATGTTAGTAAGATACATTCTAGGGTTGTGTTCCCTACAGTTTGTTCATTCAACACTTTCACTTCCGAGAAGCAGCAGAAGTGTCACGTCACACCTTGGGGTTCAGCACAAAGCCCATTGCTCTCTGTCTAGCCATTACTGACCATTCTCATCGTCTAAATGCAGTAGTCAATACTATGGTTTCTACAGATATGCATAGTATCAGCTGTGCTGCCAAAGCTCAGGGTTGAGCAGTGTGTCATTATCAGAGAGCATTTTGCTCACTCCCTCTGTTAATTTCCAATTCTTACACCAGTTCACTCCCACAACAGTTTTAACTACTATTGTAGCTCTGGTCATACATCCCTGAGGCTGAAAGCAGAAACTTCACCATCTACCTAGCCCATTAAATATTCAAATAGTTTCCCTTCCTTGTACAGACATGTTAGCATTTCAGTTAATTCATTTTTCGATCTCTCTAATGTTGCAACTGGATATCATTTGCATGAAGAATCAAATATATTTTGTAATATTGGTTGGTGAGTCATCTAACTGAATTCTTCCTTCTTCCATGCTCTTGAATACACAATACTACTACTGAATACACTGGCAGAGACAACAATTCAGCACCCTCTCCTGGTTAAAATCCAAGAGACCACTTGTTTTCACTCCATTATCACAAGTCCAGGGCAAAACAGCACAATTTGTCATCCTCCAATGGCCAACAGTCATCTCAGAGATGCATGTTACTTTGGTTTGAAAGAAAGAAAGAAAGAAAGAAAGAAAGAAAGAAAGAAAGAAAGAAAGAAAGAAAGAAAAGAGTATAACCCTCCTCACACTAAGCAGGAAACCTGATTAAGAATTTTGCTGTTCAATACATTTCAGTTTCAAGCTTCTTTGCGAAAATTTCCTTGAACACTGTTTTAAACACAACCCTTCAGTTTACTTTTTGACAATTTCACGCAGGGCTATGTTTTGTCCTACTGACACATCATGTTACTTAGCCATGGTGTTCAGACAAGCTATGGCAAGATGAACAGCACATGCAGGGCAGACCTGGAAATATGTGCCTGCTTTCAGTTGTAGTAAGAACTGTATGGATTGAATAATACCTGTAACATGCAAATACATTTAAATGTTGCAAACACATTTTTGCAGCATAACGTATAAAAACTTTGTGAAATGTGAACTGCCTGAGCCTAACTAAATGTTGCTATAACATGTTTTTTTATAAAATGGTTATATGGTTAATGCAGCTACCATGTAAGGATTGTTACAAAGAAAATAAAATATAAAAAATATCATTCTTTATCATATTTATTATGCTCAGTGAATGTAAATGAAAGAAATACTATATAATGCGTATGTCACCTCTGAGACATTTATAATAATGCACAATATTGGAGAAGTAACAGACAATGTCTGGTAAAATGTTATTCATAGGAACATTAGTCATTAGTCATTAGTTATTGTGTTAAGCCAGTGTCATTTCTGATTTTGGGGAACTCCAAGCCACCAAAAGCATCTGAGTCACTTACTGAAGAAATCAGTAATATTAGAGACCACATATCATCAAGGAACACAACTGGACATTCTTCTCAGTATTTCTTACTAGTCGTACCAAGAATTGGGTTGTTATCAGTTTCAAGGAATAGAGCCAAAGATATGTAACCTACAATTTTTTATCTAGTCACAAATCATTCTAAGGGGAGGAAACAGGATTCAGCCAAAACTTAATGTGATTTAAGAAGAACTCTAGTCTCATTTTTTCTGTTGCTACTGCTAATTCACACCAAAGCCTTGATACTTCAAAGAAAAGCCTTCTGTCTCCCACAGAACCCTTGCCTGTGGTGTGACCTCTATTCTGAAGTGTTGAGCAGAGCACTTGAGATGCTATGTAAGACTTCATGCAGGATATACAGACAAGCTTGACAGACTGTCAATATCCACCATATCTCCAGCGACACACAGCCTGCCTAGCTCAAGGCAGAGTGCAACTATGGATGTCTCCAACTCTTCTCTTATTCATCATGATAACAGTGCTTATCCATTTGACTTTGAAACCTTGTCTGAAGAAGCTCATGCCACTTCAGATGTTAGATACTACAGTGCCTGCATAAGCCACCTTTTCAGTGAACTTCTCATCTGTCCATGATGGTGTGAGCATGGAGATATCACATTTTCTCAGATTCAGTGATTACAGTTTACAGGTTAAGAAACAGCCAAAGCCACTGAACAGGAGTGATAACCAAGGTCTAAATCTCCTGGGAAAGATTGTGAGAATGCCAGTGAAAGGGAAAGGCTGACGATTAGGGACATGATCAAAGCTCTTCATCAACTTCAGAGCCTCCTGCCAACCTCTGTGGCTTCTGCCGGACAAACCTGAACCAAGATAGAGGCTATGCATCTGACCACCCACTACATGATACTTCCATAGATTCAAAGTCATTCACACTTTGGATTCAACCAGGATTATTTGCAGCAACTACTTTCTACGGTCAATGTAGACAGAAAATAAGATTTAATGCAGTTAATCTCAGCAGTGTTCCTGAGACAAAGCTTATAGCAAACACAACTTTAAATTATGTACATAAAATGTCATTCATTTATTATATTTTTATACTTGAGAAATGTATTTATAGCACAGTTTCGGACATGTGGGTTAGAATAAACTACATCACATGTATACATTTGGATGTATTTTTGATTATTCCCTCAAGTTTCATTCATGTTACCAGTTCCATATGAATTTTACACAATGATATATATATATGTGTGTGTGTGTGTGTGTGTGTGTGTGTGTGTATATATATATATATATATATATATATATATATATATATAAACAATAATACAAACCAAATAAACCACACCACACCACAAACTTCCTGCATCACTTCCTACTCTCCTGCCAAATACATATGCATCCTGTCTTCCATTTGTGCCATCTGATTGTTTCTTCACCCAAGTCTTTGATCATGAGACAGTCCCTTTCACCAACTTTTACTAAACTCAAACTGGAAAGCTCACACAAGTAAGGAAGTTCATTGCAAGTCATTAAAGGTTTGTAAATGCATACATTATTGTTAGATAAAAGAAAGGATAGAACTCTTATGTCCTGAGTAAACTGATTGCATTGATGTAATGCAAAACAAAATATCAAAAATAAGCTGAGACAAAATAGAAGATAAATTATAATTCTGTACAACTGCATCAAATGTAAAGACATCTGTTAGACATCTGTTAGAAAATGCTGATAAAGACTATACTGAATCTGTACTTTTAAAAAAATCACCTGGAAATCTAAAACTGATTATGCCCGATATGGGAAACTTTGGGAGGCTGTCATGCTGTTTCTGATATGAGCCATTTCATGACTTCCTCCTTATTCTCGTTCACCCATTTTATGTTGGCTTTGGTTGTCTCAATGGCCTGTTCAACTGCCATTGTCGCAGAGCCAAATCCAACCTGGGCGTTTTCCTCCTTGAATTGTTGTAGCTGTCAATGGTAAGAGACAAAGTAGTCACCTAATTTTATACATTTTTAATACTGTAACACTGGTAGATAATAATTTCTCATTGATAATAATGACAATTTACAAATGAAATAGAACCCAGCTCAGCAAACAGACAGCACAGAGAGAACAGACAGTAATTCTTAAACTACAGGCTGATATTTTCAACAGTCACTTAAAACAACCCTGATCATTGCAGGATGAGATCATCACATGTTTTAAGCGATTAGAATAAATTCAAACTCACAAGTATTGCTTTTCAGCTTACCTGCTTAAGCTCAAATTCTGTGGAGAACCTTTTTGTAACACCGGTAATAAGCCTTCCAAATGAGAGTGATCCACCGCCGTAGCTAAAGAAAGGAGATAAAACATAAAACAAATTTGTGAATATATTCAAAATATCTTTTCATCATTTAGAGATTGCAGATTGTAAAGTAGCTCCAACTTACTCGCTAAAAATATAATCCCAGTTTGCTCTGATAAAGTCCCATGCTAATGGCTGTCCAACCACATTGCCAGCAATGTACACAATGGCGAAGGTTGCATCTTGTTTCCTTATTTTCGTTGGATCCAATGTGTAGTCCAGGTACCTTGACAAAAACATTTTTCATTGGTTTTGCAGGTATCATTTGAACTGACTTTTCTTTTCTTTCGTTTTTTTATAAGTGTGTGACTATAATGGCAGATTCGACTGCAAGAGGTCAGTGTGATTGTTTACCTGTTCAACAGCCATGGAACTTTAGTGCATGATAGCCCATACATCAGCTTGTCGGCCTCTGCTGCAATTGTAGAATTTTTAAACATCATCCAGCCAAAGTCCCATTCTTCTACACCACCAGCAGCAATAGCATTGCAGTAAACAGTTGATTTGAGGTTTGAATTAATTCTGAAAACCAAACCACACATAGGCAAGAATGTTTATGAAGGTTTGTGAAGAATTCATTAATGGGTGAATACAGAAGAAAAAGGATGTTGCACCCACGGGTTGCTGTCAGGGTTCTGCATCCATTCTCTGTACCATCTTGTTGTCAGATCTGTGCACTCCTTCAAACCAGTACTACATGCTAGTGAAATGGCATTTTCCTGGTTGTATCTGCGGATGACCAGACACTGAGGGTTATATATGTATAAGCAAGTACCGGATGATGAATTTTTAATGAATTTTTTAAATCCATTGTAAAATACCTAGCTCCAGTAGGTGATTTGTAAGGGGATGATGGTGATGCCATCCCCCTTGTTAGCAAAATGACCAAAAAGTATCACCCTTGTTAACCTGCCCTCCCCCTATATGCTCTATAGAGTAGTGTCAGTGACCATTGAGCCATCCCCCTTGTTAAAAAATAACAAATCACCTACTGCCTAGCTCTAATATAATTACTATGTAACAATAAACAAATAATTTGTGACTGTACCAGAAGAGATATTATGTCATTATAGCATTGTAGGGTAGCGGCTAATTTAAAAAAAAAAAATGACAAGAAAATGTTATTAATTACTGTTCAGTGTGACTTGTGGGAATATTTGTCCAGTTTGATGTGATATCCTTGAAGTGTTCAAATAAAGGCGAGACTTTTCCTTTGAGATAGTTCTGAAAAGAAAAGCTGAGCATCAGAAGTTGACTTGGCCATTTTAGGTTTCACTCATAGTGTATGCCTATGAAACCACTCAAGTATTTTCCATGTACACTAATAGTCCATTGAATCCCGTCCTCTATTTGCTCACAAACATTTTCTTTTCTTTCTTTCTTCAAAATGGGCTACATTAATGTCAAATGTCGACGGATGAGAGTCATCTCTTCAGAAACAAATCCCTTTTCTCAACAACCATAATAGAGGGGCTCTTTCAAATCATACCCATATGTGCTGCTGATATTGATAGTCACTGAAGGTTTCAATGGAGATAAAATGGTCAGGAAATTTATAGATTTTCCACCAAATGACCCTTTCTACCAATCAGTGTGCTGTATACATGATTCTGTAATAGGCCTAAGGACAAAGTGTTAAACAAGCTCCTGAACAACTGAACATTTATGATGAAATTCATTTAAAAACTGAATATTTAAAAGAAAGCATAATTCACAGCATCAATAAAGTTATTCCTTGTAGAGATGATGAAACTTTGTCTGCCACAAGCGTTTTCATACTTGAAACCTACATTGGACACGCCATTATACTGACCTGCATTGCCCCATAGACTTCAGTGCGATCAAACATAAGAAAGAAATAACCCAAATTGTCAATGGCTGATTCCCATGGCATGTAATCCTTCTCCTCAGATAAGTACTTTGTTGTACTCAGGGCCAGTGTTGTACTGACAATCTTTGCTCTTGAAAGAACAAAAAGAAAAGTCAAAAGGATTTACACAAGGGTCATCTGAAATCCTAGAGGGTATGTATTTGGAGCCTTACCTTGCTAGATTAAACGCATCATCTATTATTTGAGCTCTGTTGATAACCGGAATCATCTATATGATAAAAAGCAAGTGTGTTTGTAAAGCTGGCTGATAAGATGTTGAAATGTAATATCAAGGTGCTGACCAATTAAAACAAAACAAAAACCATAATGCAGGATAGCTCAGAGAATTACAGGTCAGAGGACATTTACCGTGTGGTCCGTGCTTAATTGTGTTAGAAGGCGCTGCCAGTTGCCCTCGTCATAGTTAACTCGGTAGTATCCCGAAACATTAAGATTGGCAAGAACCCAATCATTTGTTTTCATCGGGTCATTCTGAGCTGTGTGATTAATTACATCAGAGTAAAGGGACTGAAAACACAATCTATATGGGTCTTTAAAAATGTCATACTGACTGGATTGAATCAGTTTAATGTCATTTTACACAGATCTATCCAGACTGCCCAGTTATCAAAGAAAAAATGCTATACCTGTTTCTTCAAGCAGCCAGTGTTGTCCCTGATCCATTCCATTCTTCATCCATTTTATAGGCACAAACCATACATAGCTGAAGTAACAAATGACTAAAATTAGCACAGCAATACTTCCCACATACCTGATCATCTCTTTTTTGACAACCTAAATTGTTCAGCAAAATTGATATTCTGGGTGATACAATACAAACAAATAAGAACTATTGTGAAAGAGTAATGGAAAACATTTCAACCATACTTGTACTGGGACGGTCTGTCCACTGGCGAATCTGGGTCTAAGAGGAAGTGCTTTTGACTAATCTGTCCTGAGGCTGTGTTAATGGTGACGACTGGGAAGCCCATCTGGAGTATCCAGCGATTCATGATTTCAGTTACACTGCTTGGAATTTGCAAACCTGGAGTTGTGTCCACTGCCTTTAAAGTACATAAGACATTTTTGAGAATGATACAGAAGGGTCATTATGGTTTGAATGGAGTTACCACAATAATACAATTACATAGCACTGACTGACTCACATCTTGAAGATGCTTCCAAAGGTCTGTATAAACTGTGTTGCTGTAGGCAAACTGTTTCAAATAAGCCTGCAAAGAAAGAATTTAACACGTTGACGGCTGTAAAAAAAACAAACAAGGGGTAACGTTCAATGTGCTGTACAATCAAAACTCCATCAAGTGCAAAGGAATCAAAACTTACACTAAGTCCCTTGACAAAGACAGGCTCAGACAGAAATTCAGACAGCATTCTCAGCACAGCTGCACCCTGTATTTATGAGAAACACAACTCAGTACCAACTTATCACCCATCAAACACTATGCATAAGGTTAAAAATGATGGTACCTTGCTGTAGGTGATAGAGTCAAATAGTTCATTGATTTGCTCTGGCCTCATTATTTCATCTTCTGGTGAAGACAGTGGGTGCGAAGAGGCCAGGGCATCCACTGCAAACACCTTATGAACCTCATTCAGCACCATCAGGTCTTTCTGCAAGGGAGAAATGTACAATTTTGTTTTATCACATGACTGTTATAAAACTGAAATTTGGAATGAGAGGCACAAGATACCATCAGCATTAAATATGTAAGACTTACAATAGTCCAGTCAGGTTCAACATCATTCACCCCAAGATATGAGACATAGGTTGCAAAGCCTTCATTTAACCATAGGTCATTCCACCACCTCATGGTCACAAGGTTTCCAAACCACTGAGGACAATTCAAATGTAGTGTTAACACAATACACATTTTAGATATTCTATATAAAATATAAGAAGTGTAAATATACCTTCCACTCACCATGTGTGCCAACTCATGAGAAATCACAGTTGCTACCCACTCTTTGTCTCCATTAGAGGACATGTTGCGATCGTAAAGGAGTGCTGTCTCTCTATAGGTGATGAGACCCCAGTTCTCCATGGCTCCAGCACTGAAGTCAGGAAGAGCTATTTGGTCTGGTAAGGACAGAGTAATTATAAATTCTCCTCAAGCTGGTGAAAGACCTTCAGGTTGACTAATGGTACATAGTTAATGCTCTGTACAGAATCATAAGAGAGGGACACAGCCTTGCACTTGCTTTTTTAGTTTGTTTGTTTCATTAACTATGAGGAGATTATTTCAGTTAGCTTGATCTTTTCATGTATAACTAACCTAGACATTGTCTGTGTTCATTACAGTGTGGCGATAAAACCATGTCTCCCTGTAATAAAATATTAAACAAAAAAACATGGCGTCTGCATACGGGTCATGTTCATTGTTTACAAATACCGGCCAGGTGATATTGCGCCTTCTCTCTCACTTCCTCTACCTGTTGTGTCGCACCTGAGCGCTCCTGGCTCGCTTACATGCGTTGTCCGGACGCGCTCAGCAGGTTTTGTGTGTCCTGGAGACAGCGGCTTTTTGTCCATACTGCGGCGTTTTTTTTTTTAAAACACACCGGTAAGCTCCGTGTTAACGTCTCTGCTTCACATTTCAGCTGTGAATTGTTTGACCATTTTTAGCAGGTGACATGGCAGCGGTCTGTCCGATTTTGTACTTTTACCTCTTTTGGCCAGTCAAGTCGCTGACCGTACAAATAGCAGGCTGAAAGCCTAATGGGGAGGATTTTCTTTTGGGAGGGTTTCCGTCGGTTAATTGTTTTATTTCCTGCTTATTCAAATTTTTATCCTATTTTCTATTTTCCTTTGGCACCCGGGTTGCCCATGTATATTTCGCCGCTGAAATTAATTGTATTTAATTTAGTCCTGTAGCTGCGTTTTCCTTAGTATGTTCATTTTTGTTTGACATTGTTTCTGTTGTAAGCAGGCGACTCGAAGCGGACTGTGACTGAAGAACACTTTTTTTTCCTTTCCCCTTCCTCTTTTACTGCGGCTACCACAGTCCTTCCTCCGAGGCGGAGGACCTTTATTTAAACTTAAAGGGACTTTGTTTATTTATTTATTTATTTATTTTGCCGTTAACCGAACAAGGAAACACAATACAACACAACACAATCTATTGAACGAATCTGGTCTGAAAAAGTTTTTTTTAAGTAAATGAATTGTTGTGTTGAATAGTTTGTCGTGCTTGGTTTACTCTACCTAAGGCCAATGGAAGTATTATCTTATAATTTTATTCATCTATTCATTTATATATTTTTACCGCTCTGTCTGAGTGGCGGTGGATATCACCTGGCCCTGGAACGATTAAAACTGTCCCACTACCGCCACAACAGATTGGGTTTACATTTGGAATTTTGATAAATATTGGTCAAAGTTGACAGGAGGACAAGCAGCAGGTGACACACTATCATCTGGTGTGTACAGCACATTTTAACTTGAACATGTTAACTTGAGTCATTCATCAATATATTACTCTTCCCCACTGCATCTGTTCTCTTTTTCTTTCTCAGTACATGAATAAAAAAGTTGGAAAAATCCTCATGACTAATGAGTAATGCCTGACTCTCAATTACAGAAAACCATCATACCAGAAAAATATGCCATCTATTACTCATAAGGGAGGCGAAGGAAATGATACATATTTGGATGCCTTGTTTTGCAGAAGCAACTCCGTAAGTGACAGATTGAAAAATCTTCCAGTAAAGAGTAGTTACGACTAGCCAGTGTTACTTTTTGCTCTTCTTTCAAGTTTCATGAAATAAATAAATCATTGTGCTTGCTGCTGTCTTCATTTTGTCTCCCTTACCTGATTTTTTGAGAGGATACGGAGAATTGTAGTACTTTTCAAAAAATTTGAGAATGGGCAGGGTTTTACTGAGGGCGTATTCTCCTTGTCCAGCTGCAATAGCTTCTTTTCGAGCCCAGATTCGGATCTAGGAGGGAAAATATTCTCTCAAATTAATACCATCAATTCATTTTACACGGATAAATAGTTAAGTGCTTTTGTAAACAGACTGTACTCCTTATGAAAAAAGAAAATTGATTGAAGTCTTATTATGAAACATTTACCAATACTTCATCCGACGGAGGTGTTCGTATAAAAGTGAATTCGCTAACAACAAAGGCCAACAAATAGGTTGACATTTTCTCCGTAGGCTCAAATCTAGTCCGGGAAACCTCATGACCATCTACATTGATGTTTACGGTCTCTGAAAACAGGTAAACATAAATTATAGAAGATAAAATGATCAAGAGACAGATGCTTTTACAAAAAGTGAACTGCTCAAAATTCTGCTCAGAATTTAGGTACTCCTAATAAGATAAATGTAACACCAGAACCAGTTCAGCTTTGCCCGCATTATGGTGTGAAGAATGGCTAACTTACCAATCTCCATGCCATTTGCCAGAGCAACAGTTCCACGAGGGTGAATGAGAGTCAGGTGAAAGATGGCTTTCATTGCAGGCTCATCAAAACAGGGAAAGGCTTTCCTAGCATCTGTGGGTTGCATTTGAGTTGTGGCAACAACTCTAACAAAATAATAGTGATATCAGTTGAAAGCTGAATAGTATGTAACTGTCATAATAAGAGATACATGCTCTGAAGTTTGTGGTGTCATATTACACACTTTTGCTTGACTTTCATTTTTCCTCACCAAAAGTATCATATGATGCAGGCCAAAAACCTCATATAAATCATTATTATTATTTATTATCATTACATTTCTAATTTGTCAAGTATTTATACCCAAGCATTCCTTACTTTTTCTCTCCATTCTCATAGTATTCGCTCCTATAAAATCCTCCAAGGTCGTCAGAAAGTTCTCCTCGAAATTCCATGTAGAGCCAGTAAGATTTCCCAGTTTGTAATTTACCATTCAGCTGAATGACTAAGTACTGTGTTTTTTCCTGAAGCCACGTGCTATTGATGGTAGGTGCTGTTGTGCCATCCATACCTGTGAGCTGGGCATGGTGCCCCTCTTGCATGGTAAAATTCAACTTGTTAGAGTGAATAAGGATAAGGTCTGTCTCTTTAACACATCTGAAAGCAACACCAGATTCTCCTGTGAAGATGTACATGCCATGTTCATCCATTTGAAGCCGTGGCCAGAGAGTCACATTGTAATACTCAGGTTCCAATGTGTCAGGAAGCCTGTATTTGTCCCAAGGTTCATTGGATGGTGTCGGGGTGGTGGAAGCATGAGGTGATGGAGTGGTGGAGACCTGAGCAGTTGTCCCTGCGCCATCCGTAGGTTTTGGCACATTTTTTGATTTTTCTTGAGAATATACAACTGACAGAGCAATTATAGTGGCAGCCGCTGCAACTCCCACCACAGTGAGAACAATTCCCAAAGTCTTGCTGATGTAGAAGCCTTTCCCCATGTTGAGAAGACCCTGTGAAGTCTGAGGGAGAGCCTATGTCTATTGTAGAGTCTTTAAAGATATTCGTTCAAGTTAATAGTTGACTGCATTTGGGAGGGTACGTTCATGTCTATCTCTGTTGCAATAAAGTAGAAGTGATAACAGAGTGCTGACGATTCTAACCTCAACCCCTCCCATTCTTTCATTGAGAGATCCTGTTTTTAACTTCCACATTGCTCAGACATTATCATCATATGACAAGATACAGAGTTCAAAGAATCTTGTAAATGATATCTCATCCGCAACCACAGAACCATGTTGGATAGATCATTTGGTTTGTCAGACTGAAGAGTATCACTTGAAAATCATTTCTTTCATCAAAGTAAGTTTCCGTAGCTCACGTCCCTTATTTGTTTTGTGTGAACTGTGTTTAGGACTATATGTTAAATTCTTGTGTAGTCGCACATATCCCCATAACAGTGCATACATTTACAAGAAACAAGTTCATATAATCATCAAGATCAGTTGTTTGAACTCACTCAAATGACAACACCTGCATAATCTCGTGTTCATAATGATAAGACACATGGTTTCATAACCTTGTCTTTACAATAAAAACATCCAACTATCTTCCTAATGATAATACACATGCCTTCACAAAGACAAAAAGGGCAGAGCAATATCTTCCTTGAAAAAAAGAGTACCGAATAGGAATCTAAATCTAAGCTTCCATTTTTCTCTTAAAAAGTTGCAACCAGGAAAAACACCTGTGGTAAGGTTGTGTCCTGCGACTTTACTATGCTGTTATGGCCCATGTGTCTAAGAGTCCTTGACATTACAGTACATTTTGTGCAGAGCACTCCTATCAGCGTGTTGTGTTACTTAAAGCTGTGACACAATTTGCAGTGTGGGAGGATGTGGTGCCTGTGTTTGCACGTGTCTGTGGAAACGTGTCATGCTTAACTCTCCTTCATTCAGCTGGCTGTTTTACAAGACAGTGATATCAGAGACTATTATCAGAAGATTACCAAAAATGGTGATTTATAATAAACAGAATACAACGTCCAGTAACAAGTCACATTTCATCACAAAATGACTTTATTGCCAAATCGGTCTTCCAATTGATTTGACTTATGCTGTAGTCGCATAAGATTTAAAAAAAATCCAGTGTTATGTGGGCAAACATGAATCTAGTTAGTTTTAGTGTGTGTAAAGCAAAATATTCAGAATATAACCGACAACATTATATAAAAAAAGTAATATAGTAACCGCAATAAAACAAAAGAGTACAGGAAGAAATGTGTGTATAACAAGAGTGATGACAGTTTTCAAGGGTATACTGGACCAATCACCAATCATTTGTTGTAACAGATTAAGACAAAATAAAGGCAATTTTCCCGATGCCTTTGTAATAGCTTTGCAAAGGTCTCGAAAGACATAAAATGTTCTTTATGCCGATTCTGTGATAAACCACCGCAGGACCTGCTCCTTGTTAGCTGCCACCCATTTCATATTGACTGTGGTCTGTTCAATGGCTTGCTGTAGTGCCAGTGTCCCTGCAGCAAAACCCACCTGGGCATTGTCTTTCTGGAACTGCAGTAGCTACACGATAACACAAAAGGAAGAGGTACAGAATGTCACATTACAGAAAAATGCTACATGATTGTTTCTGTAGAAGTGTTGAAATGATTTAGATGTCATAACTTGTTCTAAAGAATAAGGTGGGTGTCATAACTGCTTGTGAAAATTCAATTTATTTCATAAGATTTTGGGATTTTGACATTTTTTTGTCACTCTTCTGTCTCTTTGTTTTGTCTAACTTTTTAGACTTAAAAGACTTCTAATTTTTCCACACTTCAGAATTGATCAGTATCTTCTTCCCCTTTATGTTCTTACCTTAAACAGTTCTTAATGATGGTTTGATGCATTTCGTTCATTGGTCATAGCTGAGTTTTACAATGCTAATATTATGAGCCTGAATATGTTTTACTGACTGACTTAGGTAGGATTTTGTCCCATTTCCAACCAAAATGGCTAACTGTTTTCACCTAGTTATCACTGTAAGTGGAATGTTTCAAAACTTGCTTTTATTTTAGTTGTTTTATTGTTTATATATCTTAAAGTGTAAATATTAATGTGGAAGCAGTGCTGAGAACAATGACATCACTTCCCTGCCATGTCAGCATTATGTACGTGTACCTGGTTGAGATCAAATTCCGTGGAAAATCTTCTGGTTATGTCTTTAATGAGTCTGGAGAATGAGAAGGATCCATCCCCATATCTAACAGAAAGGACAGAGAGACAACACGATTTTTGTATGAATGTTAAGTATGAATATTATATGAATTCATAAATGGTACACATGCTAATTTAGTTGCAAATACTTCACTTGAGTACATGACAAAAGAAGAAGGCGTATTATGTATTTTATGGCATTATACAGAACAGCCAAAGTAATTTGGCTAATATAAAACAGAAGGTGGTTTCTGTGTATGAGTGTAGGTTATGGAGTTCAAACTACTCTGGGACATATTTTATTGCACTTACGTTTTAAAGATATACTTCCATTTTGCTCTCACAAAGTCCCAAGCCAAAGGCTGACCAACAGCATTGCTTGCAATGTAGCCTATGGTTGATGTGGCATCCTGCTTGCGGATTTTATCAGGTTGCAAGGTGTATTCAAGGTACCTTTTTAAAGGATTCCAAGAATTTCATTACCAGTTCACTTAGGAATAAACGGTTTCTCATTTAAGTGTTATCAAACTCTCTATAATATGTTTAAATAGGAAAAGTACCTGTTCAGTAACCAAGGAATTTTGGTACAGGCAAGAGCAGACCTTAGTTTCACTGCCTCTGTAGCTACAGCGGCTTTTTTAAACATCTTCCATCCAAAGTCCCACTCTTCAACACCTCCTGCAGCTATAGCATTGCAGTATACTGTAGATCTCAGGTTTGGATGAATCCTACCAATCACAACATTATGCGTGAATGCTGGATATGAGATTTAACACATCTTTAGGTATCCAGAGGCCTCACCTCTATTTTGAGCAGTAACATGGCAGATAGGAGGATCTTGGCTGACTGATGTACTCACACATTGTTATCTGGATTCTGCATCCACTGTCGGAACCAGCTCCTGGTTAGTTGCCGGCACTCTTCCAGATGAGAGCTACATGCAAGTGACACTGCAATGATCTGAGTGAATCTGAGGATGCAGAGGAAATAGTAATGTGCAAATTACTGTTAGTCATGGAGAGGACAGAAAATGACAAATTTGTGAGGGAAGACTTTGATCCATTACTGGTCAGTGTGGCCAGAGGGTACCGTTGTCCAGTTGGAGGTGTGAATCTTAAAATACTCGAACAAGGGTTTGACTTGTTTCCTAAGGTATGCCTGGGACGAAAAAGTCAGTTGAAGTCAGTCTCTTGAAGTAGCAACACGTGGTAAACTTTGCTTTTGAATATTCACTTTGAGGTTGTTACCTGCATGGGTCCATAAACTTCACTGCGGTCAAACATGAGAAAGAAATAATTCAAACTTCTGATGGCAGATTCCCAGGGAATATATTCTCTCTCATACAAAAGGTATTTAGTCATCCTCAGAGCAAGTGTTGTGTTTATGAGGGACGCTCTAGGAAAAAGAAAAATTGTAACAACAACATGTCACAGAAAGAAGAGTCCTGGACAACAGAGGACACATGCACTGCATAGAAAAGAAAATGTACATCCATAGTTGTACATAATGTCTGAGCTGAACTCACATAATTTGGTCTGTCAGCAAGTATAAAAACAAACCTGTTTACTTGCTTCAACTTTGCTCCAGGAAAAAGATTAAGAAAAAAGCAGTAATAACAAGTGAAAGGCCCAGAGAAACATACTGTTACATTGTTCAAAATGAGAAAACAGCACCATTCAGGAAATGCTGTGCTTTAACATGACTTACATTAATGTACGTACCTAGCAAGACTGAGGGCATCATCCAAAATTTGAGCCCTATTCATCAGTGGGATTACCTGTTTGAGATGTACAGGAGAAAAGGAAGGGGAATGAGAAATGAACAGCAAGCCACAGTGAATTCATTATGCAGGAAGAAAGCCTCCAGTGTGTGTGTGTGTGCTTTTTTGTCCCACAGGGGCTTTCCAAATGAAATTTGAAAAGACACGTCCAAAGGCATGTGTACTCAGTTGTTCTCAAATAGATAACATTAAAAAAAACACACACTTCAGTGAAACAGTTGGTTTGACAGCTACCACCAATAACTTATTTTTTTTGACGTACTGAAATAGTTAAGTACGTGCAGTTAGCTTTCACTTAATGTGCTTTACCTTATGGTTGGACATTAGCTCAGCGAGAAGGCGCTCCCAGTTTCGAGTGTCATAGTTCACCCTGTAGTATCCAGAAACATTGAGGTTGGCCAGCAACCAATCATTTTTTACCTTCATTGGTTTGTGAACAGCTTTACAAAAGAGAGAAGAGAGAAAGCGTTTGTGTCATATAATCTACACATCCGCTCATTTTCACACCAACTGATTATTAGTGGGGGTTTTTTAATTTATTTGCACATCTTGGGATGGATCCTTCATCTTACCAGGTGCTTGGGTAGAGAAGGAAGGGGTGTTACAACTGGTTTGACATTACATACCTGTTTTATGAAGAAGCCAAAACTGATCCTGCTCCACACCTGATTTCATCCATTTTATGGGAACAAACCATTCATAACTAAACCAATGAATGAAAACAGAAACATCACCAGGTTTCATACTGCTATTAGCAACTCAACGTTGTCCATGTTCATTCTCGGTATGAATGGTTGTGTTTACAATCATACTTAAATTCAGAAGTCCTGTCCACCACTGAGTCTGGGTCCAGGAGAAAGTGCTTTTGGCTGACAGTTCCGGTCTGTGTGTCAATGGAGATCACTGGGAAACCCATCTGGAGAATCCATCGATTCATTATGTCGTGGATTTTGTGTGGCAGGTGTACTCCCGGAGTTTCCTGTACTGCCTGGTAGAGACATAATGAATTGAATCATTCCCAAAATTTCACAATAGGACAGAACTTTGAGCAAAGAGATCTACAACAGCCTAGAAAAACACAGTATTTTTTCCAATGTGGTGAAATTCCACCCTGTTTTGGAACTTACCTTTTCAAGATGATCCCAGAGGTCCGAATACACAGTGTTACTGAAAGCATATTGGCCCAGGTAAGACTGCAGTAAAGGAGAAAACATCATGTAGCAAGTACTGTTCTAAATAATTTTTATCATGATCTCTGGTATGTTTGACTTGTATGAATTTAGGTGATGGTAAGACTCACACTAAGTCCTTTGGCAAAAACAGGCTCAGTCAGAAATTCAGACAACATCCTCAGCACTGCAGCACCCTGTCATTACAGATGTTTCATTAACTAGTAGCACAGAGTAATATCACATCACTGAGGTTCTGGGTGAGATGCCAGTAACAGATGCTCCTTAAATGTTGTAGTAAAGTAGCAAAACATTGTAAATGTTGTTAGCAACTGAGCAGTGAATCAGCTGCAAAAGCAATCAAAAAGCAGCAAAGGTTTTCTGTGTTAAGAAAAGAAAAAAAACCATGAGCCTTTTGACGCAAATCTAAAACATTAGTTTTGTGTACGCTCCTGATACATTCCAGAACACACTAAATCATAAATGAACCCTGAGAGAAAACTTCAGGGCACATAGCCTGAATCGATAAGAACACATACTGCCAAATACGATTTGCAAACAAGCTGCTCCTCTCTTCATCTTTACTGACACTATCAGTAGTGTCTGAGATCACCTCAAAACAACATCAGAAGCAGTTAATGGATGTCAAATACTTCTTCCTTTATAACTGATTTTACTTTACATTATTATCTTGAGAGTTAGAGGATCTTTAAAAAAGAATACTTCACCTTACTGTAAGAAATAGTGTTGAACATTTCACTTATTTCAGCGGGCTTGTTGACTTCATCCTCTCTGCAAGAGAGAGGGTGAGAGGAGGCGAGGCTGTCCACAGCAAACGCCCTGTACACATCATATAAAATAATCTGGTCTTTCTAAGGAGAAGGGGGTCAGAGAGGGTGGGAGTGAGAGACAGAGCTGAGTTACCATCAGTAGCTATCAAAACACTTCACAGAGGAGTGGCTACATCATTTATTTGTCATATCATTTTAAGTGGGTCTGTACAGTTTAAAATGTGACGTCCCCAGTTTTTTTGTTTTGTTTTATTTTGGGTTTTTGTTTTTTTTTCCATTTCTGCCTGAAAAAGATGATCCTCTTACGATGTTCCAAGTTGGCTCTGCATGATCGGCACCAAGATATTCAACGTATGAGGCGAAGCCCTCATTTAACCACAGATCATTCCACCATTTCAGTGTTACAAGATTTCCAAACCACTGAAACAAAACAAACAAAACAAAATGTAATCAGCTATTTTGAGGAAATGATTCCTGGAAAATATGCCATTCTTTCTATTGTGTCCCACCATGTGAGCAAGCTCATGAGAAACCACAGTTACAATCCGCTGTTTGTTTCCATTGGCAGAAGTTTTGGGGTCATACAAGAGTGCTGTCTCTCTGTATGTGATGAGACCCCAGTTTTCCATGGCTCCTGAATTGAAGTCAGGAAGAGCAATCTGGTCTACAATGAGCAGAACAGATAATATGTGAGTTAGATCAGAGGGGCATATGTTCTAAAATTTATGTTTTGGAGTCAGCTGTGCCACAGGATAGTATATGTTTTCACCTGACTTTGACAGTGGATAGCCAGTGTTGTAATATTTCTCAAAAAATTCCAGTATTGGCTGTGTGATACTGAGGGCATAGTCCCCTTGTCCTGCATTGATGGCCTTTTTCCTTGCCCAGACTCGAACCTATTAAACAGTCAGAAAAAACAGAACATTTATGTCAAATATCATACTGTCAAGTCAGTCTGTTCTGATGGTGTAGTCATTATTCATAATTTAGTCTTGAATTCAGACATATGTAATGGAGGTGGACACTGAATTACCAGGACACCATTGCTGTCCTCTTCGGTCTTGAAAGTAAAGTCACTAACAATAAAAGCCAAAAGATAAGTCGACATTGGTTTTGTAGGTTCAAATGTTGTCCTGACAAGGTCAGCTCCCCCAATGTTGATGTTACGTGTCTCTGAGAGAGAGAATGAGGAGATACTTCATTGGATTTCTATAAACAAATTACGTAAGTACAAAAGTAAAAAGGTAATTCCTCATTATTTCCTCATAGTGAATAAATTCCATACTGGCACAGCAGAATACGCACTCATTCAGAACCTAAAACATTTCTACTAGTTTGTCAAGTTTTTAAGCACTTCTGATGAGTAGTTTAAACATCCTGTATCTTAAAACTACAGCACTTTTCACATTTTAAAACTACACAAACAGAATTTTTTAGCAATCATATTTATTCACAAAGTTGCCTGTATGACTAGAGAGTATCACCATAACTGTCTGGTCAATCACTCCCACTGTGGTAAATCACTAATCCACACAGCCCTGTGGCAGTAGTCGCAGTTCACTTGGAGAGAAAATACTCACATACTCACTTTAATTTCCAATTACCTATCAATATTTATGTTAATTTGTGGTGATGAAGGCCTTGTTTGATCCATTCTTGGACATTAAGTCAATGTGTTTTCAAATAGACAATAGTTTCTAACCAATATCCTGGCCATTTGATAAAGCAACAGTTCCAAGGTCATGGATGATAGCAATATGAAAGACAGCTTTCATGGCTGGTTCGTCAAAGCAGGGGAAAGCTTTCCTGGCATATGTCGCCTGCATTTGGGAGGTGGCAACAACTCTGGAAAACAACGTGAAAGTAACAAAGTCAAAGTAACACAATGAAAATGATGAGGCAATAATTAATAGATAATGATGTAGTATGAGATATGTATGCTAAAGTGAAATAAAAAACATTTTATATATGATTAAAACAAGGATGTCTATTTTGCATTTATTTCAATGCATTATCAGATATTGGTTGCAGCCATATAAAACTGAGTTGCATTGTGTATTTGTATTCCAAACACATAACTGTGAATTTCTCCTCACTTTTTTATGCCATCTTCAGTATATTCACTCCTGTAGAAACCTTGAAGGTCATCAGCAAGCTCTCCCTGAAATTCTGTGTACAGCCAGTAAGATTTTCCAGTTTGTAATTTACCATTCAGCTGAATGACTAAGTACTGTGTTTTTTCCTGAAGCCACGTGTTCTTGATGGTAGGTGCGGTTGTGCCATCCATAACTGTAAGCTGGGCATGATGCCCCTCTTGCATGGTAAAATTCAACTTGTTAGAGTGAATAAGGATAAGGTCTGTCTCTTTAACACATCTGAAAGCAACACCAGATTCTCCTGTGAAGATGTACATGCCATGTTCATCCATTTGAAGCCGTGGCCAGAGAGTCACATTGTAATACTCAGGTTCCAATGTGTCAGGAAGCCTGTATTTGTCCCAAGGTTCATTGGATGGTATTGGAGTGGTTGAGACAGGAGTAGCTGTTCCATGAGCAGACTTAGCTTCATTTTTTGACTTCTCTTTACTGTACAAAACAGATAATCCAATGATAGTGGCTAGAGCCACAGCACTCACGACAGTGGCTGCTATTGCCAAATTCCTGCTAATGTAAAAACCTTTCCCCATGTCAACTCAAGACCAAAAGTTGGATAATCAGTGAGTGTGCTGACTTTTTCTTGTTTCTTCTCCACCTTGTTAGTGATTGATCTTCTATACTAAGTCACAAAACATGTCTTTGGATGGACTAAAACCACCTATGTTGATAACCAACTATGTTGAAAAGAGGAAGAGCAGCTGGAAGGAAAAAGAGAGGCAATATAATTATTTCAGAGCAGTTTAAACTATGACCATCCTGGAGAGTATATTGTCAACATTTCCATTAGGGACTTCTGAGCAAGTTACAAAAAAACTAGCAAATGGAAGATGTTTCCAAATACAGCCAATGAACTCAGCTGTAATGTTACTGAGGAACTTTCTTTTATAGTCATTTGTGAACTTCTTGGCTATCACATTTTCACTTGATTTGATTTAGTTTAAGAGGCTGACAGAATGCAACTGAGAGTATGAGTCACCTATCAATACCAACAGCTAAGGTTTTTTATGTTTCACTCTGATAAGAACTTCAAGATTGGTCCCCATAAAAAGCAATATCAGACTTTATGAACTCGTTTATTTAGTGCTCAGCTAATCATCTTCGCATTCACAAGTAGATATCCATGAGTCTGCAATTCTGGATAAAAACAAGTCACTTTTAATAATACACCAAACCAAGATTTAAAGATTGCAGCATAGTGTAGGCAAATATGAATGCAGAATGTTGCATTACTTGTTGCAACCTCAAGTGTTTGAGAAATTATGAAAATGTTTCTTTTTGTCTGCCCTCCCCCTTGCTCTCTCTCTCTCTCCCCGTCTCTCTCTCTCTCACACACACACACACACACACACACACAAACACCTCATGCAACTTCTCAACACCCATTTTGTTCTGATACATGCAGAATGACGTTGCACAGTTCAAAGGTATTAGGAATGTCAGAGATAGTGCAATCCACAGGGTGATTATAAGTGTGCAAAGTCCACCCTATTTTACAGGGACACAAAAGCTGCAATGTCATTCATATAATGCATCAAGTTATAAAGTGGGTGAAACAGACAGTGGGTGAATGAATGAAGCTGTACAGTGTTATCCTCATGGGGTGCTGATGTTAAAAGCAGTCCTTATTTCAGGAACTTTAGAATAATGTTGTATGACTATACTGACACACTAAACAGCATGAATATCATATGTATTCATTCATGAACATTTAAAACATACAGTATATAGATGCATTCTTAGGGGCATGAGTTTTACTATTTGCCTGTTTTTGTTAAGACGGCAGTCGAAAAATTAAACACTGAGTAATGTATGGAGTCAGATTTCTCAGAAAACCACTACACAGATTTGTTGTAGATGTGTGTGAAAGTTCGGCACACAGGTGCAATGCTGAGAGAAACAGGCCCCATGTAGGGCCAGTTAAAGCATAATAAGGATTATACCAACAAGCTTCACGGGACAAGTCGTACTACATATAGGCTTCATTACTTTAACACTGACAAGCACGTCAAGCCCTCTGAACAAACTGGTTTCCCAAACACTCAAACAAAACATCAAGAAAAGCATGTTATAACGCTGTGGAGTTTTCTATGTCAGCATCAATGCTGGTGTATTCTAGAACTGTGGAAAAATTCCATCACACCAAAGACAGTGTAGTACAGTTTTTCCTCAGGAAAAGTATTTGACTTAGATTAAAAAAAAAAATTAATTGTGCTTTGTCTATAACTGCAAACATATGGACTTCAGCTGAGTAGCAAACCACAAGTAAACAAACCATCAAAAGGACTATTTCCTTCCCCCTCCAGTTATAGTCATTCTGAGAATCTCAGAAACTAGAAAGCTGCCCTATTCATACTCGACCCAAAGAAAAGTCTCCAAATAACCTTTCAAGCACTGACATTATGCAGCATCAATCTCATCAATCAAGGTTTTAGTAAAGTTCCAAATTATACTGGAATAAAGACAGTACAGTAGTACATACCAGGTCTCCATGGAGAGTGTACAGAAGAGTTAGTTTGTTAGAGACTTTTGTAGCTGATGAGAAACACACACATACTCACCCAGTTCCCATCTGGGATGGGGGCGGGGGCTTACTCAGGTTCTTCTGTCACACTCACAGTGATTTCTCTGAAATTTATCCTCAATACAACTGAGCAACGGGGGTGGGGAGCAGATGCTAAATTGCTTAACCAAATGTGTTTAATGTTATTATACAATAGTAGGGACAATGCTGTTGGTTTTGAAAAGAATCTGCAGGTTTGATACACCACACATTTGGAGATAATGATAAAGCTCAGAAAGTTGATTTCACTCTTAACGTAAGACAGCGTGACATTTTTGTCAAAACATTCCCATTTCCAGCAAAAGCTAAGATCAGTTGTCAGTGTTAAGAACAGCGGAACAAGCACACCACCAACATGACTCCAAACAGCGCACAAGTGGCAAGTCAACAGAAAGCCTTATCAGCCATCTGAAAGAAGCACTCATTTTCTTTACATTTCAGAATATTCAACTCTGTGAACTCCTCACAAACTCAGACTCAACAAAGGGATTCATTTGGATACGTTAAAAAGTACGCTGTCTTTTGTCAAAAGAATCTACTTAACGACTTCATAAATTATTGTTCTGTTTTGGGACTCTCAGACATTTTTCTAAATCTCTGGCGAGAATTAGAAAATAAATATGGGACAGACACTCAGGTTTGATAGTTTTGGCAACCATGTGAGATTTATCACAAAAAAAAAAGAAAATCATCCTACTTCAAATCAGCCAAAAAAAATTGCCATTTGTAGTTGTGTCTGTGTGTGTACCGCAATTATACTTTAAATACTGTGCTATGAAACAAGTCTAAATACAAGTAAAGCATGTAATCATAGTTTATTATTATATGCAGCTGAACCAGTAATGGATTTTCCACAAGAGGATTCCCAGGAATGCTGTCTGAGAGAAAACGAGAGAGGGAGAGAGAGAAACAGCTTCAAAACTAGTTTGTTTCTTCTGTCTCTCTTCAATGTTTTCATATTTTGTTCTGGGTTGTAATAAAAATAGGATTGGAGACAATTGTACTAACAGGAAATGAAAATTTGGTCTGTATAAAGAGGAAAAACTGAGCAAAATGTTGAAATATGTTCTGTGTAGACAGTTATCCTCCCCCAGCCAACCTTAATGTGATTGTCAAGAAGTTGGTACGGGTTGTGTGCAATAAACATCAAAGCCTATCAGGATTCTTGATTGGTTTTTCATTACAACAGAGTATTCCACTCTCATGTGATGGAAAGAAGTATGTGGATTTACATTTTACTCTCCACTGGTATTCAGAGTGAGACTGTGGATGCCTCAGGATATGGGTGCGATCCAGCCAAGCTGTGGCTAGACACATGGCTCACTTGCAAGCATGTCAGCCCGCCACCT
Organism: Chanos chanos; assembly: GCF_902362185.1. NCBI lineage: Eukaryota > Metazoa > Chordata > Actinopteri > Gonorynchiformes > Chanidae > Chanos > Chanos chanos. The sequence goes on from NC_044496.1 coordinate 16,010,978, forward strand.
AACAGCCAGAATAAGTTTCACAGAGCTTCTCTGAGCTCTTCAACCTCTAAAGCAGGACACAAAAACTCTGATATTAAACTGTAAGAGTGTATCATTAACAACACAATGTAGACATAGACACACACACACACACACAAAAGACAAGATATTCTAAGTGAATTACTTTGCTACAGCATAACACATATTGCATGAACATCAGATGAACTCACTTTCAATAACTAAAATGTCAGGCCAGGTTTTTATTGGCCCTGATATCATGTCCACTTTCAGTGTTTTAGATTTTTAGCTACATTCAGTGTTCAGCAAAATAAAAAGAACTCAGGAGTCATGTGACAGATTGCAGAATTTGTTTGTACAGTAATGCTTGCATAAAACAACAAACATGTTTTCCTGTCTCTTTTATACCCTTTCATGCTTCCCAATCACCCATTTTCAGACAAATTATTATGGTAAATATTATCATGTTTCCCAATCACACACTTTCAGACAAATTATTATAGTAAATACACTGATGTATATTATGTGATTAGTCAACCATAGTGTTTAGCTGGTCCATTTGAGCCCACCTGAAAAGAAATTTACCAACATCATAAATTGAGACTCAGTGTATTTTCTCTGAATCGTTCATCCTGCTCAGTTTAAATACCCAGGCAAAAACACACACAATGACATATGAATTTAATTTCCTGAGAGAAAATTAAAACAAGATGTCCTTGCAGGCCATAAATTGCTTTGCTCAGCCCTCTAACTTTCTAGAATGTTAAACAAAACACTACACGACTGCTCATGTGCACTGAGAGGCATGAGTAAAGGGTTTAACCCAGTACAGTGTCAGATACAAGTCCTTTTTCAGAAAAAAAAAAAGTTTTCTCCTGTCTAGTTAAGTCTTTCAAGAAGACGGGGGCGGTGATTATTTCTAAAAAAAAAAAAAAAAAAGCACTGACAATTCCCTTCTTATTTACCATATACTAATAGTGTATAAGCTTGAGGGGCTAGTTTCTATACAAAGTATAGGAGTAGACAAAAATGTGGAGGCATCAGTCAAATCATAAATATGTTAGTGCTCTACTCTGACTTCAAAGTAGCTTTTGTCCTCATTGGAATACTTTCTTCAGAAAAGAAGTTTCCAGCTTCCATGTCTTTAAGAGAACTCACAGAACTTTAAAGAACACATAAAGATTAAATAAACTTCAAAATAATGTTAAGAGCAGGCAACTTAAAATTCATGACCACAACTTCGCTCTCTACAAACTATAGATAGAGGTCAGTTTTGATGTTCTGCAATGAGCTGAGACTTTGTTGGCTATGTATGAAATTGTTAAATTCTTCAAGCCCAGAAAATGTACAATGACAGAGCCTGTTCACTTTGAGAATGTCTTTAATGCAGTGCAGACTATTCATACAGTCATGTTTAACCACTCTTGACTTCAGTATGTTTGTGTACATTGTTTCAAGCCTAAAGCAAAACAAAACAGCATGAGTAATTCCATTTTTCAGACAGACTATTTGAGCCAGTGTTTTGCTGAGTTTTTAGATACTAGCCTACCAACCAACCCACTCTGCCATTTATCTAAGGACCATTTTTAACAGATAAATATTTTTTGTAAGACAAGATCGCAATGTGGTTAACACTAGAATGAATCTAGGAATCAAACAAGTCTTAACCCCACCTTGAGTAATCTTCGATAATAATTCAATGCAAATCACAGCTTTTGCAGTTTCTCAAATGAACATACAAACTGTGCAGTTGCATACTACATTGCATTTCAAAACATTCAACTCATGAGTTCCTCTTAGGACAGATGCATACCAGTAGACAACCACATGTTCCATTCTTGTCAGCTAAAAGTAAATAGTGGTTAAATTGGGAATGTAATCACTAAGAAGAGACCATCAAGGTGTGGAGAGCCATTGCCTGCTTCAACAGATCGACGTTCTTTTTGCATCATACTATTGCTGAGGTCTTCATCTGACATAAGTACTAAGTGTCCACAGACTCCACCGGCCTGCTGTGAACGGGCACTGTAATTGCAGTAGTAATGTTTCCTGGCACACATCAGAACCTATGGTATCAACTGGGCAAAGTTCAAATGCTACAGCATATCTACACTTCTTATAGTTCAGCCTTCAATACACAGATACTTCCAGCAATATAAAGTTCCATGTGTCTGTAATGTATTCTTTACTTTAATTTTTTTAATACTCGGAGTATTATGCATGATACCTGCACTTCCACTGGAAACTGAGAAAAAGGTCAGAGGGCATTAGGTGATTAAAGGTTATTCTTTGACGATATGGTGTTACGTGTGCTTAATTACCTACCTTTCTGTACAGCAGGAATACAATGAATAAACACACGTGGATACAACTTCTGACTCCTGTATCACGAGTAACAATGCACATATTGTCTCAGAATGCTTTCATGAACATGACAGTGAATTCATCTTAATTGAGTGGCAAGAACAGTCACCCATCCCCAACTCAACACAGCATTTTTGGGATCATATGAAACTAGCTGATTGCAGCATGAATGTAACTATATCCAGCCAGTGGCAACTGTATGACGCCATCACATCAGCAAGAACCAGCATCCCTGTGGAATGTTTCCACCACTGTTACCACTCCCATAGCGCACTGTGGTGAGACAAGTTCTGTCAAATGATTTACTGTTAATGCTCTCAAAGTGTCACACTGTATTCTGTGATCAGCATATTGTTCTGGTGAAAAGATCTGATTTGCCTTCAGATTAAGCTCACTTGACACTCCAATGATGTTAATCTTAACAGGAACTAATTTTCGACAACAACAACAACAACAACAACAACAACAAAACAGTAGTTCAGTCCTGCAGAGAATTCAGCTACAAAATAGTCTAGTCGATATTTGTGAATTAGGCTTGAAATTCTTTCCCAAGACAGTTCAAATTATGCAGTGGTTGGTGACTCCATCACCTTTCCAAGCTTTTTTGGTGAGTGACCAAAATGCCCTATTTTTCTGTATTTTTTTTTTTTAAATGAAAAATTCATTTTATCAAAAGTATACTTTTACTCCTGCTTGATGACTGATTGAACAGCAGGGCAGCATGTGATCATAATATAAAACAGCTAAGACTTCTCAGTTTACTGTGACATTCTTAATTTCACAGAGCAAAACCGGTATGCTTTCTGTGCAGTAGCAACTACCCATTCTAATCTTCAGACAGAATCACTATCACTAGTGGTTGCCCAATTTGGAGTAAGCAGTTTTCTGCATTATAATCGTGAACGCACCATCGTGCGATGTGTTGCTTTCAATAAACGCCATAAGTCGTGGTGGATCATTCGTTGTTTGATGACTAACCTGGTGGATATGATATACATAAAACAATGGTGACATACGAACATAACCTCATAGCGGCACATAAAACATGCGCTGCTGTGTTGAATTGGGGCAAAAGTAATAAGAATGCAAATATGTGCCTGCTGGAGATACACAAAGCCTTGAGGACCATAGACGAGCATCATTTTGTAGCAGCTCGTTAAAAACATGCTAGCGTATGCAACAGGAGGAGAATATAGGCTAGGCCGGGACATTCTAACGCTTTCCTGAAAAAGCTTAACGTGGCTTAAGGTTCCAAAACTACGATCAGTGATCACCAGATTTCTCTTCGACATCTCTTGTCATAAACACTTCCACCTGTCAAAAAAATCAAAATCGAAATCCTATGAGTAGGCCTATAACGCGTTATCTTACATTAAGTGTTTTCCTCTCCATTGACGCCCATTATAAAGAAAATGCTTAACGGGGCTTAAGAAATTTACCCAGCTGTCCGACAATATCTGTTTTTCTCAAAATTGCACTTAACAAGAGACTAGCGAGTAGCATGAATATTCAGTTAAATGTTCCAAAATAGCGTTAAATGATCACCAAAATTCTCTCGGACATGTCTTGTCATAGACACTTCACCCTGTCAAAAAAAAATAAAAAATAAAAAATTAATCAAAACTAAAATCCAAGGAATATGGTTGTTTAGCCTTACTTGATGGACGTTAAGCGTTTTCGCTCCATTGACGCCGATTATAGGGGAAAAGCTTAGTACACCAAAATTACAATCAAAGATCACCAGTTACCCCTTTTACTGGATCGTAGTTTTTTTTTTTTGTTTTGTTTTGTTTTTATAGGACATAGTGTTTATGACATGTGAGTTGTTAGACCAATTTGGTAACCACTGATTGCTAATTTGGGACATAAAGCCATGTTAACCTTTTTCCTTAAAATGGGCGTCAATGGAGAGGAAAACGCTTAACGTGAGACAACAGCCATACTCATAGGATTTCGGATTTGATTCTTTGACGGGAGTAAGTGTTTCTGACAAGAGATGTCCGAGAGAAATTTGGTGATCATTGACCGTAGTTTTAGAACATTAAGCCACGTTAAGCTTTTTCACGTTAAGTGCTTTAGAATGTCTCTATTAGTGTGTATTGGAAGGAATGTACTAATCAACCTGTCATAAGCATTTCTCTAGTTGCACATGTATCACAGAGGTAATCATAATCATCAGTACATCATATATAATATAATATAATGCCTACTGTATATGACTTACTGTGGGATATCGCTTACATCTTATGGGAAAACAGAGACCATCATAGTTGAATTTATGGACTCGGTCACCCACCGCTGGGACACCTACACTGAACAGCGAAGAGGGGTTAAACCAGGGGTCTCAAACTCTGGTCCTGGAGGGCCAGGGTCCTGCTGTTTTTCTTGTAGATCAACTAAATAGAATCTCTGATTGGCTGAAGAGTGTCCACACCTGTTTTCAAGGTGAAAATCAACAGGTAACTAAGAGGTGAAAACAAAAATCAGCAGGACCCCGGCCCTCCAGGACCAGAGTTTGACACCCCTGGGTTAAATGCTTACACCCTAAATATGCAGGGTAACGTTTCAATGGTGAGTGGGGAAGTCCAAATTTGGTCATGTGCAATCGCCAAAACCGGTATGAAACACAAGTTGTACAATAATGTGCAATCACAGAACAAAGATAGCTTCATTTGGAAGAAGAAAGTGATCGTAGTTTTCTAAATCCATAATCTGCATTTTGTGCGTGCATCTTTCAACTTTTTGTCACTTTCTTTTGAAATGCTGAAGTGTTGACAAGAAACAAACTCTGTGGAGAACTATAGAAGAAAGTGCATATAACTATGGAGAATTTGTTATGAAGATCTCATTTGCTTATTCCAGAGTTAGAGCTGAAATCATAATCTGCCCAGGCACAGAAAATACAGTCAAACAATAAACAATTTATTTTTAAAATATCTTTATGTGCTTTAAATTAACTGTTTCAGATATACTCCAGTGTAGCTCCAGTATACCTTCAGTGGGCACAAAACATTTGACAGTTTATGAAGATATACCTAAGCTAAACGATCATCAATAGATGGTAAATATCCATGTTTACATACCTTACTGTAAAGTGTAATATTGCATTAGTTGTTGTCTTATAGATGGTTCTAATTTTATTTTTAATTTTTTTAGTTTCTTTCACTTTGTGGCAAATGCATAAAAATTGCCCTTCAGATGCAATGAGGTCAAACTGACTTTACATCACAAATTTGCCCTAAGAGTGAAAAAAACTATGGAGTGTTTATAAAGCATAGCTTCTATGGATTTTAACCATGACAAAATACTGAATCTATCGACAGCAGTAATGAATTGTGTTACTTTATGCTGTTATGATATAGTTCATTGTAATGGTTAAGCAGGTCTGCAGCACCAAAAGGCAATGACCTGAACCTTAATTTTAATGTCATACCATATCATTTGGGAACTTTTGCAGTGAAGTATATATTCACCCACACAAGTACATAAGCTCCTTTCCTTCAGCTAACCTAAAAATATCAGATACTGAAGGTTAATGCAAACCGTTTAGTGTTCGCAACTATGTCGTCATGGTGCTGTATGTCTTTTAATAAGTAATTCATTACAGATAATTCTTATAGCTGCATATCTTCATTACATCTCAAGGCCATCATTAACAGGATCCTCAGGGTCTTAAAACTGGATGGAAGAGATATTCCTGGAACAGGATACCATGGCACCTCAGTTTTAAATTCAGTTTTAATGCTTATTGTTTAGTCTTGCAAGATAAGCAGCTTAACTTATATTTGTGCATGAATGCCCTATCTATAATCCATTGATTTATGATTGCATAATTGATTTATACTTTTTAGGCTTAGAATACAGAAGTAGATCCTTCTAGCAGACACTATATTGTAACTTATTAATGGGCAATGGGCATTAATGGGCATCTCTGACGTACATTAGAGGGTCAGAAGGTGAGTTTGGCCTGGTAGCCTTTTCACTGAAAAGCCTTTTCACCGAAAAGTTTTTCAGAGCTCAAAGTTCATGATTAAATGTTTGTGTCTTATGGTCAATCTCACTGAGCCATCAAAAGAATTGTTGCTATGTGGCAATGAGTGTGCTAGCTGATTTTAAGTAGGCCACAGATCAGATATGGTGTGTTATTACATCACATGACGTGATAGTATTTTGCCCATTACACCATGTTATTCATCAGTCATACCATTGTATAGAGATTGTGTTTCAGATAAATAATATCACAGAAAATAATAGTCCTGTAAGTTTTATAAGTTCTTATTCAATTATCCCCACAATTATCTATTTTAATTCATAAAGATTTTAACACTAACCCTGGTCTTTGTGCATTATAAGGCCTTTCCCTATAGAGAATTTGCCTACAACATATAGTGCATACGAAGTATGTCTCAACCACTCCAACAGCCTTTATTTCTTTTTGTAACCATGAGAAAGACACTACAGAGAAGTCATGGGCAGGAGGGAACAGGAAGATATAGGGAAAGAATCAGCACTGAGTCCACAAGGTGAGAGGGAGTCCTCAGAGAAAATTGGAGACGTCAGAAAGTATTGTCAGAGCAATGCAATTGACTTGAAAATTGTGAACTGATGTTTATAAATGTAAATGCACCATTTTAAATATGTGCTGTTTCCAGAACGCCAGTTGTTATTATCAGTTATTATCAATTTCTTGGTTTTGATCTTGTATCCTTATATTTTTTGCTGGAAAAAGGTGGCGTGCCCCCTCCAAGTTGGTAGTGGGTTACTGCCTCAGATGGAGAAGTTCAAGTATCTCGGGGACTTGTTCATGAGTGTGGGTAAAATGGAGCGGGAGATCGACAGGCAGATCAGGGCGGCGGCAGCAGTCATGTGGTCATTGTACCAGATCGTTGTGGTGAAGAGGGAGTTGAGCCAGAAGGCAAAGCTCTCAATTTAGCAGACAATCTTTGGTCCAGCCCTCACCAATGGTCATGAGCTACGGGTAGTGACCGAAAGAATGAGATTGCGGATACAAGCGGCGGAAATGAGTTTCCTCTGCAGGGTGGCTGGGCGCACTCTCATATTAGAGATAGGGTGAGGAGCTCAGACATTCAGGAGGAGCTCAGAGTAGAGCCGCTGCTCCTTCGCACTGAAAGGAGTCAGTTGAGGTGGTTCAAGCACCTAGTCAGGATGCCTCCTGGGCACCTCCCTGTGGAGGTGTTCCGGGCATGACTAACTGGGAGGAGACCCCGGGGCAGACCCAGAACACACTGGGAGGATTACATATCCCTGCTGGCCTGGGAACGCCTTGGGATCCCCCAGGGGGACCTGGTGGATGTGGCCAGTGAAAGGAACCCCTAGGATGCCCTCCTCAGCCTGCTACCACCGCAACCCGATCCTGGATAAGTTCGGCATTGTTCATATCAAAACCAATAGAACACCTCACAAAAACAACCTTAAAGATACTAAAACCTAAATTTAGTCAGGAATGTCAACTTGGATGCCAGCAAATCCCTGAAAATATGAATATAACTCGGCAAAGCCTGCAACTCCCCTGATGATGTGATTGTACTGTACCTTGAGCTAACTATACAAGTATAGCCTATGTTCTTCCAGTTAGCAAGCTAGCAACTAGCTATCTTGTTGACGGTTCATGTAGCCTATAGAGCTCTGCATTTTATGCCATTAAAAATATACTTTTTCCATGCTTACTTTTTTCAAACATCCGCATTTGCTGCATGCACTGTAAGATTTTGCCTAGTTAGCTAACTGTCAGTACAGTAGCCTTTGAGTTCAGGCTGTAGCCAGTGTCTTTTTTTTTTCTTTCTTTTTGACTGCCTGTGTGTGCATGCTTGTGTGTATGTACACAGTGGACAAGTTCTTGGGAATGTGTGGCAGGCGATATGACACATTGAAATCATGTATTGCATTTCCTCATGTATCACATATCCATGTATGCGAAGCCTATTGTTCATCTTGCATTAAAAATTCAGACACCAAATGCATTATGATGTGTAATGTATCACCTACACATTCAGTATGTTACTTTAGATACATTTACATATGTCATATTTTAAAATTCTTTAACCCTTTGTTTTATTAACTTGTGAGTGTAACCTATTGAGTGAAAGAATATTTGCATTTGTGTTTGTGTGTGTTGGTGTCTGGGTATGTGCCAGCACATGTCTTTATTTGTGAAAAAGGCTCGTGTCTAGTATCTTCCATATTCTGACAGATTCTCTAACTAAGTAAGGGACTCCAGCCTCTCCATCCACCTCATCTCAACCAGCTCCAAGTGACCAACGTGACCCAGCCTCTCCATCTGCCTCATACCAACCAGCTCCCAATGAATAAGGTGAGCCAACGTCTCCATCTACCTCTTACCAACCAGCAGATGTAAGCGACAGGTCTTTTTCCCACGCTTTAATTGGAATGGAGATTGTTGAGTCTGTGGTGGATATTAGTTTATATAATTTTGAAAGAATTTTCTTCTGGTTGGTTATTTTTTTTATTTCTTCTACAAGTGGGGGAGGTAGTAAGTTGTTATTTGATAAACTGATTTTGGATTTTAAAATAGACTTTAATTGAAGGTATTGAAGGTATTGTTCTTTCCCTACATTGTAGTTTTGGACCAAATGTTGAAAAGTGGAAAGATTGTTATCCTGGAAAAGATGGTGGAGGTGCGTGATACCCCTTTGTTTCCATGTGTTGAAGATAAGTGGTGTCTTGTTGAGTAGAAAGTCAGGACTGTGCCAAATTGGAGTATATTTACAAGGTTTCATTTCAGATTTGAAGATTTTGTTAATTTTCTACCAGGCTGTCAGAGTTGTTGAAATTACTGTGTTATTAAAGCAGTTATGGTGTTTTATCGTGTTGCTGAGAAACGGGAGGTCGGATACTGAGATTTCTTTACATTCTGACTGTTCTATTTCTAACCATGAGTTGTTCTGCTGGTTTGGATATACTGTAGCTGATTTGCCAGATAGTAATTTTGGAAGTTTGGGGCTTCTAATCCTCCTTGAGTTTTGTGTTTCTGTAATGTGGCCAGTTTGATTCGGGGTGTTTTATTTTTCCAGTAGAATTTGCTTGTTATGGAGTTTAATGAGTTGAACCATTTAGTTTTGGGCTGGGTTAGAATCATTGTGAAAAGGTAATTGATTTTTGGTAATATGATCATTTTTACAGTTGCTATTCTACCAATTAATGAGAGAGGTAAATTTATCCAGCGGTTTAAGTCGTCTTCTATTGTTTTTATTAATGGGGTGAAGTTCAGATGGAACTACTCTGACAGTCTGGTGGAGATGTTAATGCCCAAATATTTAATGTTTCCAGTGGGAAGGGGAGGAGGTGCGTTTTGAGGTGCAGCATTCCAGTCGTCACCACATACGGGTAGAATTGTTGACTTGGTCCAATTTATAGCGTAGTCTTAGAGCTTGGAGAATGAGTTAATGACCTTGATGGCTTCTTGTAGAGAGTTAGATGGTTCTTGTAAATAAAGCAATACTTCATCTGCATAAAGGCTAATCTTGTGGTGAGTGTTGAGGGTTTGGATTCCCTTAATGTTGTTGTTTTGACGTATTGCAGTAGCGAGAGGTTCGATGAATAGGGCAAAAAGCGATGGAGAGAGTGGGCATCCTTGTTTGGTTCCCCTGTGCAGTGTGAAGCTCTGTGATGTTAACCCATTAGTAACAACTGTGGCCATTGGTGAACTGTACAGAATTCTTACCCACTGGAGGAATGACTCTCTGAAACCAAGTCTGTGTAGTGTTGCAAGTAAGAATGTCCAGTTTACTCTATAGAAAGCTTTTTCTGCATCTAATGACCAACTTCTAAACAATGGAAACTTAATGCTTCCCTCCTTAATGATAAAGAAATGAGCACCTTTATCACGACAGAGCTCAATAACTATTTAGATACTAATACATCACGAGAAACATCACCACTTATATTGTGCTAAAGTGTACATCAGGGGTCGCATCATCTCATTCATATGTGCTAAGAAAAGAAAAAAGGATGCTAAACAGTGGGAATTGGAGGATAAAATAAGGGATTTAGAAAAACAACACAAACAAACTGCCTCACCTAGTCTTATTAAAACTCTTAATGCAACCCATAGAGAACTTAACAGCTTGTTATCAGAGAAGACTGAGGGAAGCTTAAGATTCACTAACCAGTGATATTATGAGTATGGTAACAGAGCAAGTAGATTATTGGCATTCAGACTGAAAAAACAGCAATCATTTAACATTGCGCATAGAATAAAATCCAAGAACTCCAAAGTTTTACAAATCCCTATATAATAACTCAGACACTTGCTCTGGGGATGCAGAACTTGAAACATTTCTGAAAGACATAAAATTGACAGAAAGAATTAACAGAATCAGTGGCTACGGAATTCTGACCCAATAGAGGAATGGGAAATTAAGCAGGTGATCTCCACTCTGAAAAATAATAAAAGTCCAGGACCAGGTGGATTTATTAATGAGTTTTACAAAACCTTCAAAGACATGTTATCTCTCCCATTATGAAAAGCATATCATCATGCATTTGAGTTAAAGGTTATTGCCCCCTCCTGGAGAGAAGCAACCATAGTGGTAGTACATAAAGAGGGTTACGACCTCACTGAATGCCAATCCTACAAGCCAATATCAGAAGACATAACATAATGCCCCATCAAAAGGATAAGGAAAAAGAAGCAATAATCATATCACTAGATGCCCAAAAGGCTTTTGATCATGTACCATGGCAGTACTTGATTCAAACACTACAACGGTTTAAATTTGGCCCTAATTTCATAAATTGGATTTATTTAGATCCACCGGCTGCTGTCAAAGTTAATGGGTATAGATCAGAGAGATTTACATTAGAACGCGGATGTACAGGGCTGCTCTCTTTCAACCCGACTATTTTCCATTAGTATTGAACCGCTAGCACAGCTCATTAGAGATGATAATAACATAAAAGGAATTGAAATAAATGTATTAGATATGATTTGGCCCGATGGTTCATGCTCCCTCTGTCTCTACTAGGCTGTATTGAAAGCATACATATGAATGTTTTGCCCAGGCTGCTTTATTTATTTCAGATGTTACCTATTGAAGTCCCAAATTTACTTTTGATAATCATGATAAATCTATTTCTCAGTTCATATGGCAGAGAAAGCGCCCAAGAATTAGGCTTAAAACATTACAGCTGTATAGCCATATGGGGGGCTTAAACTTCCTAACTTAAGATATTACTTTTGGGCTGCACAGATGAAGCCCTTGCTAATGTGGATCCAGTGCATATATATGCTGGCTTAATATTGAAAAAGGAATGTGCCCAGAGCCCCTGCACATTCTACCATTTTTCGATGCCCCTATAAAAGAAATGGGACAATGTACTGCAGTTACCTTAAAAATATGGGAAATAAATACAGTCAGCATGTGGGCTTACCAAAAAATCTCATTGCTAACGAGAACTGGATATGTGAAGACCTCTATGCCTAACAACTTAGATAGAGGGTGTTAAAAATGGTCAGAACATGGTTTAACTAAATTGCATCAGATATTGAACAAGGGCAATCTTAAGGCATTTGAACAGTTAAAAAATTAATTCAATCTCCCTAGGACAGACTTCTTCAGATATTTGCAACTAAGACATTTTCTGATCACACACAAAGACTAGGGAAAACTCATAAAACCTACCCCAATCTCACTGAATTACAAACGGGAAATGGAGGGAAGAGAATAATTTGTAAACTATGTCAAATATTTTTGCCCATGAACCTAGATAGCTCCTTAAATATAAAGCAGAGATGGGAATCCAAAATAAACATGGGTATAACACAAGATACCTGGAAGGAAATCTGCACAGAAGCAAACCTAGTGACAAATTCAAACACATGGAAGGAATTCAAATGGAAAGTAATCACTCGATATTTCTGGATGCCAGAGATAGTGTCAAAGATGGGCCCAACACATACCAGTTCGTGTTAGAGAAACTATGGAGCACAAATTGGAAACCATACTCACATATTTTGGCTATGCCCTAAGTTACATGTCTTTTGGAAAGAGGTATTTGATGCTCTTTAAGAAGTGTTCCGGCAGAATATCCTACAAGATCCCATGGTGGCACTACTGGGAGCAATACCTGATGGTCTAGAGGGGAAGTCTAAGAAATATCTCCTAGGAATACTACTTACAGCAGCCCTGAAGTGTATTACAATTAAATGGATGAAAACACCCCCCCCCCCCCAACATATGACTTATGGATCCAAAAAGTATGGGATGACTACCAGATGGAGCAAATAACATATTTATTAAGTCTCCAAAAATGTATATTTATTAAGCAAGTTGGGCCCTGTCATGGATTTACATGGATTACAGTGAGGGATTTTTTTTTCATCTTCTCTTCTCTCACGTTCCACTTTCATTTGTTATCTCTCTGGTTTATAGCATATCCCTTGCTTATGTAGCTATTATTTTACTATGGAGTGGATCTCCTTTGTTGTCTGTCTTTGTTGTTTGTTATCTGAAATTCAATGTGAAGAATGTATAGATACAGCTGGAAAAGGAAAGGTGTCTTTGTATGAAATTATATTGTAATATTGTTTAAAACTGAATAAAAATTAAGTTAGAAAAAAATCACATATCCTGGATGTTTTATTTCTGTGTGATATTAAAAGCTATAAGCTTATGTAAGGTTTTGGGATACTGTTTTTACATGTATAAGTATTGTTGTTGTTACTGTTATCCTGTGGTGTGACACAAAATCACATGCACAATTAAATATATTTCATCAAAGACTTGATTTCAGTAGAGAAATTATTGGAAATTAAAATGTGATGTGTTTTCTTTAGAACAATATGTCCTTTTTACATTTTTATAGAATAAATGATCCGTCATGCCCTGACAGTTTTAGGGTTTATCCCAGAAAAAAAAGCATGAAAAAATTAGATGACACACAAAAAAGTAAATTATCATATACTTTTCTGAGTGGCTTAGAGTATGTGCAATGCAACCGTATAATTTTGTTTTTTCACTAAATTTTCATGTCATTTTACCAAAATTTCATTTAAATGTCAACAACCCTAATGTACCTAATAGAGCAGCTGCTGTGGTGAGTTGAATGGGTCCAGCTGTGGAAGATTGTGTGCCAGCTTCATGCAGACACAAGTCCTGCCACTTCCTGCCACAACCAGCCACAAAACAATTGTATTCTTATTAGACTGTCATCTATACCACTCTTTTGCTGTGGCTGGCTTCAGACAAAGCAGAAAAGGTGTGTGTTACCCTCATTATCTTAACTGAGGTACAGAAACTTACAAAACTTGTAAGATAATTTTAGCATTCCACATTATGGAAACAATAACACAAACAAAACTGAACTGAATTGAATTGAATTCATATTAGGCATATTACATTGAGTGAGGAAAATGACTAATCTATTTTTTTACACACATTGTGATATTGAAAAAGACTTTGAGACTAATTGTCTGTTAATGCTGGTTTGTAAAATGTGATTTCTGAATAAATTGCTTATGCAAAGCTATTTGCAAGCTGATGATGATTTGAAATTAGTTCTTTTTTGTAGATGACATATTATCTCGTAGCAGAATGTGATGTAATGTGAGATCAGTTTTTATTGCAGTTCTGTTTCAGTGAACTGTATTATGCAGTAAGATTATTTCTTTCAAGATGAGATTAAACTCTGAGATTGTGTATAACAGCAGTGCACATTTTATCTACATCATAAAAGTCCAAAGGTCTCTGATACTGATCAAAGTGAACTTCTTTAAACAGATAGTTGAGAACATGCCATTCTTTCCTTTACATAAACATAAGTTAGAAAAATTCTCATGTGTAGAAGTGTCCTGTGCCCATTTCAACAATATGTTATGTTCGGTATGGCCAAAAATCAAATCATAAAGAATGTCACAGAATTTTAGGTTCCTCTTAAGGTTCCTTCCTATGTCAACCAATGTGAATTTTTCCCTGCCATTGTCGCCCCAGACTTGTTTTCTGGGGGCTCAGGTCCAGCAGCCAACAGGCCTGAACTTTAGAATATTAATGGAAAAATATATAACAAGGTATCTCTGGAAGCAGTTGTGTTTTGAAATCTGGTAAGAAAAACTGTTAAATCTAGCAGTTTGCTCATTAGCAGCAGACTGTTGTATCCAACAGTTTTCTGCTCAAACATCTTACAGGAAATAGGAAAAATTCCAAACTGCCAATATCAACTCAACATGTCACCTGAGTATATGTAGTGCAGATCATCCAGCATCTTAAAGGAGCTTTTATTGCCACCTAGTGGACAGGAATCACAGAGGATATGCGTTTAGATGGTCGTAGTACACAAACTGTATTGAAAGCAGATGCTTCCACAAAGGTGTGGTCCCTAAAGTTTCAAAAGAACAGTTTGAAATGATGTTTAACGAGGTTTATGTTAAGGTGAGAAATATTTCATTATTCAGGCTCAACACATAAAAAAATATTTTATTTAGAAGTGCAAAATTCTTAGACAGTGATATCCATGCATTGGTTTAACACACAATGTAAAAAAGATGAGAAAATCTGGATCTGCTGACTGAAATATATGGATCATGAACCGGTGGTTTCACTCATGAATGTCCATTCTGAACTTCACAAAAAGAAACATTATGGTTAGGAACAAACTTATTTTGCACCTTAAAATGCATGTTTGCAAATAAAGGGTTGCAAAAAAGACAGACAATGGTCGGTTGAGCAATGGGAAAAGTCAGATGAGTCATCGTCTGAGTCATTCTTCACCTCAACAAGTGAACAAATCCATGCATATATGCCAAAAGAAACCTACAAACATGAACGCTTCTTCCCTGCAGTGAAGGATTCTTAAGGCTCTATTATAGTTTGGGGTGCATTTCGCTTGTAAAGTTTATTCACACTCAAAAGTATGGAGAGGAAGATAAACTTCAATAAATATAAAACCATTTTGAGTGGTCACCTTTATTCTGTGGTGAAATGGTCTCTCTGAGAATGTCAAACGTGAAAATGTTGGTAACCACATAGTTGTCTCAATCACCTGATCTCAACCCAACTGAACACTTATGGAAGATTCTGGAGACATACCTGAGGCAGTGTTTTCTACCACTAACTGCATAATGGAACAATGCTCTTGTGTCCCTGCCACAGAGTAACAGACACTTGTAGGAGTCAGCTGCAGTTGCCATGGTCATGGAAGCCATTCTTGCAGTTCAGAGTGGTCCAAGGGACTATTCAGGCACTTTATTTTGGGTTTCCTTTATTTTGTCGTTGCCTAGTCAGTTGTCAGTTACCTATTTAGTTGTCAGCTAACTAGTTTGGTAGTACTGAGACAAGAAAAAATAAGACTAGCCCTTTATTCCACACGTAGAATGGTGCAGTCTTGAAAGAATTTTGAAAACTTTTGAAAAACAAATACTAGTCAATAGTGTTTTATTTTAGTTTATACTGGTAAATGTTTTGTTTCACACTAAACACGTCTTAATCCCCCAGTGAGTTTCAGTTACGAGATGGCTTCAGTTTGTGACACATATTTGTATAGAATAACATGTTGTAATATAAAGATCATTTTTGAATATAAAGACTAGCCAAAAGACTAGCAAAAATTAGTCATATCAGACAAAATGTATCTAACTGCAAATATAATTTGTAATCCATATGTTCAGTGTGCTGTAATGGTTAATGATACCATGGTTCTACTGCAAGTTCATATAAATTCTTGCAGTTATGTTTTCACTTCATTTGGTGAGTAGTGCCTGCCGAGCATTTTTCTCCCAGGTCTCTAGATATTACTGATGGCAGCTGTTGAGATAATTAGGTCCTGATTTAAGGTGTAGTGAAACTGAGCTCTTTTTCAAAACCATAGGCTGAGACCCATTTCTCAATCTGGAATACATGTGGTTCAAGGTCAACACAAAGATTAAAATAATGTGGTCTCAGAAGGTGGAGCTAGACTACAAGCTCTTCACTTAAACAGCTGTTCACAATAGTATATTACAAATGCACTAAAACAATCATCAATTTCAGTCTTGTAAATATTCCATTGAATGTATATTTAAGGTGAATCTGGAGACGGAAAGCTAAGTCTTTTTTCGTGGTTTTGGTGTGAATAACATACCTGAATCTTTTCTTATGCTTCAAAATATATGACTGCTAAAGCATTCCTTTGTAAACGGTGACACTTTGATAATAGATATTGAGCGGGATCACATGGCAAACCTTTGTTATTCTGTTTGTTTCCAGTACATTTATACTTTACTGCTCTCTGAAGTCACACTAAAAATCTGTTTTAAAGCTCTGTCAAGAAAGTGAGCTATGAACTTGTTTTGGTATGTATGTAATATATGTTATCATAACTGTGTAACCAATTGTCTTTAAGGGGAATGTTATCCCCTTTTACAGCCTCATTATAAGGCTCCCTTCGGCATTTGTCTATACCTCAGACACTGTATGTCTCACCAAAAATACTCATTTCTGGTTTATCTAAAATATGGTTAAACCCCTACTGATTTAGGGTGTCTTTAACAGTCATGGCTCCATCAGTAGAGAATTTGAGAGTATAGAAACTTTAACTGTCACATGGGTAAAAAAAAGGGATATTGCTTTTCAGTCCTGGGTTTTCTGAGAAATGTGTAAACAGTTTGATAGCCTTGTGATTCATACTATCAAAAGGCAAGATGGACACATGACTTTTATGATTGACCCTTGTAAGGCTATTTTCACTCAGTCAATCATGCAATGAAATACTATTTGAATATTAAAATTTAAACTACAGCAACAACAACAAAAACAACATTGGATAAGTATTGGTCCACTCAAATAACATATCAGGGAAATTGCGCCAACAATTTAATTACGAGGAGGCAACTGTGAAAATGGTCCCTTTTGTCAATAAGGGTGAATTTCCTTGAATTACACAATGTTAGGTCAAATGAAGGCCTTAACCAAGTCACTATAAAATTGTTGTTACAAACACATAATGTTTAATAATGCTTTTGCATATGCTGTCTAGAAAGCTTGTCTTTAACAATTTTAGAAGTGATAGACTTGATAGTTTAGAAGTGACAAACTAGATAGTCTGTCATCTTAAAAATGGTTACTTCCATCTAATGGAAATCATTGAACACTGTGTTCAAGTGTTGTAAAATTCCTGTTTTATTTAGAAAACATATGTCACTGTATTCTGTAAAACTGAGAGTCTAACCCTCTTCAGATTCTTATTAATTAAAAAACCACACACACAGCTGAACACTGTAATTATAATTGACCACAACTGAGCATAATCAAAAATATGACCCCCACCCCCCTTCGTCCCTCAAAAAAAAAAAAATTAATTTCCAATGCTTTTGAAAACAAATAGCTGCTCATTAGCATGTGTGACCCACTGGTGGTAAACACATTTATGTCCACTTGAATGCACTAAAAGAATGTAACCAACAAAGACTGCTCGAGGTAGGTGGGCCAATAGAGTCTTTATGGGTCCATTTTATGAGAACTTAACAAATGCAAGTGGACAAGCAAAACATTCAGTCGGAAGTGAGGGGAGAGGGGGTAGCTAGTGTTTGCTGAAGGATGATTCTGTATTTGGGTGGCCACTGATGTTCATTGTGTTGTTCAATTTCCCCCTTGTCCTCTCTCCAGTAATTGTTGGAATGTGTCGGAAGCTTTAATGTCTTTGCCCGAGGTGAGGTAATCTGAGGCATTAAGATAATTCTTTCATGCTTGCCTCTCTATACTGATGAAAGAGGCTCATGATTCCAGAGATAATAAAAATTGCCATGTATTATTCCGTAGCAGAGGATCTTTCTCTCCTCAAAAAATGACAGACCACCAGTGTCTGACAGGGTCCTCTCCTCTGTTATCAATGCTCAAATTCTTTTTGACAAGGAAATTTTTAACATGGCAATCTGTAGCAGATAAACTAAATTTAGTTACAAATTTATATTTTAACTCAATGAAATGCTGAGAAAGATCTCACATGTATAGAATATTTAGTGTGGTGTTTCTTCTCACTTTTAGCAACAACAACAACAACAACGATAATAATAATAATAATAATAATAATAATAATAATAATAATAATGATAATACTACAACTACTACTACTACTACTACTAATAATATACCCACCAGCCTTGTTTTCAAAATAAGTCTAAAGTATGTCTTAAAAATTCAAATATATGTCCGATTATAACTTTTCATGGACTATGAATGTGGTACTTTGGTTGTGGTGAGAGAGCCAATAAAGTGAAAAAGTGACATTACCTCTGCAGGTTTTCATTTTTAATCATATATTTGTATTTTCTTGTGAGACCTGCAATTCACAAATGATCAGTGATAAAGCTGTTAAACAAGCAAACAAACCATTTACGAGCTATCACAAACAATTTAATTTTATAATTTAAAAAAATGCATCAACTACGAATTCCCTAGAGACTGGATCAGAATCATCTGATCCTTGTAGATCCATTCCGGTTTTTCCTCATGACTTTGTTAAACGTAACCTACTATCGGTGTATGTGTGTGTCTGTGGAAGAGAAATCGAACCTTGTTTACAGCGTCGCTGCTTCGGACCTGAACTGCAGGCAGAAGAACCTACACGTTTATCTGCTCATTGAAGATAACGATGAGAACGCAATGAAGATACTTCTGATTTGTCGATAAGTTCGTGTTCGATAGGGAAATGCAATTCAAATAACCCTCTCATCTCTTTGTATGGGAAAATTGGACAATAGCGTTATTTTTAAAATCTCAGACCAGGCGGTTTTGAGCTAGTGGTAGTGGGCGGGTGAAAGGGGTGTTCAGTTGGCGACACTATTATTTCTGTCGTTTCTTCGTGTACTGCACAGCCTTTGTGGTCTGAATGGTTTGTCCTTTTAAAACGTTTTGGCCCTTTCACCCTCTGAATAAATGAAAGCTATAGGAACTGGCCACGCATCTCAACCAAGGTCTCACTTATCTAGCCTGTGGACGCTAACAAGCTAGACAAGCTAACAAGCAGAGGCTCGGCTAGCCTGCGCCGAGGAGGAGCATCGAGCACCCTCTGGTTTTTAAGGGAATGGAGTCTGAAGATGCGGATCATCAACAGACTGAAATATGTGACTCGATTTACTGGATATTCGGACATATGTCGACAACCCGTTTTCAGAAATAGTAAAGACATTCTAATATCCTTGAAGCCCACTTGTCCCATGCAGAGGGAAAAAGAAATGCCTGGGAACTAGGTCGACAGGCAAGCTAATGTTAACTGGATTGAGATCACACTCACATTGGGCTCCCAAGAATTCCTTGCGTACAAGAGAAGGCAAAGGGCTAGCTCTCCAACTAGCTATTTTGTTAGCTCGTTTGCTGGTCTTCACTTTGCTAGCTTTGCGTGGCGGACCTTACCACTTACTTCACCAAGGAGGCACTAAGCTGAGCCAACCGGATAACTTTGATCACTTAACTGTCTCTGTTTTTGAGTGCTGTGGACAATCATCCATAGCTGTCAACATTTCTTTGAAAGGGTAACATTTACTTTTTAGCGAAACGTGCTTGATTTTTTACAGGAATGAGGTCTGGGAAAAAAAGGAGTCATTTGACCTTGTTTTGTGGTCTTCTGCTGTCCGTCTCCTCTATCTGCGTATGGCCCGCAAATGGCGAAAGTAAGTTGTAGCTGGCTGTGACACAGATGTAACTCTTGCGAAATTTGGATAATACTAGTTCTGTTGATAACTTAATAAAATGGCATGTCACTAATGAATTTAGCTCCTTGTATGACTATCCTATGTGCTTGTTTAACTTACTTTTCAGTTATCAAATAAAGGTGGGCATCGAACTAAAAGTAAGTTCTCTAGCAGGGCACTATCTGGTCATTGACCTACTAAAGTTTCTGTGGACAATTGTCTAGATAAGTTTACAGTAAAATTGGTTATTAATGAAGTTACATATATTTTGATGTGTGCAAAACATACATTTAATCAACATGAAAGACTTAATAGTTCAATTTATTGATCGTCGTGCCTTTTAGACAACTGTCATTCCTCCTAGGTAACTAGACTGCGGGAATAATGCCGAATAGTTATGGATAACGTAATTATCAATGATTGTAACAAAACTGATCTGATTTGCGATGTAATCTCACCCAACACCAAACCTTTTTCCTACCTTTTGCAGTAGCGTATTGAACCATTCCTGCTCTTTCAAATGGAATGCTGTCCTGGTATCTTAAACAATACTGTATGGTCATCTGTCTGCTTGCCAAGAATTCCAACCAGATTTAATAACAGTGACACTGAGAACTTGGACCAGGAACTAAGGCTAATTTGTGCTTGTAAAGTCTTGATGCTTCAGTACAGCAGAACTGAGCATTTTGAGCCCCTTTGGGTCTAGTTAATCCATCTCACCATTTTGATATTAGCTGTCTTTATAAGGTTGGGAAAACTAGAGTCAGTTGCACTTACAAAATAACTGACATTAAAGTGATTAGATTTCTACCCCCTTAATGGATTTTTACACAAATGGATTTGCCTGGTATTGTTAAATTTAATCACCATATGGCTCTCATTGACTGGATTTATCCTCATCACTGGTTGTGATTTTCTCACAGTGAGAGTGGTCCTCCAGATACACTGTCTGTAGCAGCTCAGCTGGTCAAATTCATTCATAACAACTAGTTGTATTTGCCATGTTTCCTTCTTCATAATAACAATTTATTGTATTGGCGCCTGATGCTTGTTACCATGCTCTTTCCCAAATTCCACAGTTTGCTCTTAGCATAAATCTCTCCTGGTGTTTTTCAGTCAAATATGTTCATAGATGTTCAGGTTCATAGGTGATGTTGCCCTCTTAACCCAGTATTTAGTACTTCAAAGAGTCCCTGCTCGAGGTCTTGTTTGTCGCACAACTGTGTCTTGCTGTATCTAAGAGGGCCTGAAGTTGGGTGACTGGAGCTAGTTTGCTGTGTTTTGGCATTTCCTATTAGCCTCACGAATATCCGTTTGTCTTCTGAGTTTCTTTCAGGCCAATGCTTTGCCCAACTCCAGCTCCAGCTTTAATGCTACAGAGGAACATGTTTTGCTTTTCAGGGAGGGATGCAGCAAACACTGTAATGATGTTTTCTTATACGCTGATCTTTGACATTAGAGGACAACTCTCAATTTCATAATATTGAGAAGGACTCTTTGACTTTAAGTTAAAACATATTGTCAAACTGCATTGGCCATTTTACTAACTTGCAGAAATGGTAAGCAAAACCTTCTGTTTATGCTGCAGAGAATAGACATACCTCCAAGAGCTTAGAACTATTTTGTAGCTGTCATATATCACAGTTACAGTAGTTATAACTTCTAAGAGACCACAGCAATCACTGATTCAGTTTTTTTTTGGTTTCAGATTTATCCTCACATTGCTTTGTTAGGTGCTTTTTATTCTCACAGATAACCTGGAATTTCCACTTGTGCTTAAATTCAGCCTTGTGATTTATTGAAATAATCATGCTAGTTGGTTTGGTAGACATGGTGTTATTATATTTTGTTTTATTGTTTTATATTGTATTGTTATTGTGTAGTGAACGAGGCTATTTAAACATTTACAAAATAGCTCAAATTAATGCCTTTTTTTGGCTGTATGACCTGCCATGTCAGAAACTCTGGTATGCTGCAAATGATAAAATGTATGATAGGCTGTTCTCACTCATAGTTATCTCCGTTCTGTTTTCATTTCCTTTCAGTTCTGTTGAGAGTACACATTCTTTGTGGGAATGCCTATTATGTTGGACCTTTTTTCTTATTTCAATAATGTTTTTTTTTTTTGTTTTTTTTTTAAAGCAGTTATACTCCCCTTCATGTTTCACCACCACAAAATTTCCATGTTTCCAAGTAAAATGCAAACAGGACTCACCGATTCATCCAATTCATCAAGAGAGAAAAAGCTAAGAGTTTTAAAATAGAATATGTAAAAACACCTTCTCTAGCAAAACAGACCTGGTTCTGTTGATTGGAAGAGTGAGGAGTTTGTGAAGTTTGTTTAATTTGGTTTTACTGTTAACCCAAGTGGTTTGCAGAGCAGCCTGGCACCTGAGGCTCAGTCAGAATCCTAAGTATAACCTGTCTTTGGTGCACAACAGTAAACTGACTCCTAGTGTTGCAAAATGTAGCTTCGGTTTTGCCACTACATATTACTTAGTGCTCAATATATTTGTCAGGCCTGAATGTTTCAAGATCAACATGCTGTTTGGTCATTTGTTTTTTTTGTTTTTTTTTTTAGCCTAAATCATATCCGCGCTTTAGGGTTCTAAATGACAAGTGATGTCAGATGTCTCTCACTTCATAAGTGTGTAGTTTTTTTGGTACTGTTTGAGCATGTCGGGCAGTCTTTTTTCCATGTTGAAGGTTTTACGTAATGCCAGCACTGATTGACCTATTTTCATTGCATCGGGGGAAAGGTGGGGGGGGGGGGGGGTTACCTGTGGTTGCTAACAGTGGCGGGACAGGATAAGGTTATCAGCTGTAAACATGAGATTTGGAGAGCATTCAAAGCAATAAAGATAATTCTGTTTGCTCAACAGTGTGAAAATTGGAGTCTAGAGGAAGGCTTGCAGCTATGTCACTTTCAATAGAGTAAACCGTGGTTTTGATGGGTTTTTTTTATGCTTTTTATTTTGCTTTGTTGTTCATCACCTATTCACAACAGTTGTGATTTTTTTGGATTGTTCTAGTGACATATGTAGGATGCTAGTTCTGTAAGTATTCATGAAATAGAGTGTAAAGACCAGAAATACAAATGTCATTGTTTATTTCTAACTGTGAAACAGAAATTGTCTTAGAGCAGAATCTTTAGACCTCAGATGGTCAGATCCTTCCCCATATGGTTCTTTGATTATTCCTTTGTCATTGTTTGACTGTCGGGCATGATTATGGAAGGAGCATTCAGTTATGAATAGTACAGCAGTGTTCTTTTAACACTGTTTTTAATGGTCTTTTCTGCTTGCCAGAGTATAGTTGAATCTGCTCTTCATAGACTGTTTGCATCAGACCCCACTTGGCTGAGGTTTTTTCTTCTGGTTTCATGTTTTGTGTTTCCCAACGTGTGTTATAATGGCTGTTGTTATAATTGCTGTTATGAACAGATATGTGGCATCCCTGTTAATATTTGATATGTGCTGTCCCACCCTGCACACATAAAAAACAAGACTCTGTCCCCTCACTTACCATGTTAGGAGTAAAGATACCTATATTGGATATATTCTTGTTTAGTGAAACAACTGTGTATCAATTTTGGAGGAGCAACAGGGAAGGTATGATGTCCCTGGCTGGACATTTGAACTAGACAGGGAACTAGGGTTGGTCTTATATGGTGAACAAAATGTTTTTAACTTGTAGCATGCTTTGATTTGTGGACATTCATTACGTTGCTTAGGTAGTAATATGACAGTGATGGAAGTGACAAATTGCAGTTCAGAATTAATACATCATTTCATGAGATTTATACAGAAGTGATGATTATAGTTTGGATACATGTAGCAGGATAAGTCAGAAATTAGTGCTGTAGGCTTGTATATGGGAGAGGGTTTGATGTCAAATATAGCTCTAAACGAAAATAAATACTTTTTTTATTTGCCTATGAAATCTTAAGCATTGCTGTGCTGTCTGTAACTAAGACACAACGTGTCAAACTGAACTGAACTGAACTGAAACCATCATATCAGTTGGTAGAGAACCCAAATTACAGGAGTCATTTTGCAACCAGAAACAGTTTACATTATTAAAGATCAACTAAAATGTCAGTAGGTGAATTGTGAAAGTCTTGTACAAAGATTAAGCCAGTGTGTTTTAAAGAATTTATGTACATATCAAATATCTGAATTTCTTTGCATTTCTAATGACTCTTGGTGTTTCTTCGTAGTTTGTGGTCCAGGCATTGACATTGGAAATGACATTAGTGAATTCAAGCGTTTGGAGAACTGCACAGTGGTGGAGGGCTACCTGCAGATTCTGCTCATCGGAAGCAAGAATAACAACAACCAAGAAGTCTTCCGCACTCTCAGTTTCCCTAAACTGACTATGATCACAGACTACCTTCTCCTTTTTCGTGTGTCTGGCTTGGACAGCCTGAGCACGCTTTTCCCAAACCTAACGGTCATCCGAGGCCGCAACCTCTTCTATAACTATGCTCTGGTTATATTTGAGTTGACCAGTTTAAAAGACATTGGCCTCTACAATCTCCGAAACATCACCAGAGGGGCAATAAGGATCGAAAAGAACCCGGAGCTCTGTTACTTGGAATCTGTGGACTGGTCTCTCATAATGGATGCTGAATTCAACAACGTCATCGAGGGGAATAAAAAGTCCAAAGAGTGTGGAGATGTTTGTCCTGGCATTATGGAGAACAACCCTCAGTGTATCAAGACCACCTTTAATGACATCGAAAGCCACCGCTGCTGGACTTCCAACCATTGCCAGAAAGGTAAGAAATGTCTGGTCACCACCCCACACTCACCTTGTCAGGGAAAGTCTTTGATATACATTGCTAAGAATTTGTAGCTTACTGTCGTGAGTTTCTGTATGTTCCATTAGATAAGAAATAGTTAGTGTTTCGCTTTCCTACAGACGTTCTTCTCAAAAGATTGTACCTTTCCCTAAGGTCCTTGGCTTTAGCTGTTGATGTTAAGATGAGTATGATGTTTTACTAATGCCCACACATTTACTCATTAGGTTGGTTCCTGTCAGCTTGTGCACAATGCTGGACAATTCGTAAAGATCTAATAAAGGTTTTCGGGACAATAATCTAGAGGTTGTACTTGCTAAATGTGTATTTTCCAGTATTATGTTGTGTTAGTACTAAGGAGCGGAAAGTTATTTGGGAAGTTGGCAAAAAATTTTTGGCTAGCCATGAGTGGCAGGTGCCCCCCATTCATCTCTCTGCTGGCTGCCATCAGGAGGGTGCGGAGGAAAATGCCACTTAAATGTCAAGTGTTTGAGTAAGATTATATGTGAAATTTGCTGAACTTCATATTGTTTTCCTTTTCTTTTTTCTTTTCTTTTCTCTGTCATCTCGCTGCTTGTTTCTGTTGTAGGGTAATTATGTTCTGCTGTTGATCTTACTAGGGAAGGCAAATTGGCATGGTCTTGTGACTGGAGTCACTTAACAGCTATATTTAAGCAGTGTCTAAGTCAGAGCAGCAAAGGCATGACTGTTTTTAATGCATTTAATTGTACTGACATTATCCCTGTAGGAACTACAGAAGGATAAATAATGCTTATGCTTTTTTATAATTGGGGAAAATTGTAGGAGCAGCATTTCCATCATTCCATTTTGCATCAAGCACAAAGAAACCTAATAGAAATGTCCTTTTACAGTTCTGGTCTGAATTTGCACTCCGTCTGCCGTCGTCCAGCTGAAGTGAGAAAAGTTATCAGAGAGGGAGGAGCACTGTGTGAGGAAGCACTCATCACTGCAGTGACCTGTCTCTGAGTGATGTCATATGTGCTCCCACAGGCCTGGGAATGTTCAACAGAACCAGAAACAAGGCGGCCTCCTGCAGACTGGAGCCTTGCTTTAATTATTGCCATTTATTAAGGCTGAATGTACAGACTGGATTTTTACCTCCCTGAGCAGTGTGATAGTATGGTGTGATGTCCTTTCCTTTTTTTCGGTGCTTACCTCTCCCACATGCTACTTTGACCTTTCCTCTCATTGTGATAATGCTCTTCCTGACTGGAGTATTTTCTGTACGTTTGTGTAGGAGGAAGAGTTGCAGTAAAATCAAGGTCATAGGTCTGTCTGCTTTTTTTTCCCCAAGCTTATGTCTGAGGAGATGTTTATGTATAAAAGCCTTTGTGTTGTGGGGGACAATTTTGTTTCAGTTTTGACACAAGTTTGATTTAAAGATTTCTGATTATGTATGGACTTAGACATCTGTAAATGACAGAGTAAGACTGCTTAAAGAGCAAATGATAGCCCAAGTGTACTTGTACTCAACCTTTCTCTTTTTTCTTTGAAAACTTTACCAGTTTGATAAGTTTGGATTCTTTAGTGTGGATTGTCAGTGTCGTCTTTTTTGCATATTAAGCTACTGCTTTGTTAATTGACAGTCACTTCCTACTCAGACACATGCAAGTATAGTTTGTAGTGCTATGTCTGTCTAATAATCTTTTTAATTGTGTTCTGGCAAAGAGGAAAAGGTGTTTGTCCCTTTAAACGGGCATATGATTACGCTGGAATTCCAGTTGGCTTAGTCACTGCTGTGTGGGAAGAATAAAGGGGAAAACATCTCTCTCAGCCATTACAGGGACCACTGGTTTGCTCTATCATTCTGTAAGAATGTGTGTGAAAATTGTGGAGGCAGGGAAAGAGTTGCAGGAATGATGGCAGAGGATTGACTCCGAGAACAGGCTGCGAGGTACATGGGCTGCTTGTTTAACCAGCGGAATTTCAGGCCTTTGCCCATACTTGTTATGAATGATCTAAGCTTTGGGAACAGGTGATGGTCGGGTGCAGGAAGTCTCTAGATCCCTATTTTGTGCTGTGCCTTGTCTCATTGCAGTTACCGAAATGTGTGTGAACAACAGATTTTTTTTTTTTTTTTTGGTAATCTTTAAAAATCCCGATTTTTTTCAGTGGTAAAATAAGATATAGTGTTGCAAAGGCTGATAATCGTTTGTTCATTATGGGACTAAATTTGTAAATCACTTTTAAAATAATCCTGGGATCAGCTACATTTATGAACTTAAAGCTGGCATGACTTCCAAAGAGTTGCCTGCAGATTTGAGTCCTTTTTTACAAATGATATTTGGAAACACTTCTGGAAGAAAGTGTCTGAATCGCCAACAGGGAGATGTGACTGTGTAAACAAGAGCAGGAGAGGAGTTAATGGCTGTAATTTGCCCCCTCACATCTTAGCTGGCTTCTGACGGCAGTTTCTAGGAAAATTAGGTCTAGAGTGAGGCTGCCTGCTAGCTAATGTTGCGGGGAGTAAAGATTCATCCAAGTCTTCAAGTGCTCATTCATAAAAACAGTCCTGTGATATGACTTTAAATTTAATGCACCTGGCTTAGCTCACTGGTGGCTTCCATACAGTCTGGACTGAATGGCTGATATTGTATTCTCAAATGTCATCGCTCTCTTGTGACATACGGCTACTTGTGCTTTTTTTTTTTTTTTTTCCATTTTTTCAATTTTTCATCTTCCATGGCCTTGTTCACAGATGCTTCTGCCAGTTTACATATTCCATTTTCAGATATCAAATACAAATGCAACCAACACGCAGAAGACCCCTTATCAGTTCTAATTTAGGGTCTTGCATAATTGAAGGCTTTTAAAATGACTTTCCAGCCAAGCTTTTGGTTTATTGCCACACCCTGATTCACCTATAGTGAATGCCAGGTTTGGTCAGCAGGCGGTATGCTCTAATCCATACTTCATCAGTATGACTGTTGTTACTTTGGCTGAAGAAAACTCTGCACTGTCCAAATGTACTCTCACTGCTCAGATCTGATGTTATGGTACAGAACTGTAAATTGAAAACTGCCATCAGTACTCGGTCAAACATGTAACCATTTGAAATAAGCAGGAGAAGCGATTGTTTTTGGGTGTCATGTAATTGTATAAATATGCACAAAGATATAGGGTAGTGTAACAAGCAACAAGTTCTTTGACAGGAGAGTGGCTTGCGCTTGGTATTTCCCCTCCCCCTCTGTGCAGACTATTAGATTTAATCCTGAGCCTCATTATGGCTGTCAGCACCATCCCAACTGGGCACAGGTGGCTGCTCCACGGCACTTTTTCTCACTTGGCAGACAAGTCTCTTCTGGCCTGTTAGATGATGTGGACCATTTTGTAGGAGGATCACCAAAAGTCCCTGTTAGGAAGCCAGGGAATCAGCCTGTGAAATGAATATTAGTCATTCAGTGCATGCAAGTGTGTGGCATAAAGCACTATTCTCCATCCAAAGAACTTTTTTGAAGCAGCTTGTCAACAGATCAGGTTGTAACTAAAGATTCTTTACTCTGTAGCTGCATGCCGATACTAAACCTGATACAGACTATAGACGGTAATACATACGGAAACGCAACCTGGCAGTGGAGGCATTTTGTAATTAAGAACTTAACTCAAAGCACTTGTAGGAGAATTAGGTGAAAGGGGGGGGGGGGGGGTGCTGTGACCAGTAAGCAGCCTATTGTCTGAGCCCAGCTCCTCCACAAGTGAAACGAAGCAGTTATGCGGCTAAAGCGGATGTGATAAGATACGGGGTGCCATCTTGCAACAATAAGGTCAGAGATTAATTGAGGATCAGGGAAGTGTTTATCATTCCATCATCAGATAAGAGGGATTTAGTTTTGGAGATATATATATATATATATAGCAAGGCACATCAAGTATAGAGCACATCATGGGTCTTTAAGCCCTCTAAAGCCTTTTCCATATGAACTTTTTAAAGCAATATAGGCTGCTGCTACTGGCACACATACACACGTAAAAGGGCTCCAAAATTAATTGTAGCTTAATCACAATTAATGTTTTGGCCTCCATGGCTAATTGAGTGCTAAAAGCTGCAATTAATTACACTATATCATTCATACACCTTTACTGTCAAACATCTCAGTCACAGCACACGTGATTTGTAGCCCAGCAGATCTTAGTTGAGTGTGCTGACAACACCACAAACACTTGTCACAGCAGAAGACCGAACTCTACTGACACTGAACAAGAACTACCAAAAAAACAATTTGTAACTTGGACCTATTTTTAAAATATTGGTTTTAAAATATTGTGGCACATAAGATTCAGAAAAAGCAAGTAAAACTGTTTATTAAATCCATAAATAAAAGGGTCATTCCGTGTCAGATCAGATAAGGTTGTTGCAGCTCTGTCTCAGATTTTGTTCAAACCTTGTCTATATCATGAATGGGTCCTAAAACTGAGGCCTGTAAAATATTTCTGTTCAAATCTTATGTTTTCCTGTTTTTTCAGCCCTTGATATTATTTCATTTTTATAGCCCCTTATCGGGGAGGCCATGTCTGGGCATTAATATCTTGAAATGTATTATTCCTAGCCTCACCAAAGTTTGTAGGATGGAAGATAAACATGTTCTCAGTATGACTGAACCATTAAAAGCCTCTACTACATGCCATTTCATTTTTATAAGGCCCTAAATTTGGAAAAAAGTGCAAAATTCCTAAATGAAAGTGATATTGAGGTACAAATGTACAAACCCACATTTTTTGCACCAATATGATATAAATCATTATTTTTTCTGCAAATACAATCTTTTGTTAATTTGATGCCAATATTTCAGGTCTGTACCACCCATGGGCATGAAGATATTATGAGTAAAACAAGGCCTGGTAGCATATTTTGGTAATTTTCATAGGACCAAAATGGTATGTGGGGTAGCCAATAGGAACATAAAAATGTACATGGAAATTGCTTGATGTATGGTTATTAAGGGCACAAAGTGCCAATGTCCCTCCGTTTTCCCTTCATACAAAAATAGACGCAGATTGGAGAGATATTTTACCTATGGCAGAAAAATGTCCATTTCAGGCCTACATTTTTTGCCTTAGTATCTCCATGAATATTGAATTCCTGTGTAAGTAATTGTAAGTAATAAAGGATAAGCATGTTTTCAGTACGTTCATTGGAATAGAGGCCATTTGAGATGGGAATTGCGCCCCTGGTAAGGCCCTGGATATTGAAAATAAGTGAAATATTTTGATAAAACCTCTGGTATAAGGAGGAATAAGTGGTATCCAAAATGCCTCTCTCATGTGAAGATATTGCAGTGGCCTTTGAGCACTTTCAAGCCCCCAATCAGCGAATAATGGAACATAGGGATTCCACTTACCAAGTTAACACCAAGCATGTACCCAGTTCAGTCCTGTTGTTCAAGTTATATGGTTAAAGGATAAGAGTTTTCATCACATGTGATTTCTAGTACATAATTTGCTGTATCTGCGATGGACTGGTGACCTGTCCAGGGTGTTTCCCCGCCTTTCGCACAGTGAGCGCAGGAATAGGCTCCAGCACCCCCCATGACCATAATTAGGATAAGTGGCTTAGAAAATGAATGAATGAATGAATTTGCTACATTGCGAATCATTTTCAGTAAAGTTATTTGAATTTTTTATTGAGTATCTTATTCTTCTTTAAATATGGGATATAAAATTTAATCACTCCATTGAATATAGCATGTATCAGAGTTAATGCCTTCTTCTATAATGACGCCCAGAGAGTGAAGAATATAGCTTGCATTAATGACATATAGTAAAAGGAGCCTACAACAAAAAATCACGTATTTCTTTGCTCCAACCAATATTTCAGAGGCTTGAACACACATAAACAGAGATAATAAGGGAAGAGCTTGCATCTTTGTTATGGACATTTTTTTCCTAGAAGTAAAACAATGCCTTTAACCATGTATATTTATTTATGAAGGGAAGATGGAAGGACATCAGCACTTTGTACGCTAAATGACCATTCATTAAGCTATTTCCACATACGTGTTCCTACTAGCTACCCCACATGTCAGTTTGGTCCTGTGAAAAATACTTCCACGCCTTGTTTTATTCTCAATAACTTCATGTCCATCAGTGGTAGAGACGTCAAATAGTGGCACCAAATTAACAAATGATTGTATTTTAAGAAAAAATAATGATTGATATCATATGGGTGCAAAAAAATGGGTTTATACCATCTATCACTTCCGTTTAGGAGTTTTGCACTTTTTTTCCCCCAATTCTAGAGCCTTATAGAAAATCAATAGCCATGCGGTACAAACTTTTAATGGTTCGTTCATACTGAGAACATGTTTGTCTTCCATCCTACAAACTTTGGTGAGGCTAGGAATAATACTTTTCAAAATATTAATGCCCAAACGTGGCTACCTAGGCATTTTTGTAGACGTAAAAAACATCACGGGTTAAAAAAAAACAAAAAAACATTGGAATTGAACAAAATATTTCACAGGCTTTAGTTTTTGAACCCGAACATTATATAAGCAAACTTTGAACGAAATCTGATATAGTGTTGCAAGTACTGTCCTGGATTCTGTCTGATTTGACACGGGATGACCCAAAAAGGTTAATCAAGCTGCTTTTATTAACAACTTCAGTTTGCACGTTGTCACATTATTTGATATTATGTCCTTTATTATGGCTTTTTGTAGATTTATTTCTGATTTGTTTTGCTATTTGTTTTGTTAATCTGCATTATATTTTGATTGATTTTTATTTTGTTTTCACAAATATTTTCTGCAATTCTGTTTGTATCAGGGTTCATTAGATATTTTTCTCCCAGTTTGATCCTTCATTTTCAAGTTGTTTCTGATTTACTCTGGTTTTAACACAGCACTCCTCGTCCTCTATACTGGACAGGACTGAAATATACATAGGCCTAAATGATGGTTTAATTCCAACGTTGCCATCATCTTACAAATGAAATTGTGTTGTTTGTTTTACAGTTCTCTTTTCATAAAGCATTGAAAATTCTGAAAATCCTCAGCCCTTTATGTTTACAAATCTCCAGAAAAAAGGAGAATGCACCGCTGGGCTCTTCATTTGACATGTAGACTGATTTTTCATGACTGACTAATTAGTGGCTGGTATGAATGACTAATCAATAAATCAGGTTAAGTGCCAACAATCACAAAAGCCTTAATGGATCAGAGCAGATCGACGTGTCCCGCTGAAATCAGTCAAGTGTTAGGTTGCTTTATATGATTTTTTTTTATTTATTTTTTTTTTATGCATTTTATTTATTTATTTATTTTTTTCATTACCTCTGCTTAGATTTCCAAATCTACATTTTAAGCCATGTGAAGATTTTAAGTCATGCAAGTATAAATCTCCACATTTGAGTCCAAAACTAGCTGCTTACATGTTGACGTGATAGCAAGCTTTTATTATTGAGTGTGTCAGTGGACTGTTGGGAACTGTATGCTGTTATTATAAAAGTACACTGTTAATCGGTGTAAAATCTTATTTACTAATTAACCCTCGTGATTATGACAGAACAAAGACTGGGAACAGATGGTTGTTTCAGATGATGTCCAGCCCTAGTCTATACCATACTTACAGAACAATGCAGCAGCAATTCTTTGCACTCTGTTTAAATTATTTTAACACATTTATTTTGATTTTAAAATGTCAACTGACAATTCAAAAATCTCCACAATGATCTCTTGATGAGTTGAATACTTTGATTCATGTCTGTTGGCTTGAAGCATTTAGGCAACATATTTGTGAAAGACTGCATAATCACTGGGTGGTGAATGTTTGGGAGTTTTAAGAGCAACATCATGTTTGGATTACATTTAAACAGTTTTTCTGAGGGCAAAATAAATTGACTAAGAGGGGCACTAGCCTGAGGTGTCACAGCTTTGTATAAGCAAATGAAGGTTTATACCTCAGGTGGCCAGTGACAACTGAAATTTTTCATTAAATTAGTAGAGGCATCTTCACAAAACAAAGATCTTATGAAAGTTAAAAAATATATTTAAGTGTTTTCCTCATTTTGTGTGACATTGCGGCAGCAGCGACGTGTCTGTGACCACTTCTGATCATTTTAGTAAGTGTATCTCAAATACCTCTTGTGCTGAAACCTACTGAATGAAAAGGACTGCACAATGTGGAGAAAATATAGAAAGAAATGTGCAGTAAACTTGTTGGCGATGTGACATGCGATAAAACATGAAGATGAAAGTGTGCAATCTCAGTGTGTCTCTGATTCTATATACGTAAATATAGACTCTGAAAATGAATAGACTGGGTTTGTTCTGTAATGCATTCAAAATATTTCCAACTATTTTTCAAGTTTATTGAACATGTTTTGCACAAAATTTGCGTTTGTGGATAGCCATCTCATGGCCTCGGACTGCTTTTTCAAGACTATTCATTTCAGCAGCTTGGTGCTTGACTGTTTTACGTGGCTTCTGTTTGTTTTTGTAGCTCTCTGCCTTTCTGCTCATCCCATCTGATTATGTCACCACGCACACAAGTCTATGGAGCGTGGACTTGTCTGTGGGTAATGCTAGAGAAGAGTTTTTCCTCTGGTCTCTGCCTCTCCCTCAACTTTCCAGCTTTATGAATCTCAGCCATTCTGACATTGCAGCTCGTTGCAATGTGTTTATTGTGGAAATTCATATCGTGACGACGATAAAAATGCATTAAATAAAGCAGTCCTATTACTGAACGAATGTTACTCTATAGTAGCACGTAACAAACTGCACCATGTACCCTGGCTGGATCAGTGCTTACTTGGTGACAGTAGATTTGAAAATACCCAAACTGTTCCCAGCCTGAACAATCTTCACAAAATCGCTTTAAGCATGTGGATGCTTTTTCTCTGGAAACACTGAAGACATGTCAGCTGTTTTGGTCGTATTTCCCTGTCAGATGGAGCAGAAAGAGTTAAACCATAGCCACACTGTGTGGTAAGGACAGTGATATCCCTTAGTAACACTAGCACTCTGTGTTCAACTGCATCTGTCTGTATACTCTAATTTACATTGTGTGAAAGAGAGAGTGAAACATGCATATTCCTTTACTAAGTTCTGAACTGTGAACTTAGAGAAAAACGTGCATTTATGTATGTATGTATGTATTTATTTTTGAGCGTTTTATGGCCACCTTTGTGATAGAAGTAAAGAGGTGAGCTCTCTCCTGCTTAACTAGCTTTTAAGAGCTGAATGTATCACTGTAAACAGAACTGACCAAGCTGTTGATTTTAAACATTTCACTCATAATAATATTAGGCCTATGAGCAAATTTGTTTTGCAGCCTTTACTTGATAGAGATGTAATCAGGAATAGCCACCTGATGGTTAACCTTTTCACATTCACATTAGAGCTGGACATATCACAAAATGTTTTCATTTTGACAATGGTAGCAAAAATTCCAACAATATATATATATTTTTTTTTCATACTTTGAGTCCTTGGTACACAAGTAGGCCTATGACATTTGCATAAGTGCAGTGACTTCACAGAATGAAGAATGACACGATTAGGTTTTGTATTTTTGCATAAGACAGATGAAAGCATCATGAACAGGTGCTTCAGTGAGCCATATTTCACACAGATTTGCATTAGAATAGGATGCCAAGTCTGGAAATGATCAGGTTCATGAAAGTCCTCAGGCGGTGTAGGCCCATGGCTATACTTTGTGTAGCATCAGTTTAGAGTCAATGTTACTCCAGCGCATCCCTTGTGCTAGAGTGCTTCAGTCGCAAGAGTGTTATGCCTCACTGAAAATACCAACATGTAATAATTATGTCCATAAGACATCCATAATGCTGATACTAGTGATACTAGTTTTTTTTTTTTGTTAACGGCCCAGCATCAGGGTCATGTGAACTGCAGTTCCATATATGCGCTGTAGTCAAAGTGAAATCAAAAAAAGGTTTGGGTGACCATGAACATGTTTTGGAAAACTGAACCAAAACAGGACTTTGCTCAAATTTGCACTCAAGGTTGCATTGCTAATGACTCTCAACATTAACAGTTCTGCTGGTTACAAACACGGGCATGCCTCTGTGTCCTTGTGTGTATGCTCATTTGCCCTGGTGAGTTTTACACTGAAGATTCTGTCTGTTTTGTGGATATAACTGATAGAAAGTTACTGTGTGCAGCAGCCAGCCTTTCATCTCTTTATCTGTTTATGAGGTTTGAAGACCTTTGAATTTCTGATCTTTGAGCCTCTTACACTCATTTAACCTGAGAAGATGAGTCAGCTTTTCCTCGGCACATACTTAACGCTGCTCTGTGCTCAGAAGTGAAAGTTTCAGATTTGATGTGATGTGTACATTTGGAACAAGAGGAATATTTTTTTCATTCGTTTTTTTATAACTTACTCTATCTCTCTGAAACAACAGCTATACACGGGGACAACCAGCTATGTGAATTTAGAAATCAACACATGAGCCATATTGAGAGTGCATTAACCAGATGTGTTGGGAGCACCTGAGAGTACAAAGTTGATGTAATCTCTCACTTTCTCTCTCTCTCACCCTCACTCACAGAGGTCTCTGTATACAGTGGTCTGTATATATATTTATATGTATGTGTGTGTGTGTTGTGTACTTTAAATATTCTTCTATTAAGCAGACTATTACAAATGTACACCACCTCTTTTGATTGGGTCAATTGGAGTTGCCGAGGTCAATTGGAGTTCTCTATTCCAATCGAGGTTTTTTATTCCAATCGAGCTATTGGCCTGATTATTAAGGCAGTACGTAAATATACCTATGAAAACCTTTGTTTCAACTAATGCTAGGCCTCCACACAGGGAAATACCTTGCGAATTTTGCCCTGCAAAATTTCGCTCTGGGGGCGTGGTTGTGAAAACAGCAAAAACAGCTTGCTCAAAAGTTCGAGTGCTTAAACGAAGGTCTACAGTGCTCTCTTTGCCCCAACCAGAGCTGTTGAGAGAGTTTTTTCTACCGTTCTGGCCCTGACTAAGTTCATGTAACATATAAACAACAACCCAGGTTGATGATTGCCCATACACACACAAATGATTGCCCATACATCTTTTAATCATATACATGTTTTCATGCTACATGTAGCCTTTAGCCTCCACGATCTTGGTCAGACTTTTTTTCTTACTCCCGTCTCTCCAGAGAACATCACGTACCAAACATATCATATGCTGAACTGATTGGTTCTCGCGTGGTACTCATTTACATAAAGTTGAGAATTCGCCATCTTAATTTCGCTTGCCTCGGCGAACACACTCCAATTTCGCCAATCAGAGCGAATTTCGCCCCCATTCAACCTGAATGTGAGCGAAGTGAAATTCGCTGCAGTGGAAGCGCACCATAAGGAACCTATGCTTCTTTCCCTCGTGTCTTTATTTTCTATTAGGGGAGTTGTAAATCTTCTGTCTCAAACAGTGAGTCAGCTACTTTGAAATTCCTACAAATCACAACACAAATTTTAAATCCTTGAGATGACTTCCTTTCAGTTGTGACATTAGGTCCTCACTTTGTTGTAGACAGAGCACACGCCTGCTGAAATTTGCAGTTCCTTGAGGGGCATGATTTGCAGCCGTTCAAAGAAGCACCCTGTGCCTCGTAATGCTCAAGCGTTTTACTGAGCTCTGCCCCTCTAATGTGACAGGCATTTCATGCATGCCTCTCATGTTCCAGACGGATACCGAACCAGTGCTGTATGGTACTTTAACAC
Source organism: Chanos chanos (assembly GCF_902362185.1). Lineage (NCBI taxonomy): Eukaryota > Metazoa > Chordata > Actinopteri > Gonorynchiformes > Chanidae > Chanos > Chanos chanos. The sequence continues at coordinate 16,047,477 of NC_044496.1, forward strand.
ACTGCTTTTAAATATATGCTGGTGATCTCTGGTTTCTTCTCATTAACCACGCGCAGCTGCATGTAGAAGCATTAGTCTGGTCACTCTCTGCTTATTTAACAAGAGAAAAACAACGATAAATCCACCGACCAGCAGCCCTGATCTGGCAAGCTTTTCTTGCCCTTAGTACCTCTTCACTGAATTTGGAGTTGCAGAGAGTCTGAATTCATAAACTGATTATCCAGAGATACCACTGGGAAGAAATAACAATTTTAAATAGGTCTGTAGTTGTGAGGTCGTTGTCAGACAACGTATTTTCTGAGTGGGAAAAGTATACAGACAGTAGAGAAACGAGTCAGTCCATTTCTTCTCTGCTTTAATGTCAGACTATACGAATCAGTGGAACCAGCTAAGCTCTAAGAAAGGACCACTGCAGGATACGGTCTGTGTAGTTGTAATTTTTTGAAAGTAATTGCAGATACGGCAATACGCTACTAGTATACAAATGTTGCCCATTTTGTGAACACCCTTTCCTGGAACCGCCAAATAGCTTTGGTGGTTTCACTGTATTTAGCCCTGCTATATAATTACATCTGAGCATACAGTCTACATCAACTGATTGGGAATAACTTTTTTTTCATGTTCATATACCTTTGAGAGGGATCCTCCCTCTCTCCTTTCCAAGTCTGCGTTAAATCTGTCTCATAGTATTACATAAACTGTTTCTTTGTGAAAGTATGGACGTACAGGCAGATCCCAGTATAAAAGAAGGCATACCCAGTTAAATAGGCAGTGCTCTCTCTTCCTCTCTAACTTTTCTGTCTTTTGATCCAATCAGCTACTGTAGTATTCCCCACAATGCCCGTTTATCTATTTTAAAGCTTTGTATTTAGATAATGAAAGTCTCAGAACATCAGGCATATTTTTTCAACCACAGTTAGGCTACAGGAGGAAGTTGGTTCAGGAGTCCTGCTGTGTTAGTTGAAGCTGTGACCTATTCCAGCATCTTCGCTGTGAGCTGAGAATGTCACACACCTTCTACAAGTAACCTATTTTTTCTTACAAAACTTTCCCGTGTTGGCTCAGTGTTTTGTCTGTGTTTGCATAAATGGCTCGGTATTTTGTCTTTAAATATAAATAGAAGAACCATTAAGTATATTATATGTATTATGTTTCTGCATCAGGCCATTGCCTATGTAGATAGACAGGATCAGCACAGATCAAGCCGGGAACACTGTCATATAACTTAAATGACTTTCTGCTTCAGATTTTCTCTTTGAATTAGTGTTAGGTTTTTATGACCTGAAGAAGTGAAATGTTTGGACTACTACATTAGTTACTGTAAATCAGTAATATGACTTGATCTAAGATATACACACACAAGGTGAAACCCAAAAAGATGTTCTTGAAGTTTTCTGTAATTTGTAGACTTCTTCTAGCCCACACTTTGTCTTTATCATTTCCTCCACCTGTTCCTGCCCTCATATCTGTGTCTCCTCCAATACTTAAGGACAAGAAAGCACTGATGGACTTCTTACACTTTTGCATTGATTAAGCACTGCCAATGAGCATGGGAACTGAGCAATGCCATGTTGTAACTGAACACACAGAAATAGGATTTGTTTTTGTTGTTGTTGCTTTTTGTTGTTTTTGGTGGTGTTTTTTTTTTTTTTCTTTCTTTCTTTACTCTTAGACCTGTCACGTTGTTGTATATGTTTCCCGGTAGCTGCAAGATTTTTCCCAGGTTCTCAGTACGGGGCATTCCGGCCCATCTTTGTGTCTTTGTTAGACCACACAGATATCACATTGCAGCGTGAATAATGTAATGGTGTCATATAGACGCTGCTCTTTAGTGTGTCTGTACACTGTGTTCTCCACAAGGATCTTTCAGAAGGAATTCTGAGAATTCCTGTGTGTTATAACCCAGCCTATCAGATGAGCTACTGATAAAGCTGAGCCGCAAGAGAGTCAACTGCTTTTCCTCATCCTCAAATCAACAAAAAAGATGCTCAACAGCAAACCTCCTTCAGTTTCACCGCCAGCAGTTTTAGTGATCACAGAGATTTTCACATGCTTGTGTGTGTTCCTTGCCCCAGCACCCCCTATCTCCTATAAAAGGCTTTTTTGATTTGATGAGAGTACAAACACAAGTTTGTTTTCTAATTTCATGTATTTGATGCTTCCAAAAGTGAAACGGCTCACTCGCTCTATGGACATACTGTTTGACAAAAGGGGCGTTCAGTGTTTGTTGAGTGTGTGTTTACATCCGTTTCCCTACCGTGTAATTTCATTTCCACGAAGCTGATTATCTAGCCTTTCTCATCAAACTCGGCTCCCCTCTATCTCAAATAGTAACCAACCATTATGAACCTACAGTGCTTAGCACTGACGTGTTTACATTGGAATTCCAGGTTTGAAAGACACAGTGAATACATAACAGGGGATTTGTCACTTAGATTCCAGATAGAGATTTGCTCACGAGTATTGTACAGCCATTCCTGCTAGACTGAATGTTTTATGCATTTAACGCACACTCTTCATGGGCTGATTTAGGTGGTACTCACAGTTATTGTATTAAATGTTTAAGCTTACAAGATTTTTAAACCTGACGGCCTCTGAATCTAGCAGCTCCTCAAAGAAACATCCGCTACAGCCCTTTCCAGCTTTTCAGCCTCTCTCACGTGAATTATGCCTGTTAAAAGGCTCTGTTCTTCCCTGCTTTACACAGGCTCATTAACCTGGACTGTTCTTCCCTCCCCCTCCTCATCTCACACATGTTTATAAAACTGGGATGAGTGCTGCAGTCGCAGGGTCTCCAACTCAGGGTCGCAGAGATACCACAGGCAAATTTAGACCAATGGCTTGAATCAATGATGCTTGATCCTTGGCTTTTTAACTACTTTAAAATCTATTGAAAACGGAGGCAATCATTCCAGACCAGTCTCTCTGTCGCTCTCTCTCTCTCTCTCACACTCACACTCACACACACACACGCACACACACACACAGATGCACACACACATCCTGTGTGATGGTCTGACTGATCCCTGTTTTCCTGCTGGCTAACTCTGTGCTCACTCCTTGGTGAGATTTACGGCCCGTGCCCAAGCTGTAATTATTAGCTTGAAGCTCTCCGGTTCTTTATTAAACCCCCTGTCTCAGGCCCCAGAGCCTCTGGCATATACTTAGACTGGAGTGAGGCTCTCTTTGATGTACTTATAGAAAATAGGGTTCATTTTCAGCTTAATGCTTACATCTGTGACTTTGTACTTACATCTGTGAAGTCTCTCCTTTTCCTCAGGCTTTGATATTATCTACACTTACATATCAGTGGTAGTCATCTGAGCTTCCATTGTTGTGACTGATTAAATCCTCAGACACTTGGATCTAATCAAGTAGGGATGGTTGCGCTTACTCTAAAGAGATGACTCATGTCGTGAGCTTCCAGCAGATTTATCCGTTGTTGAACTAGACTGGTGCTCCGAGGAGCCGTTGGAATACGCTTGGTCTGGTGCAATCAAAGGATGCCTCATGAATTAGCCCAGAGCTCTTGATGGAGGGATTGGACATTTTTAATTTCGCTTTATGTTACAAGGAACGTTACGGTACTGGAATCGGTGACTTGTTATTGCAGAACGTCGATGCAGCAATGAACATGTTTGTTTTACGGCTGCAGAATGAGACTGTCCATAAGCAGAACTATCTAGTCAGACAGACCCAGTCTGGCTCTTCTGCATGGTATTTTGTGAAAAGTGGCATTCCTCACCTCAGGCAGTGATATAAAATACCTGCAGATTGCAAATGAAATTCCTGAAGTGCATAGCCACTCTGTTTTCGAACCCCCCTACACATGCTCGCACACACACACACACTTTTTATTTCTTCTTTTTTTGGTTTGTGCGTCTGTGTCAGTGTGCGTGAGCATGTGCGCATGTGCGCAACCCTCATGTACTGTAGGTAGTCCTGTGGAAGGGTGGGCTGCATGTAGGCGGATGTTGGAATTTTTTGTGTGGTACAGCAGAGAGTAGGGTGGGCGGGTACCTCATTCTTACAGTCTCTCTCTCCCTCTCTCCCTCTCAGCTTTGCCCACTCCCCCCTTTTCCCGGCCCCTCACCTCGCTTGTGTGACAAACAGCATGGCCTAGTTTCTCCACACAAACCCGACCTGTACACGTCTGCGCAGCGGCCCCCACAAAAGGCCCCGGAACTCGAATCACTTTCAGGACTTTTGAAACAGCCTTTTGTGGGAGCGCTGGTCTGTTGGCCACCTCTGCAGCGCGACTTGTCCATTAAACAGAGCCATATGCACACAGAGAACGCACCCTTGCATCTGTTCCCATACCTCATTATTAAAGCCCAGTATTTCCACTGAAAGGTTCTGTGCGAGCGCCTTCGTACGGTTTTCTCTCACGCCCTTTTCGCTGATGTTTTGCGTGGATTCAAATATATTTACTGAACTGAGCAGCTTTTGTCCATTGTACAAACCACATTGTCCCAAGTGTACAATTTGTGGGTACTTCACAAAAATTATTCAAATGAAATACATCCATTTGCCTTGTTTATGTCTCCCTCGTGGTCTTTTTATTCATTTATTTGTTTACTTTTCAAATCACATTAGTCTTTTTAATGAGCAAAAAAACGTATAAAAATTATATTTCATTTTGGAAATACCTTCTGTAAGGAGTTCTTTCTGTGTCTTCGCTTGTTATATAATGAGTTATTTTCAGCCACAAGACTACATTTCATTTTCTCCAGCTTTGTGCTAGCCATTAAAATTTGCCAGTACACAACGGTTACGTGATTTATACTTCAGTAACTTCAGACATTACCAAATACCAGTGTCTTCAAAACATCCAGGCTGTGTGATAAACAGACTGAGTATTACACCATACCAGTTACAGTTTGACTTCAACTAGTGAACACCATACACTGTACCATTTAAACTGAACAGATATCTCACGTTTACTGCTTGTGTGTGTATTGTTCTAACCTGCAAGGCAGATTTATCAGTTTCCCCTAGAATACATCACAATTAAGTTCACGTTCTTCAAGGAATCATGGTTGTGCAGAGACATTTAGAAGAAGGTGGCATAAAACCATCTTTGTTTATTGGAAAATATAATGGTGGTTTGTTCCCAGGGGAAAAAAAGCAAATGCCCTGAACAACAGATTGGAGAATGAAAACATCCGACAGGCCCTCCCTCCCTCCCCTTCATCCATAAATCCCCTGTCAGCAGCTGGAGTCGTTGAGCAGCCATTTTGTGAATGGGGGTGTGAGGGAGGGTGGGAGTATGTGTTTGGAAGGAACAAACTTGGGGTCAGGCAATGAGCTGTAGCCCAACATTACGTGTTGAGTTTTGCTGAGGTTCTTGTGCCTGTGTTTCACGGAGGTGAAGTGTTACCCGTCATTCACACGCTGTGGTTCTCTTGCTTTGAACTACATCTGTGCGTTTCTCCATCATCGTCATATTTTGCCATAGCTTTAAAGACCAGAACATTCTACAAGTCTCTCCCATTCATACTGATTTATCTTTGTTCCCTCAGAAACTGTTCCACATTCATGCAAAGCAGACAGTCTGCCGGTTAAATCAATATAAAATAGAACAGAATAGAGAGGTTCAAATCCGTTTTGTTTTTAGGCACATTATTGCTGAATTTATTCAGAGAAATATCTATGCTACATGGAAAGCTGGGTAACATATTCATGAGCCCAAAACATTAAAGTATATTTACCACATGCTGCATTCAACCTTCTTTTTTCCTCAGTCTTCTATGATTTCTTGATCTCTCAGATTTATCTAGTGCTTATTCTTGTTTAAAATGAATAGAAGGTGACTAAAGTTGCATGAATATTAGTATTATTATGCGTATTTTTATTAGTAGCATTATTTATTTATTTATTTATGAGTGAAATAGTTGTATCAGGAAGTAAGGATAGCATTTCATTCATTTGGGTATTGCTTTGCCAAAGGCCTTTGGTCATTTTGCCTGTTGCTGATAGCACATGTTCCTGTGGTGTCAACATGTGCTTTCAGAATGTTTGTGTTGTAATGAGAGCCTATACTGGCCACTCCATCAGTCCCTCTTCTGTCAGCCACTGACACGGTAAGCATGGCCAGCATAATCACTCACCACACTCATTAGACATTTGTCCCAGACCTGTTAAATGGCTTAACACATGCTTTGTTAGTACAGACTTCAAAATTACTCTCACTCATAGTCTGTAATAACTTAATGTGACTTAAAATAGCTACCCAGATAAAGTCATTTTAACCTCATTATTTCAAACAGTCAGACATTGACTGTTATCATTTGGGCTGGGGTTTTTTTACTCTCGTGTGAGGATGTGTTAGGGGTGTCTGATGGAGAAGTTATTGCTGGCCTCTATAAGAATGTTGCATGCTTATCTTCTCTTATGAAATGACAATGTTTTTTTAGTTGCTCGATTTGCACTTTTTATTTATTTCACGGCATACTTATCAGATAAAGCCGCACACAGAATGTCAGTTCTGCTCAGCTGGCACATTCATGTGTAACTGACATCCAGACTGAGCCCACAGACAAGGCTGTGAATTTAGCTGTTGTGTGTGAGAGAGACTCTGTGTGTACCAGGTCATAACTGCACGGTTATTACAGCAGCCTCACACACTGACCTGTCTCACATGCCTGGGTCAAACCTGTATAGTGGTAGACAAGCAGAGGAGGAAGAAATTGCGTTCTTTGTCGGATTTTGGATGATGGGAGCGCTGTTTGCCTGTGGTCCTGCAGTGTGGTACCTGTGCTAGTACAGTGATGGACGTTTGTAAACACACTCTATCTGAACACCCCTGTGGGAGTGTTATTGTGTTGACACCTGTGCACTTTCCGACAGTATTCATACTTCTTGTTTACAAAATGAGGCTTAGCTTAATAACTTTGGTCCAAGTGCGTAAGAGTTCAGTTTTGTTCATTTCGAATATTGGCTTCTACTTGTGCATGTAGGCTACTTGAAAAAGTATTATTATTTGGTATTTTTTTGCATTTTTAACCGCTAGGAAAAAGTATGGTGTACGTTATAGGTGCAGAAGTTGTCTTCTAAACGTGGGTGAAAAAGAGAGTGGATGTCGGTAAGAGTGATATTTCTGTTTCATGTGCTTTCTTGTGAAAATGAGGTTACTAAAAACAAAAAAAAAGTGCTTGCGCAGGTGAGTTCCCACAGTTGAGGAAGATGGAGACAGCTGATAAGGCATTATGCAGAGAGACATAGGGGAGGGTGGAGGAGATGGGGGTGTATGGAACATAGTTACAGGGTTACACTCAGACTGTTGCATATCTCGCTCCTTTCTCTGATGTCTTTTTCAGTGGTTTTTCTCTCCCGGGTTTTAAATTACACGTCCTTCATCAAGACACTCACATTCTCTGTTCTCCCATGATTTGCAATTTTTAGAGATAGATTAGCATTCATATTATGCAGTTTTTAAAAAATATATCATGACTCGTGAAATATCAAGCTATTTAATTGCACACAGATTGATTACTTGCAAATTACCAAGTATTCTATGAAAGTAGTACCAGAGTTTTCTGCATTGCCTCATAAGGAATCCAAATTCCATAGATGGAGTCTTCAGGACATCACCATAGCCCATCCATGTCTAAATCTTGGAGATAACGCTTTAAAAATGTTGACAACATTTTTTCTCTCTCATTTTATCTTCTGGGAACAGCAGCATCTGATAGTCAGGAAATGCTGTTAGGCAATTACAGTATTACATGATACACACACACACACACACGCACACACACAAGAAGTGAGTAATCTATGAAGAAAATGCATTCTGAAACAGTCATCCAATCAGTTAGGTTCATTTTTCACAAATAATATTTCTACAAATGTGCCAGGAATGCATATCTTGTCAATCTGTTATCGTGCAAGTCATTTGAGAAGAGTCTGATATTGTTGTTGTTGTTGTTGTTGAAATCCACTTTTCACGTGGTATGACCCACTTTCAGACGGTTCAGCTTTTCTGGTGGCTCAACAAACTATAGGGAACAGCTGCCTTTAGAATGGGGTGTTAGTCACTGTCTCTTCACCATGTTTAAGGTTAACTGACCTAGTTGAGATGAGGTCAGCTAAGCTTCCATTCCCCAGTGAGAGTTGGGGATTGCCAGCTCTTTGCTCTGTCTGTGGGCCACTCCGTAACAACATTGTGCTTCATAGTTGATGAGCAACATAGTTAAAGCTTCCAACAGCATGTATTATCATGGTTAGTGATAGTGAGACAAGTGTTAGTGAGACAATTCTAAACATGAAAGGGAGGCATGGATTTCAGCAGATATGCTCCTGCAAACAAACTTTACTGAGAAACCCTCTGGTGTCTTAAAAAAAAACAAAACAAAAAAAAACATGGAAGAGCTCACATAGTCTAAAAAAAATACATTGAACACTAACCCCTAGATCTAAATTTCATGTTGTTTGTAAGGGGATTGCAGCCTTTAAGATTTTGACGCCAGGATCTGTCATGTACAAAAATCAAATGAAAGATATTGCCACCATTGCAGGATCAGATATGTGCTTATCTAGTCACTGTCAGTCTCTAATCAGTGCATACAAAGAAGAGAGAATGTCTGGCTTGAACAGTTATATTCCAGTGTCCTGTTATCTGGCCAAGCTCCTGGATTGGCCTTAACTGAAAGGAGCTGTGGTTTTCTGACCACTCCTTCAGTGCAGTGTACTGGGACTTGTTTTACATCAACTCTCTTAGCAGGTAGGCTATGTCCTTTAGGCTTTTTCCTTTTTTTTGCCCACCCCCTTTCCCGAGTGACTGGGACATAAAATAGAAGAATTGTACGTCAGCTACTGTCGCCACCCCCCTATTGCATTTTCAGGTTGATTTTCTCCTTTCAGTTAGAGACAAATAATCCCCAGCGGGGCTAATCCCCCCGTAACCGACTGCCTGACTCAGTAGCGCACACCCTGCTCAAGCAGGGACGGAACACCTGTCTGGTACAGGGATCAATCCCTAAGATTCAGACCTGCTTAAGCTGCCCTTTGTTGACTCACGGTGCTACACTTCACCCTTATCGTGATCCCCCCCCCCCCCCCCCCCTCCCCTGTACCCTGTACAGCTCTGGTTCCTCACTACTGCTGATGCAGCCAACGCAGCATAACTGGGAAGTGGGTCACAACACGATAACCCGATTGTTAAACCATGATCAGGTGGAAATAGAGAATAAGAATCTTTAGCCAGTACATCTGATTTTCTTAGTGCACGGGTGGACAGTTGAAAGGCTTTGGGGTCTAAGACATGGTGCGGTTGTCTCTCCCAGATTAGTTTTAGATTACTGTGATGTGAAGCAACGTCTTTTTTTTTTTTTGTTCAGGTGGTATGCTGTAAGTATTCACCCACCTCAATCAGCTTTTCAGCTGTTGAATAAGTTTCTTCAAAAGGCTGAATACAAGATACAGGGCAACTATTTCACTGAACAACTTCACATTCATACTTTGTCAATATTTAAAGAGTTCAAGGATTGTGAAGAGTTTTCGTTATTTCATTGTCTCAATAAAAAAGAAAAATGTTTCTCAGAAAAAGACTCTACACCATAATTTTTTTTTTGTTTGTTTGCTCTTATTTGTAAAGATAAGAGTAAAAAAGCCGCTCTTTATCAGATTGTGAGTCTTTAAACATTACTTTCAGCTGTTACAGTATTAAGATTTGGCATTCATACAAAGCCTGTTTAAAGAGTAATTCACCTTGGCTAAAATTCCTGTAGGGCTGTTCTAGTTTGTTTGTCCCAGGTCTTGGTGATTTTGTTTCCATTGTAATGATCTCTGAATTGCTATGTGTATTCAATGAAATATCACACTGAAATCGATAACTACATTTGTTAACCTTCTTTTTCTTATGCGAGTAAGGAACACAGGCATATAGAGGGCTAAACCAAACTGTATGGTTCTTTTTCACGAAGAGAGAGTGTGAGAGGATCAGTTGTAGCTCTGTTTCATCATCAGCAGTGTGCTGTGGGAGGGGAGCCCACAGCAGCCCTGGCTTCCTGCCATGGCCGTCTTCATTTTCACTGATGACACCACTGGATGAGATTTCATACGTTGTGTTTGCTTTTGCCAGAAAGCCCAACATCAGCTAACCTTGGTGGATTGAAAGCTAATACACAAGACAACCAAAGAGTTTCAGCTGTCAAAGAAGCCTTTTGTTTTAATTAATGATAGTGTTTTGATTAAGGTTTGGTTCTTTTTAGTGACTCACATCTATTGAGTAACACAAATGTTATGCCAAGTTACAGTAACACTACTTAGCCACAATTGCAAAAGTAGTCAGTTCTCCCATGAAGAGCAGTTCCTCTCGGAGCGGTGACCACCGTGCAGTGTTGGACCACTGAATAAAACCAGTGGATGCACACACCAGCATGCTAAACATTTTGTCCCTACCACATTTTTGCATTTTTTCAAACAAGCATACAGGAGACAGCAAAGCAGAAATGACAACAGTGCACTTTAGGATTGCATGTCATTTGTTATGGAGGTGTTAATGAATGGGTTTTAGTACATTGAACAGGCTTGACTTTAGTTGTGCCCTCAGAGTGAATCAATAACCATCAGGAGAGTGTTGGGAGAACAAATTGCCCTACGCCACATTCATGTCTTTGGCCAGCTGTCTGCTATATGAAAACCAGGCACTCTTCCACCAGCTGAATGTATCCCAGTGTGGGAATGGTATCAACGTGTGCCTTATTTCCAGAAGTAAACAAAGTGTATGCTCTCTTGTCTTTTTTTCTCTCCTCGGGAAAAAAAAAAGATCAGCTAGAAATGATTTTTGTCCCTCCTTTTCTTTCTGTTCTCCTTTTTTCGTTGATACTGAAATGTGGTTTTAGTGGATAATGAAACACTCTCTGGTTCTAGCCGAGGTCTATTAGAGGTATCACCCGCATGTCCCTGACTGACCTGGCCATCGTGCAGTCTGTCTGTGTCTCAACTCATTAACACAGATGTGGGACTCCTCAGCCACTGCGCAGAGAGGTGGGAGGCATTGTGTCTCTTCTAGGCATGCTACTACACATTCTACTACACAGCAGCAGTGCAGGAGCAGCGTAAAGCCCTTAGCCTTTTTATAACGCTGTGCTAGCATGGCTTGATCACCCTGCTCACATGGAGGCTCTGTCTTGAGGGGAAGAATTACTATGACCTGTACCTGAAACTTCTGTGCGGAGTTCACTATTTATGTACTGATCTATCTGGAAACATGCACTGAAAATAGTGAAACAGGTAACATCTTAAAAATCTGTGTAAGCTAAATAAATAGCTTTGTCTAGGCAGTTATCACTGAGGTGACCAGTCATTACTGTTAACGGTGCCAACATCAACCTTTGCTGTTGCTTTGCTGTTAAGCAATAAAATCCTTGGAAAGTCAAGTTTCAATACCTTTATTGTTTGTACCCACTTCAGAAAGATAAATGAGCATATTGTTGTACCTTGTTCATTACCTCTCTCTCCCCCTCCCTTTCCCTCTCTCTCTCTCATGTTTTGTGTGTACACACTCACAGCATAGAGAATGACAAGTGAGAGAAAGAACACAGTGTGCCAGGGTATTCAACCTGTTTTTTTTTTTTGTTTTTTTTTTAACCCTCAGACATTCTGGTTTGTGGCAGGCAAGATCAGCAGTGATGAAACGACCTTAGATGAACTTGGAGTTTTTCCTGAATTAATAAGGATGAAGGCCGAGGTGACGATGTTGACTAAAAATAAAAGTCCTGAGGCGCCCTCTCCATGCCTCCACTGTCTGCTGCTATGTTCAGCACTGGGCTAGGCCTCTGAGTGTTCAGGGTCAAAGTGTACAGGCATGCCGACATCCACAATAACAGACAGGAGGGAGCTCGGTGCTCTTCCATGACTTATTAACATTCATATCGTCATTTAAACCGTACACGAATGTAAATCTAATCCGTGCCGGAGGCTGTCCTCTTCTCACCCGTCTACTGTAACATATATTTTCATACAGTGATCAGTGCCTTCATGTAGAATCCTTATAATTGGTTTGGAAAGTCTGAACACCAGTCATGGAAAAATCCATTCTGTCCGTCTCTTACATGACTACGGCGTCGGGGACCGCACACTAGTTGTTGCAGAGCTGAAAGCTGTCTGAATAAGCGAGTGACTTTCATATGAGCGATATTGCGAGCTGAGCAGTGAGAGACGTGGATGTGTTGGCCTAACGTATGTGTATGGGAAACAATAGGAGCAGCACGGCTGCTGCACCAGCCCCGGCACTGCCGGGTCTCCTGTACTGTTCTGACTAAATGCTGCTGATAGGAAATTCCATGCATGCCTGCACAGAATGATCTGTCCACCTCTCTAAAAACACTGACCTCTCAGTTTGGCCGTAAGGTTAAAAGTAAACAGGTCCATTCCCCCACTTCAAAGCACACCGATGGCTTCACAGAACGCTTTTATTTAAATGTAAATATTGATGAAAAAACACAATACAGTCTGTAGAGTTGTAGGAGTAGCCATTCATTTGGGAACTCGTATAGAACGGAATGTTTTGAACTTCTCCCAAGCGTTAAGTCGAGCTCGTTTTCACTGTTAGCATGCTTTTGTCTTGTATTAATAGTACTTTTCCACTCTGTATACTATAGTGCAGCTGTTGTGTTTTGTAATTTATCCAGAAATGTGCAGCACATTAGATCAAACCATTTATTTGTGTCCCTCGATTTGTGATGGCTTAGCAAACTTGGACCTGTGCATGAAGCAAACTGCAGATAAATGGAAACTGTCCTAAAAATCCTAAGAGCTGAGGTCGGAGACTTAACCTCTGCGCGTTCTGTACGTTGAGGCCTTGGTGAATAGCTCTTTCTTCATAAGGGCTTTTTTCAACATCCCCTGTGCTGGACTGAATTAAGGACTGATCGAGTTGCACATGGTTAGATGCAACAGGCCACTTTGATTACAAGACACTACACAATTGCTCAGTTAATGCCTGACTCAGCTGCATTAATGAAATTAGTTGAAAAAGATCACAACAGAGACTCTTGAGTAGACAATGCATCCAGTGGAGCCAGGGATCCTTGGGAGACCTTGCCAGTGTCTGTGAACTCAGTCTAAACTATTATGACTGTTTCAGTGACACTGACAGATAAAAGCCAGTAATGTCATCAGTAAGCAGATCAAATTTTATGAAATGAATGTTCAACACAAACTATCTCCAAATGTCTGGAATGCATTGTTTAGCTTGCCTCTAGATTTGCCCCTATCTGCCTATGATCTGCTGGAACTCATCACAAGGTTCTGTTCTTTTCTATTTTCTTTTCTTTCTCTCTCTCTCCCTCTCCCTCTCTCTCTCTCTCTCTCTGTCTGACTCGCTCCAAAAATGCATAGCTTGTAAACACCTTTTGTACATGCACTAATGATTAAAAGTTGAAGTATTTAGAGAAAAACATGGCAGTTAAGGTAATGCTTAATGACCTTATGAAATTCTTAAGAGTTGTGGAATACTGGCCTACATTTCCATCTGCTCTTATTGCAGGCTGCATTGCTAGCACATAGGCTAAGTGAGAGCAACTCTGCTCCTTTATAATGTAGGACAGTCTTGTTCTAAAGCTGGTGTTTTCCTTGCTGCTGCTCTGACCTGAATCAGTTTTTCCTCTCCCCTGTTACAATGTGCTCTTATTTAGAATGATAGCAGAGGAATCTGATAGAGCTGTACAGTGCGTGGTTATCTGTAATATCTGGAGTGGATTTTGTAGTGATGTGGAATCAGACTGAGGATAAAGTTGGCTATGGTTTGATTTCTAGTGCTTGTTTAAATTTGCTAATCTTCAGCATATTTACCATCTCTGTGTTTTGTGATCAAGTGTGGAACAGACGCTTGTCATATTTGGCATGTATCAATTTTCAAGTATTCTTTGTGGGCTAGTTAGCGGTTTATAATTTATTTTTATTTGCTTGTAGACAAAGTATGGAATGATGATGTTTGCCTGGTTTTCCTCAGTGATGCAGAGAATCAGGATTATCACGCTGTCAGAACCCTGAACTGCTAGTTTATGGAGTATTAAGATAGACAGGTTGTGCCCATGGACCTTACACATGTTCATAATTTAGGAGCGTGTCAGCATCACTGTTAAGGTCATTAGACCCTGAGGGTGTTTTTTTTTTTTTTTTTCATTTTATTTCCTTTCTTTATGAATGACCGAAGTAAAAAACAACTCTGTGTGTGTGTGTGTGTGTGTGTGTGTGTTTGTGCGTGCGTGTGTGTGTTATTTGCAGTGTGTCCTGACAGATGTGAGCACCGCGCATGCACGCCTGGGGGGGAGTGCTGCCACCCTCAATGCTTGGGCAGCTGCACCGAACCCAATAACGACATGGCCTGTGCCGCCTGCCAACACTACAACCACGAGGGCCGCTGTGTGCCCAACTGCCCGCAGGGCACATACAAGTTCGAAGGCTGGCGCTGCATCACCATGGATCTGTGCTCTAAAGTCCACCTGCCTGACTACGACCGTTGTTTTGTCATCCATGAAGGGGAATGCATGCCGGACTGCCCTCCAGGCTTCACCCGTAATGAGAGTCAGAGGTGAGGACAGGTTTTCAGTGAATGAATGAATGGCCTTTACACAGGTCTCCGGCAATCCGTAGATAGCTGGGCAAAGCAGCCGATCATTTGATAAGCATTAACTGCATGACACTGTGCAAGTGGTAAGCTCACCAGTTGGACTTGTTGACGTCTAAATGTATTAACAAGGTGTTTCAGCCAAATAGAATAGGTTTAAACATGTATAGTACTTCCTTACGGGGATTATAACTTCTCTTTGGCGCCAGTGAGCAGATTAGACGTAAGACAGTGGATATCTCTGGGGGGGTTTTTTTGTTGTTTTTTTTTTCCCCTTTTCTTTTTTTCCTTTCACTTTCGGCAAGGGTTTGGGTTTCCATTTTGTGGATTTGAGCAGGTTGCTGAGCTTTAGTTTTCATGTTCCAGTCTGTATTTTTCAGTCAGTGCTCAGCTGAAAGTGTGGTAAAGTAGTGTGGAAACTGAAGTGTGGCCCCTTTGTCCTGGCCCCTCTGCCCTGGTCCCTTGATTGGCTGTGTAACCGTTTTCTTTTGTCTCTATCTCTCAGCATGTTCTGTAGCGCCTGTGACGGTCTCTGTGACAAGATCTGTGAGGAGAAGATCATTGGATCTGTGGATGCAGCTCAGTCCCTCAAGGGCTGTACGGTTATCAAAGGCAACCTGGAGATCAACATCCGACGTGGCAGTGAGTACCAGCTTCTAACTCAGAACTCGCTAGCCTTTTTCTGTTCTCCAACGTGTATATGACCTATTCTCTCTCTCTCTCTTTCCTCCCCATTTTGTGATCTTTCATCAAGACAACATTGCGTCTGAGCTGGAGAGCTTCTTGGGTCTCATTAAAACAGTGACTGGTTATGTGAGGATCCGTCACTCTCACACGTTAGGCTCCCTGTCTTTTCTCAAGAGTCTGACATACATCCATGGAGAGAGCCTTTGGGACGAGTGAGTCTCAATGTTTTTTAAAATACTTTTAAAAAAATATTTTTAAACATTAGCATATATAGGATATGTTAGTGATTGTGAACTAAATAAAAGCAATTAGTATGTCTTATGTAATCCTGTAAGTACGCACTTAGGAAACAATTATGTTTTCAGAATGAATGCCAGTGACTCACTCTTTGTTGTAATCATTCTTAAGATCAAAGCTAGTTTTGTAATTATTTGAAATATTTTTTTGTTTGATGTGTTAAACATATTTCAGAGCAGGAACATAATCAAACAGCACAGTGTATACATTGTGAAAACATTAACAAAGTGAGATAAACAAGGAAAGCAAGAGTAAACAGTATTGGTCAAACAAATTTGTCTTTGTTTAAATGAAGGAAATTCCATAGCAAAGCTTTCCAAGTGACATATATGTGTGCACTATATTGATTTAAAACTTGTGTGCAAATGTGGTCTTACAACTAGCAAACAAGCAATGAATTAATGAGAGACCATGGACCAGTGCAAGACCCTCTCTTGGTCAAAGGAATTTAAGAAAAAACAAACGCCCATAATTTGCACAAGTAACTGGCACACTGCTGAAGTGAATTACCGTTATTGTTATTGCTAGTCAAGATATTTCCTCCTTTGCAGCCTGTATGCCTTCTCTGCGCTAGACAACCAACGCTTGCAGTATCTATGGGACTGGTCCCAGCACAACCTCACAATAAGTGCTGGAAAATTGTACTTCCGTCGTAATCCCAAACTATGTATATCAGAGATACACAAAATGTGGGTGAACACGGGCATCAAAGGCAAATTTGAGGAGGTGGAATTCCGACATAATGGGGACAGAGCAAGCTGTGAGTATAAGAATGAAACATATTTGAAAACTAACACATCCTTTTGGAAAGCCAAACACCGTCAGTCAACAGAAGGCACTAAACCAAAACTCCTCATCTGTAGATGTGATGTTTGGATAAGTTTGTCATATTTTTGTTCTGTTTGTTTTCAGGTGGAAATAAAACCCTAAAGTTTGTCTCCAATAGCACTTGGAGCAGCAGGATCAAATTGATTTGGGAACGATATCGCCCACCAGATTACGAAGACCTCATCAGTTTTTTAGTGTACTACAAAGAAGCGTGAGTGCTCTTTGTTTTTTGTTTTTTTTTTACTCCTGCTCTTTGGGGCACATTTATTTTTCCACACCCCTTTGAAGTTCATCTAAAGGCCCTTTGATGTGGTAGAAGTAATGTATCATGTTTGCCATAGGAGACTTTATTGTATGCTACATTAATCTTCCTCTGTGTTAATGACAGGCCTTTTCAGAACATCACAGAGTTTGATGGTCAGGACAGCTGTGGGTCAAATAGCTGGAACATGGTTGATGTTGACTTGCCACAGGATAAAAGTACAGATCCGAGTGTTCTCCTCAGCACTCTGAAGCCTTGGACCCAGTACGCAATCTTTGTTAAAGCTGTTACCTTAGTCGTGGAAGACAAAGACAAGCACGTTCTCGGCGCCAAGAGCGATGTGGTTTACATTCGGACCAAAGCCTCAGGTACATGACTAGACATCAGCCACCTTGACACCGAAAACAGAAATTCCTGCCATTTTTCCCTCCACTGTCCAGATCAAGGACCAATAACTCACGTTTCTGTATGTTTCTTTTCATAAAAACCAGTACCATCTATGGTTCTTGAAGTCCGCGCATACTCAAATTCATCTTCGAGTCTGCTGGTGAAGTGGTCTCCTCCTCTGCACCCCAATGGGAATAACACTCACTACCTAATCCGCTGGCAGCAACAGAATGAGGACCGAGAGCTCTACCGGCACAACTACTGTTCAAAAGGTCACTCTCAAAATTACGGGCCAAAAGCAACTCCATCCCCAAATGTGTCAATTTAAACACGTTTAGAAGCTGTGTGCACACACAAAGGGTTTATCCACTTATAAAAATGGTGAGCGAATTGAACCTTTTGTTTTGCTGTTTTTCCACAGAGCTTAAGATTCCCATCAGGTTCCCAGCTTCAGGTGTGACCGACATAGTCGAAGACCCAAAGGTCACCAATCCAGACACAGCCAGTCGGGACAAGGGTGCCTGCTGCCCATGCCCTAAGACAGAGGATGAGCTGAAGAAGATGAATGACAAGATCTCTTACCATAAAGCTTTTGAGAACTTCTTGCACAATGCAATCTTCACTCAGAGGTAAAGGAAGCCTGCCTGGCGTGACTTTGAGGGTTGCAAATACAAAATAGTTGTCCTCTTTCTCAGATATGCAAACCCTAAAAGCACCTTGAACCTTATGCATTAGCAGGGTCCTTGGATTCCAAAACTTAAGGATTTGTGCAGGGTTTCTTGTCAGAAATGGGAGTTCTGTATGTTCATTCAGTAACTGCTTCCTTTGACGGTGTTGTGATACTCTGAACAGCTGAAGCATCACCTTTCTTTTGAAACTGACAGAAGACCCCAGGAAGACAAACCGTCTTAGTCAGTGTTCTCAGTCACTGCTGCAAAGCCGCCTTAGTCACTGCTCTTAGTCACCGTTGCAAAATTTCTCGTTGATCACAAAGTTGCTGCCAACACACTGAGTGTTGTCTTCTAAAATGAGAAGCAACATCTGTGTCACACTGTCTTCTCCTCTGGTTTGAACAGCTAAAGCATATACAGACTGGATGTAATTGGTATGTCTGTGTGTCTGTGTATGTGTATCTTATGCGGAGAGGCTGGTTTTGCAGAAACTGGCACTTGTTATGATTGAGCAAATGTCTGATAAGCCAGAGCAGACCGTCTCCACTGCGACTCGGTTTTATTTGAATACTGTGTCAGTATTATTTTGGAACATAAAGTTGCATTGCATTTAACCTTTGCTTTCGGACTATATTGTTTTCTGTCTGTCTCTGTTTTTCCTGGGGTGTATGGTTGTTCAAATGTCGAGGAAAATACTCTTGCCAGAAATATGTCAGGCTGCTGAAGGGTATGTATAGTTGATCCCACACAGCCGATTTTATTGAAAACCGAGACGCTGAGGGAAGTGCCTTGCGTTCTCCAGACATTCAAGTTTCAGAGCTGTAGTGAAAGGGGGATGAAAAAATATGAGATTGCACCTATTTAGTTGTAGTAACCCCACCCTTACTCCCCTTGTTCTTTGCAATATTGCTCAGTGTCTTAGACCGGCAGGGAATGTGAAGAGTTGCCATGTGGAATGCGAATAAAACAAAAGGAATACCCTGTCCTTCCAGAGTATGCAAAGTACAGAGAGAGAGAGAGAATAAGACTGCAACACAGAAAGAGATTGAGAAGACAATGCAGTTTTTTAAATGCTATGTTCACTCTTCTCTCCTCTG
Source organism: Chanos chanos (assembly GCF_902362185.1). Lineage (NCBI taxonomy): Eukaryota > Metazoa > Chordata > Actinopteri > Gonorynchiformes > Chanidae > Chanos > Chanos chanos. Next base: position 16,066,281 of record NC_044496.1, read on the forward strand.
TCTGTGCCAGTACAGCAGACTGACTCTCAGTCAGCCCATCTGTGATCTAAGAGCTGTGTGCGTCTGCTGAAAAATGTGTGTTTGTTAAGGAGAAGAACAGCTCGGTATGGCAGGCAGGGGTTCTGTGATGAAGTGTTCCAGTGTGAGGGTGTCTGGACTTAGGAATGGAGACCAGCTGTGGGTTGGATGGGGTAGGGGCAGAATCTTTGCCAGATCATCTGAGGACAGATGCCAGGGTTGCCTTGGCATAAACAGGTCCATGACTTTCTCCCAACCTCCTCTTTTTGGGGGAGGGGGTGGGGGGGGGGGGGGGGGGGGGGGAGCGGGGGGCAGCATAAACGCAGGCATACCCCATGCTTTGCAGCTGTTTATAGGAGGCTGCTGGACCCAGAGCATTGTTTGTAGAAGTGGATTGGTCTTTGAGAGGATTGGGATTTGGGTCTATGTCCGTTGGCTGAAGTCAAACTTGTGTGTGGTCATCCTTTAGGCTGGAAGCTCTGCGAGGATTATGTTTAAGGGACATTTTTTCCAATCTCAATTGACCGCTTAGGCCGATTTTAAGTACGGGTGGTAAAATCCAGTCAAAGGCAGAATGTGAACAGAGCTCCAAAGGAATATTTGTTTGATCTTTTATTTTGCTTTTTATTTTACCATGAGACACAAGCTTGTCCACGTGTTATGGTAAAATAGAGGCATGAAATGTTTTTCGTTTTTGGAAACGTGTTTGTTTTTACTTCACGCGTTAAGGATTCTGACCCTGGCTGCCCCCTCTTTGCAGGCCTCCTGATCGGCGTCGCAGGGACTTATTTGGCATAGCCAATGGCACACTGATTCCAGCTTTGGGGGGCAACACCACCGGCCTAGAGAGCAATGCAACTGAAAACGAAGCCGTGGAGAGGGACTACCCGTTCCACGAGAGGAGGGTGAAAGAGAGGAGCATTGAAATCAACGGTCTGCAGCCGTTCACTGTGTACCGCATCGACGTGCACGCCTGTAACGACGAGGTCAAACACTGCAGTGCTTCAGCCTTTGTCTTCGCCAGGACCAAACCGGCAGGTGAGAAAAGCAAAATCACGTTTGTGTTGTATGCAATGAGAATCCATTCGTTTGTCACGTGTGAGATGAACGCGTGAGGACATCAACTGTATCTTATCTGCAGAGAAAGCAGATGACATCCCTGGCGCAGTGAGCTGGGAGGCCTCAAAAGACTCTGTGTTCCTGAGGTGGCCAGAGCCAGTCAAGCCAAATGGTCTAGTCCTGTTATATGAGATCAAGTTCCGCCTGGGAGCAGAGGTGACTCTTACTTTGTTGTTGAGCACACATTTCCAGTTTCAGCTATTTTGACTTTCATTTTACCAGTTTGTGTCGCTTTTTTTTTTTTTTTGCACTCATAGCCTGAAAGACATGTGCATAGCAAAAAAAAAAGAACTTTGTTTGTGTGCGTATGTTTTTCCAGCCTGAGAAGCATGAGTGTGTGTCTCGCAAGCACTTTAAGCAGCATAAAGGTATCAGACTTACCAATTTGGGCCCAGGGAACTATTTAACCCGTGTACGTGCGACGTCCCTATCCGGCAATGGCTCCTGGACGGAGCCCGTGGCCTTCAGCTTGTCCCACCCTGAACGTAAGTAACTGCCTGAGATACTGATGAGATGAATGATGAAAACATCACTACAGTGTTAAGCAATACTCTGATGACTGTCAGTCTTAGTGTAATGTGTTGCTCTATGTGAACTCTTTACTTAATGCTGGTGAATAACAAAGGAAACTAAATTTTTTTTTGTAATGTATTTCCTTCAGCGTACGAAGGCTTCCTCTACCTTGTGACCATCCTGCCCATCTTTTTGGTGTTTGTTGGGTTCATGGTTACAGGTTTTATCATGGTCAACAGAAAAAGGTATGTATCAGTTAACAAGCTTGTATTCCTCACATCTGAAACCTTTTTCTATAATCAGGCTTTTTTAGACCGGGTGTGATGTAGTCTGGATGTGTGTTTTTTTTTTTTTTTTTGGGGGGGGGGGGGTTTTCGCTTAAGACGTTTAATAGTGCAGTACTAATGAGTAGCTTTGTTCACACTTGCAGTGCAGGCTTCAGGGCTTATTTTAAAATTACTAACTGTTTTGTCTAGGTAGACTAAGCTGACGTTTTTTAGGATTAGTATGTCAAAGAGGAAAAAAACAAAGTAATTGTTGTAAATGCTTTCCATTTGTTCTCCATTAAAGTTAAGCCTTTTGTTCAAAATGGTGTGTTATGTGTTTTCTCTAGGAGCAGTGACAGGCTGGGTAATGGAGTTCTGTATGCCTCTGTCAACCCTGAGTACTTCAGTGCAGCAGAGAGTGAGTAACTTCACTGTCACTCACCTCTAGCAACACGATTAGACCTTAGGGTCCTGTGAACCCTGTACAATGACTGCCTAGATTCCAAGTGTTTGTCTTAGTGTGGTTAAGTGTGTGCACGCATGACTGAATGTGTAGAGAGTGCACGCGGCATGGTAGTTTCTTGGTCTGACATAGCTCTCCTGGCCCTTTGTAGTGTATGTGCCTGATGAGTGGGAGGTGCCACGTGAAAAGATAACCATGTGCCGAGAGCTGGGCCAGGGTTCCTTTGGCATGGTATACGAGGGCATCGCCAAAGGTGTCGTCAAGGATGAGCCCGAGACCAGGGTTGCCATCAAAACGGTCAACGAATCAGCTAGCATGCATGAGCGCATTGAGTTCCTCAACGAAGCATCCGTCATGAAGGAGTTCAACTGTCACCATGTGGTAAGATTCTGCTGAAGGGATTTTTGGAATATTTCAGTGGAAGATCTGAAGGAAGGAAGGAAGGTTTTGCTGCTGAAGTGTGTTTTTGTTGAATATTAATTCTCAGTGAGTGACCAAGATGTGATGAACTTTCTACAACAAAGCAATTTGTAAAGCTGCCCATTTAAAAGAGACATTTGGAGTAGAAATGTATATATGCATTACTTTCTTCATATTGTGCTTGTTAGAATCATGTCAGTGTGGTCAGGACTGATTCTCTGCTGTGTTGTGATTGGTGCAGGTGCGTCTATTGGGTGTGGTCTCACAGGGACAGCCCACTCTGGTGGTAATGGAGCTGATGACACGTGGAGATCTTAAGAGTTATCTGCGTTCACTGCGATCCTCCGAGGTCAGTACCATCCTCCCTGTGAGTGCCAAATTCCTTTTTTCTTTACACTACACAAATGACATGTTGTTGATGTTTGGCAATTATACCCGACTGTACGCTTACTTCCAAGATGCATCACTTAGTATTTCACACACCATATTCTGTTTTGATCCAGTTCAAAGATTACAGCTGATAATTTATCAAAGCAGAAAAGTTTACTGAATATCCTTTCATCAGCTGTATGTTTAGGGTGTTATCTAAATGTTAGCAAATGTTTCTGGTGTTAACACATATTAAACGGGAGAATGTCAGCTAAAGCTCGCAAAATCTTGAGCAAAAACATGTAGTCACTTTTGCTTAGACAAATGCTGAGATCAGAGAGAACCGTACCCTTAGACACAGATGGACCATACAAGTAATCATGTCCATTCAGACCAAGTGAGACATTGGCTCCCATGGAAAGACGGGTCCTGTTTGATGCTCCTTCCCTGACACCCACACTTTTCTGTTCGCTCCTCAGAACTCATTAAGCCTGCTCCTGCCTCCACTGAAGAAGATGATTCAGATGGCAGGAGAGATTGCAGATGGGATGGCTTACCTAAACGCCAACAAGTTTGTCCACAGAGATCTCGCTGCCAGGAACTGCATGGTGGCTGAGGACTTTACTGTCAAAATTGGAGGTATGAGATTCAACAAATATTAAACGCAATTAATGAAGGGGGAAAAGATGCCCAGAATGTGGTAATTGTTAGTCAGTACTCTTAAGTAAATGAAACAGATTCGGTCATGATACAGTTATTTGTGTTCCACTCGGTAGACTTTGGCATGACCAGAGACATTTACGAAACGGATTACTACCGAAAAGGAGGCAAAGGTCTCCTGCCAGTTCGCTGGATGTCCCCCGAGTCTCTCAAAGATGGAGTGTTCACTACAATGTCAGACGTGTGGTGAGTTGGTTTTGTCTAGTCTGTTTCATTTGTTTCTGAACAGTTGTCATTACGTGTTGGAATAATCATTTTAGAACTCTACACTGCCTGTTTGACACAGCGGAGGAAACATGCTGCCATAGGTTGCCATTCTTTATTGTTCTCGCGCAGAACTTTTGTCATGTTGATAGCCAGCCTCAGAATGTACTCCCCTTCTACTCCCTCAAGCATGAACATTGGTGTTCTCAGAATTAAGATTCTGTCAAACTACTTTATTACGATGTCTATTGTAAAATAGGTAATAGCAAATAAAACTTTAATGAATTAAATCCACAGTATTCTCTTTCCAAGAGTCAATTTTGTAACATTAGTCAGCAGTCTGAAGACTTTCAGCATTGGTGGAGTTTTAATGAGAATTTAGGGCTGTTAGCTAACTTCTCAAATGTGGGGTCTAGGTGGAAGTTCTGTCAGTTTAGCAGCCCTCAAGTTAACACCTGTAAGAATCATAGTGTCTCTCTAACTCTGTGTCTGGATGTGTGTGCGTGTGCGTGTGTGTGTGTGTGGACATCCACCTCTCTGTGTGCTTGATCTCTGTGCAGGTCCTTTGGTGTGGTGTTGTGGGAGATTGCGACTCTTGCCGAGCAGCCTTACCAGGGGATGTCCAATGAGCAGGTGCTGCGTTTTGTCATGGAGGGTGGACTCCTGGACAAACCAGACAACTGCCCAGACATGCTGTGAGTCCTTCTCCGCTCTGTGCTCTTAACTAGTTCTATGTTTGTTTCAAACCCTTACAAAAAAGAACAAAAATGGAAGTATGCTCTCACAGGAATATTTGACCTTGTTGACAGGTTTGCTTTCCCTTATCTGCACAACCGGAAAAAGTGCCAACAGGCTTGAGTGGTCTGCTTGCCTTTATCTTAGGGCTGTTGGTTTGTGCCAGCCGAGTCATGAGACTGTTAGCTCTGAGCCGACTGAAAGCCATCACGCTGCTCTGGTTCTCATATTATAAATAAAGTCAAATGACATCAGATACTTGCAGGGCTGGCCCTCTTCAGGAAGACGAGGCTTACAGAAGGGATGACACCATTTGGGGTCGAGCATGGTTGACATTCCCAGGCAAACAAGGCCAGGGTTTTTCAGAAGTCAGAGATCTCAGATGTCACTTTGTTATTTCACCTCAGGATAACGCAGCGTTTTATTATCAAAGTTTTACACCGAGTTTAATTCATTTCATTTCCCAATTATTTATTTATTTATTTTTTTTCAGCAGTGGTAAGTTTTACTTTATTCGAAAGTTTGCGTATAGAATTTATTGTAATGTGCTCGACAACTCTGTACTGAGACTAATTTTTATTAAAATAATGTGTATGTTCCATAGGATATTCCCACCAAACAACATAGCGAAAAAAAAAATCTATCTGTGATCTTTTCTTTTTCTCAGACTGTTCTGGAATGAAAGCTATTTGGTTTTGTCTCTGTTATTGTTTTGCACCTCTGTCCTCACCTTACGGAGAGAGAGAGAGCTGAGTGTTTTTGAAGCTGAACCTCAGATCCTCATAGTTGCCAGAATAGGTTTGGTTTTGGCCCTGCACCGTGACATGCAGCATGTGCTACATTCTGCTGCTGCTCTCTGTGCTTTTAATGAGCTAGTGGAGAATTCCTGAGGGCTACAATGTCAAGTGCTGCAGAAACCAATCCTGCCATGAGGTGTATCACAGAAAGGAGGGAGACAAACACAGAGAGAGAGAGAGAGAGGGCGGCATGGATACATGGGATAGACGGGGGTAAAAGAAAACCTTGATAGCTTTTCACAGAGGAGAGTTTTCACGTTTTGTTTTACTGGTTATTTTAACCCAAATTTCACAGCAGAATGATGGCTTTTGCATATGCAGCCTGTGGTTAATGGTTTGATCTTACAGGTTTTTATGTTCCTTACTTGTAAATGTATCTTATACTGTCACCTAATCAATTTCTTGGAAATATATTTGATATGGTCTGAATATAGCTTTTTACGGTCAGGTACGGAAAAAGATTTTACGTCATTAACACCACAGTCAATCATTTGGGGAACAACAAAGGAATGAAAGTGAACAACAGCTTAAGAAAGGTTGTGTGTGTGTAAGTAAGAGAGGAAATAAGGTAATATTTAACTATGCCGGAAGGTGAGAGACTATCAGCACATGCATGCACCTGTGACACTGTACACTTGTGCTTGTTTTATTGGTGCTGCTTGGACCTGCACTTGCAGTGAAAAATGGCCCTTTAAGAATGTAAGAGCACACAGCAGCTGGACAGATTCCTCTGCAGTGCAGGCCTGAGCCTAATGCGCGTAGTCGATTTGCTGTGGAGGTCCTGGAAGCAATCTTGGCTCCCCCTCAATGGAAACTTAATAAAGTGCCATGCAGGAAAAACAAGCTGCCCATGCAGGGCATTGAGTCCACTCTGTGTGCCTGCAGTGTGTTTTACTCTGTGTACTGCTATTTGCAGCAGTTTGGAATGGTGTACTAGTATTTATGTATTGTGATGGTATTTGCAGCTGTGTATATAAGTTCCTTGGTATTTTCAGCTGTGTATGTGTGTGTGTGTGTGAGAGAGAGAGAGAGAGCGAGCGAGAGTGTGTGTGTGTAAATGGGCATATCCAGTCTCCCAGTGTTGTACATAATGTGTATTGATGTGTACAGAGTATTATAGGTAGCACACTAGTGTACTTGTTCTGTTTTGTTGCGTTTAGTGAGGTGGTAAACTCAGGCACATATGTTGTTACATATTCAGCGACATATCTGTCTGGTATTTTAAACAGTGCTTTGTCATGTGCAGTGTTGTATAATGTGTGTAGTGCAGTTTGTAAGAGCATGTGCAGCTGTAAGGAATTTTCAGCCAGTGAAGCTGGCAGAATGAGTACAGACGTCTTTATTTCAGAATGTTCAGACTCCTCTGGTATTCTTAGCTTGTTTGTGCATAATTAAAGGTGGTGAACTGGAATGCTTTTTAACATAACTTCTGTGTGCGTGTGTGCATTTCTGTCTCTCGTTTTACTTTTGTTAGTCTTTGAGTTTCAGAACGCAGGTGAAATTGACAGAATTCGCAGGTGATGTAGTATCTATACTTTTGTAGAGCTGTCATGCCAACATTTCATCAGGATTAGTATTTTTACATTAAGGTGTGATGGCTGAGTAATTTTCTTTCATGGTGAGTTTTCTGTCAGGTCGCAAAGGCTGTGATTACTCCAGCAGACATGGATTGTTTGAGAAATGCATTGCAGTGCCACCTGTTGTTCAGAGTGTGTAGTTGAATTTTAACATGCTGTCACTGTTATGTTGCACATTATTGAAGACAGAATTTTAAAAATGGAATTGAATTTTAATTTAATATGTCCTCTCTTAGTATTGAAGAATATTTCATTTATCAGTATTTTTGTGTTTTTTTCTGAGTAGGTTTGAGCTGATGCGGATGTGTTGGCAGTACAATCCAAAGATGCGACCCTCGTTTCTGGAGATCATCAGCAGCATAAAAGATGAACTGGAACCTTCTTTTAAGGAGGTCAGCTTCTTCTACAGCGAGGAGAACAAGCCTCCGGACACAGAGGAACTAGACATGGAGAACGTGGGGAACATGGAGAATGTTCCACTGGATCCAGCTTCCAGTCTTCAACCCCTAAGCTCATCCCTGCAGGCCCCCTCACCACAACCGGGCACCCCCGCCCCGAGTGCCGCCACGCCCTCCAGACCCACGCCCTCGTCAGCGCCCTCGCCCCCCTCCTCGCCCTGCTCCTCAGGGCTGGCTACGGACAAGCACTCGGGATCCGCGGCGGCTAACGGGCCCATGGTAGTCCTCCGCAGCCCATTTGAGGAGAAGCAGCCCTATGCACACATGAACGGGGCGCGAAAGAACGAGCGTGCCTTGCCCTTACCCCAGTCCTCCGCCTGCTGATGCACAGCCATCCATCCTCTGTCACAAGGAGCCTCTCTTCAGACTGGGAAATCCCAGACACAAGACTTATCCTTCTGATCATGGGTGTCAGTCTTTGTTATGTTCTCCAAGAGAAATGAAAATAAAAAAAAACAAAATTAATAAAATGTAGGGGAGACAAACCGTTGAAAATATGAGTAAAGGCAGTCAATATTTTGTCATACCTCAACGGACATGGTTTCGTTTCTTTTTTTTTCTTTTTTTTTTCTTTTTTGGATATTTTGTCTCATGTCAGTTGACGAGACAATAAACCACCACCTGTTGTTGCATCAGAGGTATGAAGATTGGTTTACTGACTGAAATGAGGATTTTCTGGGGACCTTGTCCCCCCCCCCCCCCCCCCCCTACGAATAGCCCAACTGTTTTATACTGTTTTTGTTACTTTTATAAATTTCCAAACAGGGAAAAGGAAGTAGAGGTCTGTCAGAATATGAAATGGTAAGGTGGCATTATATGTTACAGACGCTAGCATATCTTTCAGCAAAATCCAACAAAGAAGCACTTAAAGATGGTGACGTCTTTGTTCCCATAGTCTTTCCAAAGACAAACATCTGTGTGTGTGTACAGTGTGTAACTGTTAAGAGAGTGTGAGAGGGCTGTGTGGTGTCCTCCAGCTGGTTCTAGACATGGAGCGGTGTGAGGAGGGACGGGGGCGCGAGCCTCAATGCTTACTTAGAGATTTCGATGGATGTGGGGCCTGGGACCCATAGGAGCGACTCTGTGGCTACAAAGAAGGGGAGGGTATAATCACAAACCTGCCAAATTGTATTTTTCTCTCTCTCTCTCTCTCTCTCTCTCTCTCTCTCTCTCTCTCTCTCTCTCTCTCTCTCTCTCTCTTGTCTTTCTCTTCTCTCTTTCGTTCTGTCTTTCTGTCTCTCTTTCTCTGTCAGTCTGTCTCTCCATTTTGTGGTTTTCAATGAGTATGGACGCAAACTCAAATATGACACTCCATTTTTTTGTTGTTGTTGTTGTTGTTTTACTTTAATGTACATATTTTTTCCCAATTCTTTTAGTTCCTGATTATGATCAACAAAGAGGTATAACATTTATCACTCTGTTTTTGGCCAGACATCTGGCTTATGCATTAGTCTGGCAAAATACAGTCTACTTCCATTAGGTACACTGCATCCAGAAAGAAAGGAATACTCTCACACCAGGCAAAAATAACAGAGCGTCACGAAGAAGAAAAACAAACAAATGCAATGAAAACAAAAGTCACATATTAATCAGAAGGTATGCATCAGGAGGGCAAACACAAGCACTCAGTCTGAAAGGTTTCTGGATTTAGTATGTGAGGTATTGTGTGTAGTCAGTATTTTTGTAAACCTGTCATATTTCTGCGCCATACAATTCAGACACGTATAGATCGAGCTTTCAGTCATATAACACAGAGCTTACACATCATTATTCTGTGTGTCAATTTTGTACCTTTTACATGGTTCAGATGTCCGTATGTACATCTGTACTGAAAGAAGCTGCTATTTTATTCTCATTCTCTTTAGTGGTTGTAATATATTTGTGTATATGAGGAGATCCTTCAGGTTTAATACTCTCCCAGTTCCACTACAGTCTGTATTCTTATGCTTACAATACAAATGAAACTAATTGATTTCTTTTTGCCCATAAAAAACAAGATTTCTGCCACGTATTATTGTCTAATGCCTTCAATATTTTGATAGTTTTTTTTTTTAATCTAAAATTAGAATGGAAACCATTACTTTTGTTCTTTATCAAAATTGCTATGGATTGACTTTGTATATTTTGTGTCCCGTTCTGGGTGACACCATATGTTGTTTATCAGTAGTTTAGTGCTGGGTCTTGCATCTGATGGAGACACAGCTAAATCTCAGGTTAAAGTTTAGCTGTTTTTTTTTTTTTCTCTTTCAGTCTCTCATGATTGTCTTCCACCGGTTCCACTTTTTTTCCCCCCCTTCACTCAGTTGTGTTTTTTGGTCTTGCATTTAAAGCCATTTCTTGTTAACCAAGTAGAGGACTAAGTATTTTGCAACCTATTGCTTGTTTTGACGGTTGTGTCACCTTGCCTCCCCAGTGATAGAGACTGCCACCGTGAGACAGCGTCAGTGCATGGTTTATCCCCTCCTCTATCACAGCAGATTTAGCCAGTGTCACAGTCTGAAGGTGTGAGTCAGCATATCTCTGCAGAACACAGGAGACAGGAAATGTGCATTAAAAATGGTCTCTTGCATAAAATGAAAAATTATAAACTGATAGGTTAGACTAAGCGTGCCAGTTATTATTATTATTTTTTTTTTATTATTTTTTTTTTTTAAGTAATAATGGTCACTTATTTGCCCAACTAAATATTTTTCATTCTCATTATTTATTTTGTTTCTTCTTTGTGATATGTTTAAATCACTGTATAAATCCCCTTGACTTCATGTTACATTTGAGATATTTTTATATTTTTTCATGACTTGGGGACTCTGTTTTTTTTTTTTTTTTTATTTGTTTGTTTGTTTGTTTTTTCCTTCAAGCATTAATCTACCTCACTCTTTTTTTCTTTTTTTTTTTTGAATATATGTGTACCTGTATATAAAGAACGTTCATCTGACTTTTTTTTTTTTTTTCCATGAAAGGACAATATTACTGTTCTCTTAAATGGGGTAAACCTCAAACGCTACAAACCACAACCATGTAGTGGAGGAGTCATTCAGTTGTAGACATTTGAGTGAACTGGCTGCTGTCTTGCTCTCCTATTGGATGTCGCCTTGAAATTGTTTATTTATTAATTGGGGATATAATATTTAAACGTGAAAGTGCAGGCCTCGTTAATTAGTTAAATATTTTCTTTGAATTTATGCATCTTTTATCTTGTAAACATGAAAAGTCCAAACTAGGGTATATTAAGGCTTAATTGTAGCAGGGGTAAAATATTTTGCTGCATTTTTCTCTATTTTCATTGCAGTCTATATGACATATTTATCTTTCCTGTCATACCTCTGGCTATTACTATTTTGCTAACTTTTTTTTTTTTTTTTTTAATTTAAACGTTGTATCTATATCAGTATAAAACAAACCAGCCCTTCAAATCAGTGCCCATGCCCGAGTCCTCACAGAATCCAGTCCTGTTTTCATATGTGTAGAGTGTTGGGTGAAGATCAGTGGATCACTTTTTTGCCTTTGGGTTGAACAAAAAAAAAAAAAAAAAAGAAAGAAAAACAAAAGGACAAAACTAAACACTGTTGACATAAATGGAATGATCATTGCTCAACTGGAGGGTTGTGTGAAGATTAGATGGGTTTACTGTAGTTGACACATTTTCCAGTCCCCCCCCCCCCCCAAATCATTCAGCCCCAAGTTAAAATAGATAGGGTTTGGTTGAAACTGGTGTTCTGGAAGGTTCTGTTGTTTTAAATAGCAGCTTTCCCCTTCCTTCCTTATCGAGGCACTGAGCATGATAGACCAGAGCTTGACTTATATAACTGGAGAGTGAAGTGAATATTAAGACTTGTTTCAGGATGGTAAATCTAAAGCAGAGCTGTTGTTGGAGGAATGGATGAACAAAGCAGCATCCTTGAATCGAGCTAGCTGTCGGCTGACGTGGTACCAGCGCTTAAAAGTAGCGGTATGTGGAAGGTCATTGCCAGTAGCCTGTATTTTATTGCCTTTTTGCAAGCAGACCTAATAAACAAAATGCTTATTCCATCGTATAGTGCTATGCTCATCAACACTTCTCCAGCCATGCCTCTCCTTACGTCTCTGTTACAAGAACTACTGCCACAGACAGCTGTTTTTCCACTCATTTCTGTTGCTTTAGTTATGATAATATAACACACACACGTATACTCTCTCTTTCTTCTCTCTTTCTCTCTTTTCTTTCTACTCTGCAATACCATTCCGAGTGATGGGTCCTTCCCTCATACAGATCCATTAACTATGGGCTAGATTTTCTCAGGGCTGAAGGTCTTAGGGGGTCTGGGGACAGATGTTGACTGACCTACAACCCTCTCTGCTCTGCTGCTGATAATATTGCTGCTTCTTATCATATTGTGATGCATTTCTTAAGTCTGAACGTTACAGTGTGCTCTACGAGTACATGAGATTGGTGAGAGGTGTGGCGGTGTTGATAGGAAATAATGGCTAAATCTAAATCTATATATCAAAATGTCCAGTGCATTTTATTCCATGTAAGAAAGAAAAAAAAAACATTTACAACATGTCCTTTCTGATTTTGTTAGAATAAAGTATTGGATTATAAATGAGCTGTTGTGATGGGGAGTAAGTGTGATAGATTGTTTAACCTGTTCAACATTTGTTTAACCTATTCAAAAATTTGAAATGCTAAAACCCATGTGTTCATATAAACATTGGGGAATGTTAGAAAAAGGTTTGTGGTCCAAGTTTGATTCAAGCCTGGCCGAGTAAAAATGGGCACTCGTTAACATTTTTTCACTTTGTACAACAAATGTGCTCTGAGAACACGAAATGGAGATTTTGTTTATTGTGGCACATTGCTAGATTTTTTTTTTCTTTTTCTCCTCCTTTTTTGTGGTACTTGCTGAAAAATAATAATAAATCCAGATCATCAGTTTTGTGCTTGTGTTTTGCATTATGATCCTGTAATGTATTTTATATATTTTGCTGTTTACATTTATAAAGTTATAAATTGGCTGGTTATAAAGCTCTGAGTTGGTTGCAGTGTGAGCAGCAGTTTTTGTCTCTCTGTTGACTTTGTTGACTCACAGCAGGACAACCACAAAATAATTTGTCCTGTTGATTGCTAGTTGTCAAGTAAAAGGTCCATCATCGCAAAATTAACATTTAAAGTAGTTAATTACTTACATTGTAATGCCTCAAATAGTCTTTTTGTTTGTTCTTTTGTTCAAGAGGTTTCCTTTACAGCAGAATGGAAGGCATCAGTTTCATGATCCCAATGCCCATACATTGTTTATATGTGAAATATCTTGTGTTTAATAATTTTATTTTACTTACTGAAAGTACTGTCGTTTAGGTTATCAAAACAAGAAAATTTCCTCGGGCACGCAGTCAATAAAAAATGCCTAGGAGAAAACATGCAATATTTGAATATCAAAGCTTGAAGCTACCGCCGCACTCTTAATTTAAGGTGCATTACAACTGTATTACGACAGATAGAAAATACCAAAATACGTTACTTTCAGGCCTAAACTGTTCTAAATGTAATCGGATAATGACAAAAGGGACATCTGACAAGTCTGAAAATACAGGTCAGTTTTTCAGTGAGCAAGGCCTCTACAGTCACAAAGATGAAGACACCCCCCCCCCCCCCTTCTTTTTTTAAAATTCCAATTACATAAACGAATGAACGTAACATTAGAAGACCTCACTTTAAGAACTCCTGCAATCGATATTTAATTAAATTAATTTCATTTTCAAGGCGAGAAAGAGAGCATATATAGTTTCGGAGGCCTGTCCATAATTATTTACAATATCAGTGCCCACGCACATTAGAATGATAAGAAGACGAGAAGAGCTGATGTAGTTCCCTATGCGCTGAGTACATTTGTTGCAAGAAAACTACAATAACCAGTATGTCTGTATAACTTTCCCAGATGACGTAAGAGGTTACTGTCAAAAAACAAACAAACTCCTGATTCAACGCTGCCTCCTGGAGCTTCACTGTATCAGTGTTGGGAAAGTATATATATAATTGTGATGTAAGTTTACACATAATGTACCCCATTGCACATATAATAATGTTTAATGATATGATTATATCTGTCTATATTTTTCCGTGTGACAGTTGGTATACTAGCTGTTCAGTGTGCATAAGCAGTCTGTGCAGTCAGCTTGCTAACGTGAGTCCAGCAAGTAGCTAGGACAGCTAACTAGCCCAGAAGAACAAAGCTACTGTTAGCTTTGTAATGTAGTGTACTGCAAACTAGTCATCGATATCTTTCCTAACGACGTGTGAAATTTAAATTAGTTAATTTAATTAAATGCCAAATTTGTCAGTCATCTTGACAAGGAAGTGGTTTTATCTCCAATTTTTATTTTTACTTTGAATTGGCACTGTTATATAATACTAAGCTAAGCTGTGTTTCCTAACTTCGTGAAGTTAGGTAATAATGAACCACGTAAAAGGTTACTGTTCATTTTCGTGGTAGCGTTAAGTAATTGTTGGTGCGGACACCGTAGGCAATGCTAACTGTAGGTAACATTACTAATGAAACGCGACAATAATATCTAAAACGTAGCTGTCAAAGGCTAACTACCATTAACACGAATAGTCGGCTAAGTTTGTGTTAACCAATATTTGGGTAATGTCTTTTTTGTTGCATTCATTCTGTATATATTTACCTTATATAGGATTATCAAAAACTGGTCAGTGTACTTGTCGTTGAAATATGAACAGGACGTTCGCTAAGCTGGCATGTCATTCATTTGCCATGCACCAGCTCCCGAGAAGAGTTACTAGAAGATTTATCAGAAACTATTCATTTACCTTACGAATCCGTGAGAATGTTCCGTTACATGCAACACTGTATTATTCAGGACTGTACTAAGTCAGTATAAGTAGGCCTGCCTGGCTGGACTCCCACCATGACGGGTCGTTTCCTAAAGTATTTGATAGGTTGACGAGTTTAATAGCTGTAAAAATATGTTATACAAAATACTTTGCCCATATTTCTCGCAGGGACTGACAAAAGCTTCTTGGAGTGAGGGAAAGAACCCTTTCCTAAGAAGCTCCCCCATCGTAATGGCCTCTGAACTCCATGAGACCATATTTATGGCGAAACAGGAACGACACAAAAATCTGTTCCTGAACTACAGGAACCTCAATATCTTTCCTGTGGAGCTGCTGAAGGATGAGGGCTTACAGTTCTTAGAGAGACTTTACATGAAGAGAAACTCCCTCACTACCTTGGTAAGACATACTGGTAACTCAGAATGTATGCAGATTGTGTTTATCAAATATGATGTTCGTCTGGAAATGTCTTTTCATATGTCTCAAAGGCATAATCATCTTTTTTCTCGTTCAGCCTGATAATTTAGCGCAGAAGCTACCCAATCTGATTGAGCTGTAAGTATTTAAATTTCATCTCTGCCTCGTTTTGATGTGCCATGCTAAAAATGTTCCTGTAAGAAGAATGCAGCTACATGAGTTTGTTGATATACTTTTAAAGCTTAGTACAAAAATCTGTCATCTTTTTTTCTGGCCTTTGTTGGGTGAAAGAGCAAGACACCATCCAAAAACCACACTTGCAGAATTATCAGTCAAAAAAGAAAAGAATAAAAGAGGGAGCAGCCAGATAGAAATAAAAATTGCACAAACAGCACACATAACGATAACTTAACTATGATTGACAGGCAAGAGAAATGGTTATGATTGTCTTCTAGTCTGCCCTCTTTTGCTTAAAGAAAGCTGTAATCTTCCACATGTCCAGCAGATGTCACTTATGACATAGAAACAGGGCTTGAAAACCTGAGCCAGGTATCATAATTGTCTTAGAAAAGACTGCTGGATGCTGTTCTTTCAGATAGTACAGTCATGTGTTGACACAATGATATTAATATGATCAAATGTTTTATGTGTCACTACCAACACAGTTACAATTTTTTTAAGGTATCTGCACTCAAACAATATTGCCATTATTCCAGAAGGTAATCTGTTTTATAGATTTTCATTAATTTGTTTATTCTTTCAACATAACAATACAATACTTTTGGCTGAATAATTGACTGTGTAATTTGCCTACAGCTATCGGTAATCTTGCTAAGTTACAGTCCCTTGATCTCAGTGACAATGCATTGCAAGTCATCTGTCCAGAGATTGGTAAACTGCGTTCTTTACGACATCTGAGACTGGCCAACAATCAGCTCAAATTTCTTCCACAAGGTATGTATGTTGTTGTACATTTAAGGTGTCTAGCTGGTCACTCTCTCTGCTGTCAGCTGTCAGTACTGATGTAAAATATATTGTTCATAGTAGCTGATTGATTCTGTGGTGAGGTGAGAGATGAAAGCAATTAAGAATATTTATTTATATGATTCGTCTCTTATTCTGGCCAGAGATTAAGAGATTATATTTCTTTGTTTGTGCTGTAACTGCTGCCTAGCAGAGGGGTTTATCAGGTCCATGTGTCCTTGGCTGAGATTGATGCAGGACCACAGTAAGGCCCTTCAGATGGAGACCTGATTCACAGTCTGCTTTTCTAAGTTAGCAGCAGTTAAAATGAAGCCTGATACCAAATACTACTACTACTTTTACTTTCAAATTTGAGATTAGTTTATGATGTCAAGCTCAATTCTGTGCGCCTGTTGTTTTCCACTACATTCCTCTTTGTTTTGAAATCTGGTGTCACCTTTGAGTCACTCACAAACAGGTCCCAGGCCTTAAACATTGTTCCTCATTAGCTCAGCTAATGAAGTGCTGCAGGGTGAGCATTTCTGCACACACACAAAGTCCTCTGAGAGTGAGTGCCTCAGGCTCTCAGTGAGAGTTACTGCAAGGGCCTTTTAATCGTCTCACTTCAGATTTTTCTGCATTTTCCCTTGCCGTGCAGAAATTGGTGATCTGAAAGACTTAGAAACTCTGGACGTGTCGATGAACCTGCTCATGGCTTTACCAGAGAGACTACACCAGTGCCTGTCACTGCAGTGCCTGACTGCCGACCGCAACAACCTGCGCTGCCTTCCACGACAGCTCTGCCAGCTTAGCAACCTCAATGAGCTCTCTATGGCCGCCAACTGCCTGGCATCACTGCCCCTGGGTGAGTCGCAATGTATGCATACGCACTCATACCGGTCCATATCGAATGCTACAAGAGAATCAATCACGTTTCATTCATGCGGGCACAGTTGTAAATATATGGGTACAAAGACTGTTATGAGATGAAGCAGTTCAGTAGTAGAGCTATTCATCATACTTAAGAGCTTTTCAGAATACAGGCCACTTTCATACCAGTGGATACACCCAGCACATATCTAAATATCAAAACATTTTACTGTATGAGTAAAAGAAATGTTAACCAGCTATATTTGTAACTGAATGTAGTGGTTCACCACACAGGGAGTGGTGAAGCTAAGAGTGTGTTTGGCTTTATGCTGATGATTTATTCATCTCTGTCAAGCACTTGCTGTATGGGTGGCACTGTCTGGCACATTGTGTCTGGCCAAATGTGAGCTGCAGCTACATAGAAGTCCTACTGAATCTCTGAACAAAAATACACACAAATTCAGCTATTTCTAGAGCGCGGATGCCTACGCTAAAATGCTTGTTCAGCCATGCGTAGTACCCAAGCCTTAAATGACTATAATTAAGATCCTGCAGATTCCTCTCCTGACATGATAGCTGTAATTGCAGACAGTATCTCTTCGCTTGGTGCCCGGCTGATGGATTTGCTCCTGGATGTTAGGGCTGCCATGCTGGGTGCCCATACTGGGAAAACAGTTTTCAGTTGGGCTAACTGCCTTTGTCATGTGCTTGTGTACAGCTTGGAACTGCAGGTGTAGGGAACAGAGCACTTACTGTGAAGAACAGCAAGGGCCCCGGGGCACGGGGCGTCCCTGCTCCTGCTGGGTGATAACCAGCCCAGAGTGCTAACGCCGGTAATGCTCCTAGCGATCCACACCTTTCTCTCGCAAACTCCCCCTTCAGTCATGCTCAGCTTCAAAGCTGATTTATCTCCAAACAGACGCGATAGCATCTGTTCAAGTTTACCTCAAGGACAAAATACGTTCCCAGTCTCACATATTCTGCATATGGGATTTTGTTTTGCATGATTTCTAGTGTAAACCTCCCTGGCCAAGGATTTTAAATTTCAGGACTACAGGGTTGAGAAACATGCCGTGAGGATGTTGTTGTGGAGTGTGTTATATCCCTGTGGAGATAAAGGTCAACAAAGGCACCGTTCACTCACATCAAATGTATTGATAGTTGTCGTTAGGCACTATTCAAGTTTAGGATAAGTGTAATGAACGTATGAGGACTAGCAGTCTAGGAGCCTGTGTAATGTCAGGTAAGAAGACTGATACAAGGTTTGTGTCTGTCAGATCTTGGGCGTTCCAGGGAGCTGCAGTTTGTTTTCGTCGACAACAATGTCCACCTTAAGGGCCTTCCATCTTATCTTTACAACAAAGTCATCGGCTGCAGTGGGTAAGCCGCCCTCTTCTCTCTGCAGTGTGGTCTTATACCGTTTAACCTATCAGCTTCGACCCAGCTTGCAGTATCTTTGAGTGCATACTCACACTGATGTATCATACAGAGTGTATTTTTACATCTCTGTACATGCCAGTATCTTTTGAGGCTCCTCAGTGTGACGTGTGCTGGTCTCTTTGTGTACAGGTGTGGACTGGCAGCTCAGGTGCGTGATGTGAATTTACTGTCCCTGGCCCTGGGAGAGGTGTCTGTGCCCTTGCCAGCCGAGGTCAAGTCCATTGGGACGGAGGCAGAGCGCGTGGTGCCCCTGGAAGAGCTGGCCATGAGAGCCCTGCATCGTACCTACAACCGTCCCCACAGGGGTGAGTCTTATTACTGCGTTAAGTCATACTGCTCAGAACAAATACACACACTACATTTTAATGTGAAGGTACTGTCACTCAGTTGGACAAGATTGTTCTGTTGATTGGAATACTCATTGAAGGTTTACATCCAGTGAAGTTCTTATGTTTTGGTGTTTTAAATAAACACCAGAGAGACAAATTTGAGATAAGCTATCCCCAAGCATAATTATAGAAGGAGTGAATTATTCTGTTGTAGTGAAATATCAAGTATTATATCTCTGTTTATCTCTGATGTAGATTCAGCAAAGGATGCACATTTTCATTACTCCCAGTACATCACTGCCCTCAAGCTATACAATACACTCTTGCAAACACCTTTATCAGATCAGTCTCAGTGCACTTAAGTGTTCTCCTTTTTTCATCAAGGTCAAAACTGCAAACATAATGTTGTCTATATTCATATGTTTACATTCTTTTCTGTCTGCAGATCTAAAGTTTTTTCCACCTATACTGTTGCCCAAGAGCTTACTAGACCTGCTGCAGTGTCCGCTTGGCCACTGTCATCGCTGTAGTCAACCCATGTTCACCATTGTCTATCCCAAACTCTTCCCCCTGAGAGAGACTGCGCTAGCAGGTGTCCACAGGAGGTAGGTACCAGTGACCTCACCAGATCCAAAAACACACACTTACACATGAACTCGCTCACGCACTCACGCACTCACTCACTCACTCACTCACCCACTCACCCACTCACCCACTCACTCACTCACTCACTCACTCACTCACTCACTCTCATACACGCATAGCCTCAGCTAGTCCCTGCTTATCTCATTTTTCACCTTGTTCACTTCTAAAAATGATGAGGCAGCTGCCTGCTGATCTGCTTGTTATGCTGCCTGTCAGATTCCATTTGTAACAGGACACTGCTGTTTTCATATGGCATAATCCAATGAGCCCAGTTATTGGTTGCTCTAAGGTACTTGAGACACATTAAGAGATCTAATCGTTCTGGTAATTGCAGCTCATCCTGAGCATCCAGCTGCAGCTTGGTCTTGTCACAGCAGTTCTTTCTCTCTCTCTCTCTCTCTCTCTCTCTCTCTCTCTCTCTCTCTCTCTCTCTCTCTCTCTCTCCTTCTCTCCACACTCCGTCTCTCCGTGTTTTTGAGGGAGTATGATGTAAAGGAAGCGCAGCAGTAGCTGACATGGTTGATCTAATTCCTGCTATGACGCTGGTCCCAGATATTAGCAACCTGAATGCTAATTGAGAAGGAAGTGAGCTCCATTTGCTCTCCTGCGTGTGGCTCCACGCTGAGAGTCTCTACACCATGTCACACTGTAGTGGTGATTCGTGGTATTGTAAAAAAAAAAAATCACAGTTCATTCCTTTCTCATATTCCTTTTCCTTTGGCAATCTGCCACAGAAAACACATCAATCTAATTGGAAACCTCAATCTGTCAGCTCACATACAAAAACACAAGACTCTGGACAGGTCGAGCATGTCAGACATGTTGCTCTACACAGGTCATCAGCTGTGTGGTGCTTGATCTGTGTGTGTCTCTTCTGCAAATCATGTGCTGTCAGTCAGGGGCACTGAGCTTTAGGCTGTGAAAATAGGACTGTACAATCTCATCGGTTTGGCCCCTCCCCACATATTTTACATTCCTGATGTATGTGGGTTGTTCCATACCAACTCACCTGGGCCCTCCAGCTCATGTCATGGACTTCCTTGAAAGAAATTCATGTGAAAACGTCTGTTAAATTCATGGGACCTTGCAAAATCCTATAGCTCTACTCCAACTATTTTTTCAATTATGAATTTTTTAAGTCTGGCCCTCGGACCTAAATTTCATCATTTTTGCGATTCTTTGTAAGCCTGAACCCAATGAAAAACATGTTCAATAGATATCACACAGAGATAGAAAACCTTGAAGTCAGCATAGTAAAAATATCTACCTATAAAATAAAACCACTGAATGTAATATTACAGCCAGTGAAAAGTACAAAAAATTAGCTATTTTCAAAAAATAGTTAAATGATGAAGGGGCAATATTTTTTTATGCAGGACCAAATAACTTCTAGATGTGATAGAACTATATTAATACTACATACTACACTGGTTGCAAGAAAGTGAAAACTAGTGGAGATATTAATTTTTGAAAATGAGAGATTCTTCGTTTTGGTAATGCGTTTTTTAGATTTGATTACTGACATTCAGCAACAGCTATGTACATGAATACATGTTGCAAATTATCTTTCGAGGTTTTGTGGATGTTCAGTACAAAGTTCAACCCAATCCAGTTTACAAAGAATCGCAAAAATGATGAAATTTAGCTTTGAGGGCCAAACTTCAAAAATTCATAACTAAAAAGGTATTCGGAGTAGAGCTATAGGATTTTGCAATGAATTAAACAAAAGTTCTCACATGACTTTTTTCAAGAAAATCCATGGCGTGAGCCGGAAGGCCTAGGTGAGTTGGTATGGAACAATCCATATGGCATGTGGCTTAAGAACAAAAGTCTTCATTATATTTATTTAACATCTGCTATTAAGTTCATATAGTCTGGAAAAATACCCTGCTTGCGCTTAGACATGTTTTTTTGTTTATCACAAACTCATACTTTTTACCTCTCCTTAAATCTTTTTCATGCTTTTATTAAATGATGGATCTTTTTCACTTATCTTTGCCCTCATGGCATGTCTGTCTCTCATTTCTCTCGACCAGAACGACTGTGAGTTTTGTGGCATACTGCTGCTCCAGCCACTGTGTGCGGATGTTTGACCTGCAGGGCTGACCTTCGGAGCCGGGAGCATCTCCCTTCCCACCCCTCACGTGGTGCTCTCGTCGACGAGCCAGAGAAACATTCTAACCAGCTACATCACCTGTCCCCTGATTCTCCAATGGAAATCAGGATGCAGCCTACTAGCAGCAAGAGAGGACAGCACCACAGTGGAAACGGCAGAGATGGGCGCTGGATATCGTGCTTCTCCTTATCTCTTTGTGTCATGATGCATCATCAAGATTAGCAGCAATCAATATTTGATCTCTCTAATTACTTTTTGGACGTGTAAAAGGAAAGAAAAAAAGAATGTTAAGAACTTATCGAAACCGTTCCGGCGGGAACTCCTTTTCAGTATTTCAGAACTCCCCACCTCTTGAATTGTTCATCTCTGGACTGTACCTGCAGAGTGTGTCATCTCAGTGAAGGGTATTTTCAAAATTTCGTAGTAATTTTGTACTTCGAGGCCGTTTATAAGATGTTTGAAAGCCTTGTTTTCATATTTTGAAACATATGCCCGTTCCTGCTCATAAAAATCCCAAGGTCATCATCCTTTAGGAATGTAGTGAGGTCAAATAGCAACACAGATTTTGTGCAAATTGTGCTAATTATTTATTTTATTTTAATTTCAGTGCTTTACTGAATGTTTGTCAGTCATTCATCACACAGATGTTAAGGTCACAGTATGCACAACAAAATAAGATGTTTTTCTGTAGCAGTTTTTGAAACCTTGAATGTCAGAAGCAATATTTGTTAGTTGCAGGCTCAAATTGGTCTCCCCATGTCTCTTTTAAAGTGTCTGTGTTTGTCTTTTGGTCCACTAAGACTTAAACACTCCATGCTTGTAATGTCCAGTAGCAAATTGTAATGCTCTAATGACCAGTATTCAGATATTATAGTGTATATCTAGTTTGTGTTGTTCCTTTACTAACTCAGTTGTGTTTTGTGTTCTGAGTGCGTTTCATGATTCACGGACAGACGTATTGTCTGTGCAGCGTTAGAACACAACAATAAGAGCAAGTCATAGATCTTTAATGTCAGGCCATCTCTGTGTGTCTTATAATATCAAGCTGTTAAAGACTTTGCAATGAGAAAATGTAATCACAGGTTTGATTTGTTTTATGTGAGTCTTGTTGTAGGTATTCTCCAAATCCCATTATGTCTCACAAATCTTGAATCTGAAGGCAGCAAGAGGTTGCTGTTGAAAAGATATACACCATGACAGTGATTCATTTCAGATATAATGTTGTTTGAATATTTTCGGGGGGAATATTTTTCATAACCCCTAACATTTATCACTAACATTACCTAAGTACTGTGTAATGTTTTTTTGCACATGAAGGAAGGTAATGATTCTTGTGCAAAGTTCTGCATATTTAAATTGCATAGTGACAGTGATCATTCCTTCATACCACTGAACTTTGTACATTATTCTTATTTGGTTCTTTAGTTAAAGCTAATTTATGAAAGTGTAATTTTATTTGAATGAATGTCACTGGCAATAACAATCTTGAAAAGAATCTGCTGTTTGTGATTTCATTTGTGAATGTACATAGGTACATGGTCCTCTGACATTGACATCTGTCGCAGATGTTAGGTGATTTCAGCCTGTTTACAATTTTCTGAGTAACTGGATCTCTTTAAATAAGACAGACACCCTGTATATCATTCGGAAAGTTGTTCTTTATGAAATCCATCATTTTTGGGAAACTAATTCCTAGTTCCTGCGATGGACTGGCGACCTGTCCAGGGTGTTTCCCCGCCTTTCGCCCTATGTGCGCTGGGATAGGCTCCAGCACCCCCGCGACCCTAATCAGGATAAGCGGTTTAGATAATGAATGAATGAATGAATGAATAATTCCTAGTTCGACTATGGGAAACACCCAATGTAACAGGTCCTGAAGGGGAGGGCTGTTACAGATACTAAAACCTGTTAAAACGTGGGAAAAGTGAGCAGAGGGAGAGGATGCTACTCACTCTCTCAAGCGTTCTCCTTTTCTGCCCGAGGACACGGTTAGTCTGTGTCTGTCCCTCGTGCAACTAACACGCACTACAGAATGAACAGCAAATAAATGAAATAAACACTACACAAAGAAATGTGACGACACTTTTGTGTGTGTCACATCAAGTTAAGAGTACCGTCTATTACCTTTGTATAAGGTCAGCCACATAGGACAGAAATCCAAATATTTTGCTATAACGGTACTCCCCAGTTCTTCCCTTTGAATTTTCCCAGCAGTGCTTACTCATTCTCCATTTAAGAGAAGAAGAAGTGAAATGCAGCCTCTGCATTTAATCCATCCTAACACCAGTGAGCGCACACACACACACTATGAGCTAGGAGCAGTGGGCAGCCGCCGCCACCATCCGGGGACCAACTCCAGTTGTAATTGCCAGTGCCTTGGTCAAGGTCACTTGCAGGAGTACTAATCCTAGCATGCATGTCTTTGTGGTGGGAGGAAACCGGAGCACCCGGAGAAATCCCACGCAAACACGAGGAGAACATGCAGACCCCACACAGACAGGACCTGGGACAGCTGGGATTCGAATCCTGGCCAACAGTGAGGCAACAGTGCGAACCACTTAGCCACAGCGATCATACATAATAATAATAATAATAATCATACAAGTTTATTTAGAACCCAATATCACTGTTTATAATTTCAAAGGGTTTGGCATGTCCATAACAGAGTCGAATCAAAATTATATTATCCATAAGTCTGAGAAAATTAAGAAGTCTTTAGTTTGGTTTTAAAGTTATGAAGAGAGTTTGCTACCCTAATTTCTGTAGATAGAGTATTCCAGAAGAAGGGAGAGCGGTAGGAAAAGATCAAGGTATCAGATGGTATATGAAGAGCGGCAGACCACGAGAGCAAAAGAGTATTTTTTTTCCTGCTTTTACAACAGAGCTGCCCATGAAATAGTCGTTCATCTTAGATAATGGCATGGGCTGAGTAGTAGGAGGGTGAGTCCGAGTACAGTCAGCATACCGCGTATCTAAATTTGAACAAGATTCTCTCATAAACTGTTTAAAAAAAACTGAGGTAGTTTTCTTCCAGCACTCGTGTTGTTTCGCACACGTGGTTGCAGTACTGATTTCCCTGTCCTGCTGAGGCTCCGGGTAATCATAATGCGAGGGAGGAGCCCTGACAATAGGATGCCAGGGTTTCGAGTTTACTGAGACGAAGCAGGCATTACTTCTAAACAGAAATGATCGAGGATTATGTCCATTTGGCGCCGAATGAACTGAACTGGAGATATCTCTACAAATTAGCTCCGTTGAGTATCTGACGGAAGAGGGTAAGTGGTTGAAAGGAAAGTAATGTAAGAGCTGGATGCGTTTCTCAGTACTGTAAAAATAAAATGAATTAGCATGTCTATCTTTGCTCATAGATAAAATAGATTCATATATGAATATACTGCACATAACTTATTCTGTTGTTACTGACGATTTTGATTAGACTCAAATATTTAATATGTTTTGTTAATGTTTAAGTGCTTTTCAGTCATTCACATTTGGAAAAAAAACTGCGAAATCTAAAACCTGGAGCGTAGATAGGCTGTAGCAAAATCTATTTGGTATATGATTTTAACGTTTTATTCTACACTGCCAAGAAGGCCTTAATTAATTTCGTTAAGTAACCAAAGCGCTCCTCCTTGGCAGTAGTCTACGGTACGTGAAACGCGTTGTTGTGTGATCCATATTATTTAAGGTCAATGCTCAGTAGTTCTGTCAGGCTGCCAATCAAATTGCTATCATTAAAAGATTTTGAACATAAGCCTCATGTCCAGAGGAACACGTTATTAGCTGGACCGGTGTTACTCAGTTTCTTCAAATATTATGTGTCAGACAGCGTATGCTGGGGTCATTTTATCGTATTTGGTCGAAATTTCGCAAATGATTTGAATTTTTTATGATCTGCTGTGATGCGGTATTCAGTAATCCTTTTGCACAAGCTCCTATGGGACCGTAAGATACTTCGAATTCATGAGTCGTGTTTTACTTCGATGGCTTCCGTTGATTTACAGTTTATAGACATTTAAAACTGACAAGTTGTAAGAGTCATTGCAGGTGTCTCCTCACGTGTCTGTGAAATGCCACACTGAATGCTGAAAGTGCATTTTTATGTTATGGTTCTCTGAATTGAGATGAATGAGTCCATACATGTTCTGATATATCCATTTATAAAGCTTATATAGTCTCATATAGTCTCAATGCTGTGTGTTGAGGCAAAAGGGGGCAATCATGTTGCTATAAGAGCATTTGGCACGCTCTAAAATACATCAGTACCTTTGTTTCTCGATCTCTAATTTGTATGGATGATCTTACTCAACCGCACTACTGTCTAAGGAGGACAGAGGATATCAAAGTAAGGCTGGAGTACTGCCATCAGTCCACCAAATATGCCTCTCTAGAATTTCTACCAGTGTAACAAACCATAGAAATCCATGTCAATAAATATATTTTATATGCACAATTCAATCCTCCACTGATGTCCTGGTTGGTGCTGTCGTGAGATTTACAGATTTGCATGCATGTCCCCACAAGATCAATATCAATTTGGCACAAAAGACCATAGCTAAGAAATACGCATATTGTGGTGTTTTTTGGGGGGGGGTTTTTTCATTTGACATTCACAGTAACTTTGTAATCCATGCTAAATCTGGTTTAGGAGTATATTGGTGAGTGCAGTCCTTCAGTGTGATCCACAACCTACTGGTTCCCATCCTCTCTAACCTCTTAATGATAGACTATTTCTGGGCCTGGGATGAATAAAAACATTAACAGGTCTGTGGCAGTATCCACCCTCATACATTACATGTTGTGGAATAGTGTTTACTCTGTCTAGATCTCTACTGAAAAGCTATTTTTTGTCATGTCCAATTTTCTTGTCAGTTAAATCATATTAGAAGTAAAACTGCTGCCATTCTCCAGCTTCCAAATGTTGCACAATATGTGGCCATATCTTATGCATACTTAACAGTGTTGCCAGTGAAATATCATATGAATGAACAGAGTCATTCTGATGAAAGCACCACAAGGTAATGCCATTAGGTCATCTGCTTAGCGTCACCTTATGGGATTTGATATCATAAATGACTGTTACCCCTGGAGGGGTTTGATATGTAATTAGCGGGTCAAGCACAACAGATCTCAGATCTGATTTTTATTCTCTATCCGTATTTTGGTGAGTCTCATGCCAAATGTGATTGTTTAAAGTGAATCATGTTGTAGTGTGCTCTGTTGAAGATTACAAAGACCAATGTCATGTCCTCATTTTCTCCCTCCCTCTCTCTCTCTCTCTCTCTCTCTCTCTCTCTCAAGAGAAGAAGGAGAGGGAGGTTAACTATTCCTCCTACAAAGTTAAAGAGGTGGAGGAAGAGCACACTCATTGCTTAGTAAGTAAGTTTCTGCATTTTACCTCCACACAACTTAGAGGGCTGGTTTTCAGATAAGGAGCAACCTTAGGCTTTGACTAATTTAGATTCTCAGTGGAAATTTACCATTTAAAATGTAATCCAGCTATAAACTTTGTTTGAGATGTTTGTTTTGATCACACAACTTCAGTATAATATTTGTAAATGTTTTGTGAAATACATTAGCATATTTGAAAAGATGTTTGGTCTTGCTCATGTTCGCCATACTTTCTGTTGCAAAAAGTCAAATATTATCTTATAAAGCCCTGAGGGGCTTTACGTCAATGCCTCTTTCAGTATCAAATTTTAACACTATATGCAATAATTACCGAACATTTCCCACATATGAAATATAGATCAGTAACCATTTGATCAGTTTCACTCCTGAGTGTTTATCAGGATGTAATGAAAAAAAATCTCCTTTGAAAGCAAGATAAAGGCAGTTATGCTGAATACCAGTAATAACAATTGCATGACTCTTTTCATAGTTGTAAGGAATATGTTAAAATCTGTACCTCAACGATGATGATTTATCAGCTTTTAAAAATTCAGATAAAGACGGGTTCTGGGGACTGTTATAGGGGGGAAAAAAAACATAACATGTTAACTTTTTTTGTGGTTACAATACATTTTTACCACACTTCGTTTTTACATGAATCATTAGAAGTACTGGCACTTTGCATTCTGCATATAGCTTTCCATTTTGTGTACATTAACTAATTTTTTCTCAAAATCCAATGCTCATCCATACAGTTTTGGCATGCAGTTTGGTTTAGTTGGTTTTCACCCTTCCCAGGTTTACACATAAGCTAAACTCCCTCTTGCGCTTTTTAGAAAATTATATGTCTACTGATAAAGTCTATTGAGTAAGCAAGTGATTGTGACACAGTGGATAATCATGTTTTTAGGATGCATCTGATGCCTGTGTGAAAGAGACCTAATTTTTCATACTCTTGGTGCTTCAGTTCTTTTTTTTTTCACCCCTTCCTCGTTTACTGTGGCTGTTGGAGTGAATCCTAATTCAGTGGAATTTCAAAGTATTCCAGAGGGATCACCCAGCAATCAATGTCCAGAAGCAGTTCCAAACCAGAAACCTTTGGCTGCTTCCAGTCTGACCACCAGTCAACACATTTCATGCTAAATCAGTTCCCCAGGACTCAAAAACTGCACATGACAAACAAAGAAATCAAATAAAATTGTCTCCAAATATTAGCTCCTCAGTCTGCCTTCCTGTAATCTTATGAAACTGTCTTTGTGAAGTGTAAATAGAAACTACTGACATGCTCCAAATAAAACTGTATATTAGGTTTAAGACAACATGGGTTAGCTTTATTAGACTGACTGTTAATGTAGACTGATCACTTCCAAACCCAAAGCCTTGAGTCTGGCACAGGGCCCTGGCACCACCCTTGCAGACTGCTTTCACTCATTAGTGTGAGCATTAGCGCCTGGGTGACATTTAAGTAGCCTTATAGCAGCTGAACAACACCAAATAAAGCATTGATTTACTTAGTGAGCTATACTGCAAAGAGATCCAAAGCCCACTTGTATAACTGAAAATATTTGGATCTTTGCCTCTGTATGTTGTTGATGTGCTGAAGACATTGTGGTATGCACACACACGCACGCACGCACAAACACACACACGCACACACACATACACACACACACACACACACACACACACACACACACATCTGTGGGACATTTAGCATATTTCATGAATGAATATGTCAAACATGCAACAGAATGTTCCATAAATTTTACAGTAATATGTGGTAAATTTCGTGCTAATGTATTTCCTGCTTTGGTATTCCTTATCTATATGCTGACATATTCAAAGTACTTCAAACTAAATTAGTCCCTATTAGTATTATAGTATATATAAATGTATTTCAGTATGCAAAATTGGTGAAGAAGAAATAGAGCATCAATGTGGAGAGGTTTGTTCAGCTAAAAATGTGCTAGTTGAAATTTGTTTTGTGCTCATTTGTTCTCTGTTTGCTCTATGTAGCAATGCCTATTGGCTGTTATCCACTGATGGCCATCTGTCTCACATTTCATTCTTCTCTGCCATTTCAGTGTGGCCTTATTATAAAGGACCATCACAGACACAAATTCTTCAAGAATCACTTTAATCTACTTTTTTTTCAATATGAAATAGTTTTGAAGTTTCTCACATTATCTGTCAGGGTTGGCTTCATATCATTGTCATGTGACTTACTCACTGAAACAGACTCATTTTACCTCAGTTAGATTACCCTCATATTTACTACCTTGCAACCACATAAGGTCAGTGCTGGGGTTATGGTCTAACTCCTGTCACCTAAATCTCTCACTTAATCCTGATCAGTCCCCTTCTCTATCTGTTAAGGGCCTTTGGTCTTTAGCCTTCACCTTTTAAGGTCGTCAAGGCACGCTAAGCATCTCAATAATTCTTCGTAGTACTACAGGGTGGATTCAATCTGTGAATGCTTATGTTTTCATCTGTCAAAGAATGTCAGTATTATTTTGCCTTATACAGTAAGTGCCTATAAAAACCTGTTATACTCATTCTCCCCCAATATAATCTTATTTTAGAGTATTCTTAGCTCCCTTGACTTGTGTGCAAAGTTTTCAGTGAAATGGAAAAGAGGTACTTTAGTTAATAGGCATTTTTGATCAGAGTAAATTTAGAGGAAACACTTCCAGCAACCCCCAGTTCACCTTCTTTCTCCTTTTGCGTCCTTGTGAAAGATAATGTGTGTTCTGATAGTCAAAGCCAACATTAAATTTGAGTACAGTTCTAGAACTATCCATACGCTGTAGTACTGAAATATAATATAATAAACTCAAACGGATCAGCATGCTGTCAGTTAATGGACAGAAAACAGCTGAAGCAATACTGAGATTAACAGAGCACATTGCCCTTTATTTTGCTGGGAATGACATCATCTTTTTGGACAAAGGGTAGTGACTGCCTTTTGGTAAGTTGTCATAAAGGCAACAGGCCAGTAAAAAAATCCAACATACTATGCAGACTAACTGAATGTGCAGGTCATTTTCATTTTTTAAAAATTGTGTGTCAATGTAATGACATTTTTAATTACAGTGAATTCACGCATCTCTAGAGGGAATGCTGCCTTTCCCCGTTTCATTTATGATGGCTTTCTCACCAGCCACATATTGAAGAAACATTCACATGATGTATTATTAAACAAAGCAGCAAGTTCAGTTGAGGCAGTCTGTTCCATGGAAGAACCACAGACTGTAGTATATTCCCATGCCGTTTAGAACAAAGCTCAGTTAAAATGATTTAAAACGGAAAACAAGTCCTCATTAATGGGACACAGTAACTGTATGCATGATTATATCATGTCTCTTTGCTGTCATGGCCTCTTGGTTATGTCAGTCTTTGGGCCAAAGAACTCATTGTTCCCAGTGTTTCTACCTGCCAGGCTTTGCTTTTTGGTAGATGCTAACAGCTTTTAGATGACCATGTTCTTTTGTAACAGGGTTAGTTTTTCTTGAAAGAAAGCTTGACGAGAAAGATTGATATCTACCTGCCTTACCACTCTAATAGCAATAGCCATCCTGTCTGTCAGGCTGTATCCTGTTCACTCTAATAACAGTAGAGAACTGCCTGTCATTATCAGGAAGAGCCCCATAATTCAGTCATAATGGAGCAAAATGAGTGAACTGTAGGTGAACCATCATTCTTGTCAGATTAAAAATGGTTCTTTACATTTTTCACAATGAAGAAATTTAGGACATTATTTATGTTTATTTGTTCATTTATTTATGCTTTCAAAGCTCATAGACCACTAGGCTGAAATGATTGCTTTCCCCCTCTCTTTTATGACTTTGATTACACACTACATTCGTTCCTTAATGCATCTGAGACAGTCTTGTGTTTCATGCACTCTCCTCAGATGTTCACTGTAACAGGGGATAATGTTATGGCCTGACTTAATGTTTTGTGATATTTTCTTTTACCTGCTTGTGTGTAGGAGTGTGCGTGTGTGTAGACAGGGATAATGTAACAGAGTGAACTTAACCTTAAGTAACATCACATAGTGATAGACACTTGATTTTGCTTAGACACTTGATTTGATCTCAACAGAAGCCCTGGTGATTAAAAAGAGGAGGAAGAGGGTTGTAAAAAGGGAGTGAGAGTTATTCCTCAGCAGCTCTGCATCATTCAGTCAGCTTCACTGCTGCTAGAATAGGTACACAAGAACCAAACTTTCTATCAAGAAAGACGCAAGATGAGGAATAATCTAACATAGAGGAGTCTTCTGACATTAATGGCTCTGTTCTCAGTGATCCAAACAACAATAAAAATTAACTATTCAACAAACTTGTTATGACTCACGGTGTGTTTTTACAAGTTTTAAATAGTGTATTTCTGTTTTGATGTCAGTGAAACGATGATGATTATATTAGTATTAGTATAAAGTATGCCTGCCATATAGTATGCAGATATGTTGGATGAAATGCTGCTCTTAAAACCAGTTTGGGAGTATGTCCTTTTTTAATTGCATAGACAATGGTTATTTGCTCACTGTGCAGTTTTTGTGCTGAGGTGTCTCTAAACGTCTGGGGGAATCGAGCTGTTTTTGGACTTGCATTGTTGTTTCAGTCAAGTGATATACTGACTCCACCTGCTTCAGTAATCCAGTGGGTTTAAGATTACACAAACCAAATGAGATTAGGAGATTGCTCTTGAGCACACAGAGGTTGATGATTCTCTTGGTAATGTTCTGATTTACTCCATGTAATGATAGCATTTGATATGACATTCATTATGAAGAGAGAGAATGACACAGTGACCGGTTTTGACCATTTCTCCTAATCTCTTAATGGTTGGCATAACTCAGTTACTACCTTGGTTACTATCACTCTTTTGCATTGTCTTTTGTTGCAGATTTTGGTATGCTGTAGAGGGACGTAAAGATGAATTGACAATACCCAGTGGGGGATTTTCCAGATTGGCTGTCAAAGAAGCGAAGAAACTGAAAATGGGACGTAAGAAGATCCAGATCACTCGGATCATAGATGAGCGGAACAGGCAGGTGAGATGAGAGGTTTTTTAAGTCCCGCCGTCATTAATACGCTGCCGCTTTACTGCAACCACTCAAATGCGTGTAAGGTATACCAGCTAGGGTGAAAAAAACAAGACCAGGTTCTTTTATTTTAGAACATGATCTGACAGGTATAGAAATCATGACTAAGTTGTTGAAATTTTAACAAGTAAATTGAAAAATTTAAGGCCATTTGTTATTTGGTTTTTTGTAACAGTAAGAATCACCCTCTAAGGAGCAGCTCTGTTTAGAATTACAAAAAATTAAAATGTGTATCCATGAAACTGAGTATTTGAGTAAATAGACTTAAGTTAATGGTTATGCATTTACTTGGAAATAAGTAATACGTGAGTAAACCTTGACCAATTTAGCATGAAATCAACAAATAATAAACTTCTGTCCGGCTGTGGATGTGGTAACATATATATCTGTGTCTGTGAATGATGTGAGTATTAAAAAAAAAAAAGCAGAGCAAATCTTTGTTTACAGCTTTTACAACCAGTTTGGCCACTGTGACCATGTCACGTGAGGCAGAGTTTAGGTCAGAGGACCCCTCCCATTTAGGTCAGTCCCCTCCCATTTTCACTTTGCTTTTTGAATGGACCTACTTGCCTGGCTTTGGGGCCATGGTGCCGGGAAGCTGCCTCACACACTGCGTGGCTTGTCCTGGATCTCACTGGACCTGTTGTCCCTGTGGTCACAGCTGGTGGGGAGTAATTACAGTTCCGCTCTCCACATTACCCTCTCGTTAGCCTTTACGTTCGGGGGGCACATTACCCTCTCGTTAGCCTTTACGTTCAGGGGGCTACACAGTGCTCTTCTCAAGTTGAAGGCCATCAGTTAGAGAAACCTCAGGGCTCAGTGGTATTCCCCTAATTCACTCCTTCTAAATATAAACCCTCACATCAGTACTCCAAATCCCATACTTTCTGAAATGACTTGATGTGATGTATTAAATGAATGTTTGCCATTTGTTTTGAGGAACAACTTTTGCACGCTGAGACTTCTGATTTGTAATATCATAACCTGATATTGTTATTATAGACTTGCAACTGGCGCATATACCTTGTGATTTCATTTTGTTATGAGATGAATGATATGTTTGCTGTTTAAGGTCAACATGTTTGTCAGTATCAAGGCAATAGGTAACAGCCTGTGGCCTAACAGTTAGAGAAGCAGGCTGGTGACCGAAGGTCGCTGGTTCGATTCCCAGAAAAAACATCCACGACTGACGTGGATGTTTGGGCAAGGCGCTTAAGCCTCAACTGCCCCCTGGGTGCAGGTGTGCTGCCTACTGGTTGTGTGTGCTCGCTACTGGTGTGTAAGGAAGGGTTAAATGCAGAGGTCAGATTCACTGCTCACAGTGTGTGTGTGTGTGATCACAGAGCTTTAATCTAACTAATATAGTTGACAGGCTGGCCGGCCTAGGCTGGCCTAGTGGTTGAGCAGAAAAAGGTTCTGCTGGAGGGCCCTGCCATAGATGGGACTGGGCTTTTCATGTCTCTGTGAACAGTACCTCTCTGTCCTTCTGTAGCTGATGTGGTAGAACAGCAGTAAGATTTGCCTGTTTACCTAGTCTGCTTTCTCAGCCGCTGCGGTGGGGCCAACAGAGCGTGTAGAGGTCTGAGGACCCGACGCCCGGCCAAGCTGTCTGCTCTCTCACACTCAAACTTCTCCGCCTCTTCTGCATATCTGGAATGTCATAATATGAAACCGAGATTCCAGACGAAGATATAATTTGCTATGCAGAATTAATTAAGCTGTGCAAAAGAATGTTGGAAATGATTAATTAAATGATTGTACACAACTCTGTTCAGCAGACTCTGCTGAGAGGCACTTGAGTGCATGGAAGTTTGGAAGTTCTCGGTGAGGAGTGATGACAGACAGGGAACGTAAGGTAGTCTGGCAGAACTGCTCACGGGTTCTGTCAGAGAGGCCTCACTGAAATTAAGGGAACTGGGAATAAACATGACACTCTTAAGGAGATTATATGGACATACTGGTTCTCTAATAGGGGGGATTCAAGAGAAAGCATTGCTTGTATTTGTCCTGATAGTCTTCCTTTCAGATACACAGGCCTAAAAATAAACGTAACGCTCTATCTAATTTGTTTTGAAATATGAAGATCTATTTCAGATCAATTTTCTGACAATAAAGTTTGGCCAGGAATCTTTAGGATGGACTCTGTGTTTCTGTTCTATATGTCTCGTGCTGACATTTAATTATAATGTTGTTTAAAAACAGATTTTGCTGTATTGTTCTTTGTTTTTCACAAACAGGGATTTCTAACATGTCATTTTGTGTTACCCAAAATAATTTTTGTCTCTAAAAATATTTGCAAACCAGCTGTCATCTTTGACCACACAACACAGAAGACTAATTGATTGATTGATTGATTGATTGATTGATTGACTGGTTGGTTTGCTGTTTGATTTGTTGGCTGGTTGGTTGATTTAATTTCTGAAGCATATTCATTTTTACACTTCTCATATTTGTACTTTGTTGTCAGGTCACATTTACAAAAAGGAAGTTTGGACTAATGAAGAAGGCCTATGAGTTGAGTGTCCTGTGTGACTGTGAAATAGCCCTGATTATTTTCAACAGTTCAAATAAACTTTTCCAATATGCAAGCACTGACATGGACAAAGTCTTATTAAAGTACACTGAATACAACGAGCCTCACGAGAGCCGAACCAACTCTGACATTGTGGAGGTGAGTGAATGATCATACATTTATCTTTAAATTACTGTTTTACCAACTGAAGTCTTCAGTGCTGCCTTCACCTACTGTATGTTTAGACAAGACTTAGATGTGTGTTATATTTGTACCCTGAATTATGACAGTTCTCCCTGAGTGGATTCTGCCTGAATTTCCATTTGAATGTGTTATGTGGTAATGAAGAGTTGAGAGAGGTCTACATCCCAGTAACATAGCGAGATCTTTTGCTGGGTCTTTGTGTTCTTCACATGTTAAGCAAAGGAATATGTCTTGTATGTAATTGTATGCTATATGAATAGAACACCCAATGCTCACCCATGGATAGCAGTTGTGCAGATGGATGTTAGCGTCTGGGAATGCTGTCTGTGATTGCTTACTATGTGATGCTTTGCGTACAGTCCAACCTGACTTAACATGCATATGCAGCATTTTCATGTATCAAATGGTTTTGTCAGTAAAGGTTTGTGTTTTTTTCTCAGTGTATTCTGGGTCAGCACATCCCACCGGCTTTCATATATGTGCTTTAGTTACTTTCACATCTTGAACTCACAGTTCCTCTTCTCTTTCACAGTTTCAGATGACACCTAAAAACTAGAGGTTTTCACAAAATCAGAAGGACACTTTCATAACTCTGATTATTTACATTGTAAGACTGACTGTCGGTGACTTACAACATTGACTGGTGTGAGGCACAAAACGGTGTTTTGAGGACAATGCCAGCCCTACCCATGGATGATGGGTTCCATAAGAGTTACACAGACCATAGATCCAGGCAGAGATAGAATTGTTTTCATAGTATAATAGTGATAATGATAAAAGAGTTTGCTATATTTTGCAACCACTTCTGACCCATACTATTAGAAAATACATGACTCATGAGCAAAAAGTGTGTGCGTTTTAGTAGCATTTCATATTTTGGAATGTTTGATAAGAGACACACTACATTTGCAGACTAAGTTTTGTATTGAAATTGTTGGTATTCCAGCATGTTTTACTTAACTTCAATACATTTTAGGAAAGCAGTGCTAATTGGTAGTAGCTTTTAAAAACAAAGTTACAGCTAACCAAAATGCACATGCAGTAACTCGAGATGCTGTCGCTTAATCTTAATGACTTGGCACACTCATAGCCTTGACTTTCACTGCTAGCTTTTGGGCTTCTGCCAATGGGATACTGAGGAAAATGGCTTGTATGATAGAGGAGGACATTAACATATTTCCTCTTGTTAAGATTAATAGTGCTGATTTTTTTGGCTTGAGCTCAGTGAGTGGAGATCTCAGTGAGGTAAAAACTCAGCCATTCAGAACTGTAATACCTCTCGTACCTTCCTTGTCATTTCAAATCAACAAAAAATCAATTATGTCATAACTTTACAATTTGCCAAGTATACTGATACAGGTCCTCTCTTGAAATGTAATCAATAGCAAACATAAAATATAGTTAAAAGCTCCCCCACTAATATTTGTGAAATTCAAATGATTTAATAGAAATGCAAATGATTTGAGGAAATGAATATGTTTGTCCCAAAATAACATTTGGAAATATAGAATGCAATATTTCTTGGTTTTAACAGTAACTTCAGTTCTGAGAGCAGTTTATTCCTCTCAGCTGATGGACACTGTGATGGCAGGGCTGCCTTGGCTGATGAGATGCATGTTAAGACGTAGATTAGCGAGGATTAGTTTGCTTCGTGGACCAACAATCACCATGGGCTGTCTCCACAAATCCTACTCCTTCAGTATTTCTCTATCCAAATTCTCGGGGGTGCCTGTTAAGACATTATAGAGAATTGGAAATGAGAAATGGAAAAAGTTTCATAGCTTTATTAACTTTTAAACTCAGTCCTGTATACATCAAAGCAACTAAATATTGATTAACTGGGTATATTTTATAACATACTTGGTTCAGAAGAAGGTGATATTCTGTGTTTAACTTTGGCAATGATTTACATAGAAAATTTCTGCACTTGAGCAAAATACATTCAATGGGATGACTCCCCATTATGCGTTCCTTATCCTAAAGTCATTTCCTTGTTTATCATAAAATATGTTTGGACTAGACAGATATGACTCCATATTACATCAAAGTTGGGTGTGACACAAGTGTAGTTAATGTGATTCTGACACTGAGGTGCACAAGGTTTGTCAAGTATGGACTAGTCAAATTCAGATTAGGATGCTAATCTCCACCCTAATGCTCACCCTAATGCCTTAAATGCTCACCACTGAGGTGAGAATCCCTATTCTGTTTTAAAGGAAGGACCAGTAGTGGCAGTAGAGCGCCATCTACTGACAGACAGAGAGAGAGAGAGAGACAGAGAAAGAGAGAGTATAGGCAAGCTTAGAGGTGTTCAAATGAAAGCCCTTGCATTGTTTCCTCCTTGCCATGACTGACTGTCTCGCCATACGACCACTCACATGATTAAGAAAATACTATCACTTTATTCTGAAAACTGGGAGACAAGCTCCAGACTGCTCGCACTAGCACTGAGGCAGGTGACGCTTTTCACTGTTGCTCTGTGATGGAGACAGTGATGACATACTATAGAGCTTACAGATGTCGTGCTGTAGGAGCTTCCTCTAACTGTTTCTTTGTCTTGACTCTGCCTTTGATCTGTCTTCCACAACAGGCACTAAACAAGAAAGAACTCAGAGGCTGTGACAGCCCAGACCCTGATATGTCATATGTTCTCACCCCTCACACAGAGGAGAAATACCAAAAAATAAATGAAGAGTTTGATATTATGATGAGAAACCACAAAGCTGTAAGTAACATAAAGATTTGTCATTTTTTTTCTAAAACGACTCCTCTTAATCTTCAGATTTTTGGTTTTGGTTTTTATCTATCAC
Source organism: Chanos chanos (assembly GCF_902362185.1). Taxonomy (NCBI): domain Eukaryota; kingdom Metazoa; phylum Chordata; class Actinopteri; order Gonorynchiformes; family Chanidae; genus Chanos; species Chanos chanos. Next base: position 16,103,576 of record NC_044496.1, read on the forward strand.
CACTGAATCGCTTGCACATGTCAGTGAGTGCTGTTCACATGTAACCATACTCAGCCCTTTAGCAGGTTTCAGTACAGTCACTCGGGTGCCATTTCAAAATGAAAAACTCCTAAAAAACTACTCAACTTTAAAAACTACTCAACTTTTTTTTTTGCAGGATGAGCAAAACCACATGTGTTCAGCACACCCACTGACCTAGTCATTTAATACTGCACTCATAAGCACAGTTTTGACATAAGCTGCACCTCAGCAATATGCACAAAATATTGCTCAGAAACCGGCAATTCACGAACATGGCCATAAAATACGGCCCTGTGATGTCATCAGTGTTTTTTCTTTTTTTTTGTAATACTCTTTGAATATGAAAGTGCTTTGTGCCCCTTCTGTGCTGTTCTTACCTATGGGAGCTGTTATGTAATTGTCAAAGCTCTTACAGGGGGACTTACAGGACACATAAGAGCTTTCAGCTCTCTGTCCATATGCTAAATGATCCTTACTCATGCCTGCTTTAGTGGTCACATCTATCTGAACCATGTCCTATGGTTCTGATCCTCAAATTGTCTCTTCATCTATTTCCTGTAGCCAGCAGTCCAGCAGAGTTTCTCCATGCCTGTGACAGTACCAGTGTCAAATCCCAGTGCCCTCTCATACAGCCCAGGTGACACAGTGGGGACCCACACACCAGCGATAGCTACAGCGTCTCTCAGGGACAGTGACATGTCGTCCCCAGCTCATGCTGTCCTGCACAGGGGTTTATTGTCTCCAGCAGCTCCGCAGTGCTCCCCTAGCATCAGAACAACAGGTTAGTGCGAGTCCTTACCTCACAATGTGTAATTTGCATGATTCAAAATGTTATCCTGCAGGCATGTTTACAGAGTCCTGCTTTATTTTGCTTTGTGTGTTTTATTTTTGCACAATACCCGTGAATTGATTTGTCAAAAGTGTTTTAAATTTTTACTTTTTTTTGTTTTTTTACATTTTTTAATGTAATGTACTAATTTTGTTTAAGTGTAATGTGGTTACATTCATTCAGTGACACATTGGAAGACTGCTAGAGGAAGGAAGGAAGTAATAAGTTAGAAAGACAAACGATGCAAAGCAGAGGGTTTGAGGTGTCAAAGAACGCCTGACACTATAACACTAGAGTTTCAACACATAGTCCTTTACATCCAAAGCGTTCACGCGGAGTGGAGAATTAAAAGCCCTCATATAGTAGAACTATTTACAACTGACGTTTTGTGGCTGAAAAGACTTTGATTGGGTGCGAAATGTTTTTAACTAAAATGTTTTTCATGTTTAGGTGGTCTGCATGGTACGTCAGAAATCACAATGCCTGACGCGACTAATTCTTGTACGCTGGGTAAGTCTCCGATGAACATTCTCTATGGTGTTGCTGTTAGTTAATGATATTTTCTTTGTAAATGTATGAGCTATAACTAGAACTATAATCTTTTTATCCCACTTATTAATCTAATCATGAAACCAAAATCATATTAATAACTATATTAATTTAGTCACATACAAATGATAAGTCTTAATTACGGGATATTGCTGTCTTTACAAGTTACATAACATCATTCACAGTACTATGCAGTGCTGACCTGGATTCACATTTTGTGTTAGCTTCCTCTTGTGGCCAAATTGTGATCGCTGAGGTTTTTTTAACATCAATGTTTCCAGGCTCTGTGCTTTCAAGACATCCTGCACATTTACATGCAGTACACGGTATAGCATTATAGAGCTTACAACATACATAATAAGAACCCGCAGACTTTCAAAAGCAGTCTTATCAGGGTATTTGCGATTAAAAGTGCTAAACAATGCAGGGTCATATGAAAAAGCACAGCTGGTATGGATCCCTACTGGGCTTTTATACCTGTGGTGATCCAAGATTTTAATGTCAGGTGCACTGGAAGACAGAGTGAGACAGTTACCAAAGTCTGTTGTGTTGATGCTGATCAACTACTATGAAAAGCAAGATGTCAGTATGGAAATACAAGTATAAGAATTAGACTAGACTTGTCATTTCAGTCAGACTTGTCAAAAAAGCTACCAGGATGTTACCTTATATCTGTGGTATCCATATGAAGTAGGAAGCAAGACAATTCTCACGGTCTACTACCATGAGCTGATCTCTGTAAGGATACATAGAACTGGGACACTGGCAGATGATAAGGCCTTTCCCACTGCTGTTTCTTTCTCATGTATTACTGAGCACTTATTTTAAACCTTTTAGACAGAAGAGTTGGCCGAACCATGGTTAATGGAGGAGCCATCAAGATGATCTTTTGTTCACTGTCTCTGCCATTTGATCTAACGTAAAGTGGACTGCTGTTCAGGCCTCAAAGTCACCTTTAAAGCACCTCTGCTAATGATAATGGAATGAAATTTCTAGACACCATCTCAATAAATTATACAGAAGATGTAGCATGTTTGTCAGCATTTTAAATAAATGGCCTCTGTTTTTTTTCCCCTTTAATAACTGTTTCTATGGTTTATCCTCTCTGCTGTTGTTCTCATCGCAAAAGCCATCATTCTACATTCTGTGTAGTACATTCTCTCTCCTGTGACTTCATAGTGAATGGTTTTGTTGGCAAACCCAGTGGAAGCAGCTTGGGGAGAGTCACGCCAGCATTATCTCCATCACCCCCTGCTGTGAGTCTCGCTACCACCACCCACAAGTCAGACTTACGAATCGTCATCCCACCCACCAACAAACACATGACGTCCGCACTGGTAAGAGCTTCTTGCTGTTTACGTTTACACTGGGAAAGCCAAGGAGTCTCCCAAGGCTCCTCCTCTGTCCAAGTTTCCCAGTCACAACAGAACCATTTAATGAGTCTCTGAGACACTCACCACAGATGGTGATGTTTCCAATAGTGACAGATCCTTTTCCCTTGCTTTAACGTGGCATGCAGCTAGAGAATAGAGAGCAGCATCTTGTGAGTTAAGAACTCGCTGAAAGTTTCACCCTCTGGTTTGATTTGGCCTAGAGGATCCGTGTGATTTATATTATCCCCTGGAATCATAGCAAGACCAACAGAGCCAACAGTCTGGCTTCGGGGAAGAGTCTCTAGCTGACATGGTTATTAGCTTTGTTATTCTCTTATTATTCAATTTTGAATGTGTTATGAGTGGTTTAGGGTGGTATTAGACACAGGGGGTGTCTTATTCCTGTCTCTCAAGTGTGGAATGGACAGAAGATTCCACTCCATTCTCTGTCTTTTAGTGATTAATTCCCCCATTTCTTATGTCATTCTCAGCCAGGCCTCACTTTATCTTACATTTAAGCATTGCGTACAGAATTTCAGCTGAAAAAGAACAATTCTTGACAGGTTAATCTGGCTTTTCTTTGTACAGTTATCTTACTGTTGGTATGTGTTTGGATAATGGATTTTCTGATTATTACTCTGTTTACAGAACACTAAAAGGATAAACAGTCCCCAGTGTAGCCAGTCACTGGCCACACCAGTGGTGTCTGTGACCACACCCAGTCTGCCATCACCTGATCTAGTGTATTCAGCCATTACCTCCACCTACACCTCAGGTGTGTATCTTACATTTACAGTAGATGCTTTCTCTTGGTCTCAAGTAAGCTATTACTGTAGAAGACATGTTTTATTTTCAGATTCTGCTCTTAACAGTGCAGAGGTCAACAGCTTAACAGACTTCAGTTTGCCAGACAGCTTCTCTCTGGGCTCAGGGTCGTCATGGCAGCAGAGTCATCTGGGCCAGGCAGCGCTCAGCTCTCAGGGGTGAGTGAGTCCTTGCTCTTCACTCCTCAATGTGTTCCCCTCAAAATCAGTAAAAGCTACGGTCATTAATCCAGTTCAAAAGTAAAAACAATTCAAATGATCCACCAAAGTTCACTCAAGTCCATTTTTACATGTAAAATTCAACCCTTTTACCCTACAGTGTTGTGCATCACCTACCTCAGGGTTCCAGCTCAACTACTAATGCTCCTCCGGAGCTTAGCATCAAGTCTGAGCCTGTTTCTCCACCTCAAGATAACATGGCTCCATCAGGCTTCCTTATCCAGCCTCCTGTTCCATCAGCAACTGACAGCCTCAGCTCCTCCAGCAGCCTGCATGAGGAGAGTGACCCTGAAGACCAGCGTTCTGGTTCCCAGTCGTTTGTGGGCCCAGGCAGATGCTTGGCTGAGTCAGAGGCCAGGGAGATCCCTGCAGTCAAACGCATGCGTGCAGAGTGACCTAAAATGACTCGTTCAGTCTGAATTATGCAGTCATGGTCATAATGATCATTAAAATGTTACCGTTATTTATTACAATAATCATTATTGTTATTGTACCTTATTTTGTGTAGAAGCTGTTGTTAAAACATATCAAAGTTGAGGACATCTCATTTGTTTTAAAAGACAAATTAAATTCTAAAACAGTGGACAGTGTTGTTAGAAACATACTCAGGTACTTGACAATAGTTTGTACTTGATGTGATAAATTTTATATTTTTAGTATAGTTTTTTTTTTTCTTTTGAAGGACATAAAAATGGACTTCAGCTGTTAAATCGTAGTGTGAACCACAAGCTGACATAACCTCCTGCGGTTTAAACATAGTCCATCAACGGTAAGTTTAGTGGATAAAATGTGGATATCACTGTAAATTCTGAAAACAAACGCTCGCTAAGGTCACTGTTCTGCTCAGTTCTGTTCAGTTTTAACAGTGTAAACTTGTATTATGATACATTTGTTTCATCCTCTTCAAAAGAAATGGTTTCTGTCAGCCAAAAGTACACACCAGATACATTGTTCGTTCATGTATTTACGTGTATTTGTGTGTGTGTGGGTGAAAGCCAGAGAGAGAGAATCAGAAAGAGAGCATGAGTTAGAGAGCATTTTTCATAGTACAGTGTGTAACAAAAGCTGAAATCATGAAAACATTTGCTCATCATTAAATCTGTTCTAATCTTGTTTAATGCGTAATGCAAACTTATGTATGGTATTAGTTTGTCCTCTAGCTCCTCATGACTCCCTCATTGTACAATATGTTTCCCATCGCCAATATTTAAGTAATTCTTGTGTTTAATAGTTTTTTTTTATGTCAAAGAGTAATTTATCAACATTTTGTCCATGAGAAATAAGCTCATGAGAGCATTATTTGTTTTTGCAGATTGAGTGTGCAATTTGATGGCATTTGCTTGACACATATCTTAAAGTAACCCCCTATGAATGGAGACATAGAGAAAAAATGCTAATGTGAGATTATCACATCAAAGGGCCACTGAAGAGTGTTCCGACAGAATTTGGAAAGGAAGTGTAATATAACTAGTCTGTATTTATATGAGGTGAATTGTATTTGGTACTCAAAAATAAATATCTATAATGGAAATATAGCACTTTAACCCAATTTGTTCTTTCTTTCTTTATTTCTTTCTTTCTTTCTTAGGGTTTTGTGGTGTAATACATTGTGTTAAGATTTAGAGGCATATTTTCAAACTTTTGTCTGATACTTTTGTCCTCACCACTGACGTCTAGCACAAGCAAGTTAAACTGTGCCTCTAGCGATTGTCGATACTGGCGCAGCGAATTTGAGAACAAATAAAGATATATGCAGCATTTCAGAACTACTACATTCTCTTCATGACTTTAGCATAAAACGTCTTTCAGGTCATTCCATCACTTATGATGTGACCAAGGACTTTAAATACCTTTACTGTTACTTTATGGTATGGACAGGTGTATGGTAAGATGTGACCAGTCTGATGCAGTCGTATTTCCGCTAAACTAACTCCGCTCACACTGACCGCAAGCTATATGTTGTTCAGTAGTCTCTAGACCTTATAGTTTGCGTTATACGTTAAGTTTTTATTTTGTTCATTTGTTGTTGTCATGCATATTATTATGTGAATTTTCTTAGATGCTGATACCGTAAACACCACCTGAACATATTTAACCAGCAGATGGCATCCAAAGTGTTCCTGATCTTCCTTCTTATGAAAGAAATGTTGAAGTACATACTGTGGTCTGTCTGTTTCATCTTAACCTTGTGCTTCAGACCAGCGCAGCCTGTCGATGTCAGCAGCTGTAAAATCCCAAACGTTGCGTTCTAATTTTTTAATCAAGCCCTCTGTTCTTGTAGACTACTGTAAACTATTCACAATTCAGTTACACATTTGAGATATTTTATGGATACTGTTAAATAAATACAAAATACGCCCAAAACAAGAAAGAATGATGTTTTTGGACAGCTAAACTTACAAACTTAACCAATCACAACGAACCAATCACAAAACCGGGAGTTACGGTTGTCAAACTGAATTGAAAGTTGTTTCTGTTTGTGTAGATGTCACAAATGATCTTCTCAATTCTCAATATTAGTCAAATATTCTCAACTCTCAATTCTCATTAACAGTCTTCGGATGTCTCTATTTTTTTTTACTGTTCCTCCCACTATGAGATTCCGTGAGACAAGTTGACATACGACTTTAAGAACAATGCGAGTTTCATTTTAGATCGGCCAAAAGTCGTGTACCGCACCATCAACCTTTAAGTGATCATTCTGCTGGAGATTGCAGTGAAGAGGAAGTCAAGTGAAACCGCCGCCGCTGTTCACAGATGTTTCCAGTTGATTTAAAACGTGAACTTCTCGGTTGAAGAGGAGACTATATATTGAAAATGGATTAGGGATACAGTAATCACAGGTAATGCTTTTTAAAAAATACTCTTGATAAAACAAATATCTATCTGTCGATTCAGGTGCGCTCTTACTTTAGATCCCTACTTGTTAGGCTACCTGGACAGGGACTCTTAACGATCGTGCATAACTTACTGATGTTAAAATCACTACGTGTTAAACACTGCAGAAGAAACACGTGTCATCAAACTGTTTTGAGCCGACAAAAGTCATTATTATAAATGTCTATTAAATGGTTAAATGTTTATTACGCCAATTCTCAGCTACTATAATTTTGTTGTTGTCGTTGTTGTTCTTAAAGTATAGCCTATGGTCCACACGAATGAAATTTTAACACGATTTTTCCTCATAATGAAAACAAGTTACGTAGGAATGTTTTAAAATATTGAATGACCTCTCACCGCACTTCCTCAGTCGGAGGATCAAAGATTTCAGGTGTATTCCTGGGTAAGGTAAACCGCTGTTGAATTTCTATCTCGGCGATTGTTGTTGATCAGTCACGTGTATTCGAATTCTTCAAGGGGATCTGATTTCTAAAAGAAAAACGGTAATTAGAGCTTGAGATGGCTGTCAAAAACTATTAACTCACGATCACATCTTCAGTGTGTCAAAAATGACAAGAACATATGGTGCACAGTAGTCGGGAGATCTTATAATTCCTATTCCAATACATGCCTTTTCACCCTAACCCAAGTGATATAGCAGACTACCCTTTATTATCACTGAATGATTGTACTGTTCCAGAAACAGTTATTCTCAGATTCCTGTAAACAAGTGAAGCATTTGTAGAGAAGTCTTCCCATTGCTCTCAATCTGATTCTTTCTCTCTCTCTCTCTCTCTCTCTCTCTCTCTCTCTCTCACTCTCTCTCTTTAATTTCCTGTGTGGTCTGGTGGGTTGGTGGGCCAGTAGGATGATAGTTGACAGCTTGCCTGTGACTCATGAATCAGGTCATACAGATGACACGGAGCACGCATCATTGTGCTGTGCCTGTGCCTGGCTTTGTTCAGGATAAGTAGCCTGTGCATTGAGCTTAGTGTGAATGGTAAGGATGTGTGGCTAAAAGGAGAGTAGTCTTTTTTCCATTTGCTCAACTCAAGCTCAGAGCCTCAGGCCTTTGTTTATGTGATTGAGAGGTTAATGATTTTTCATTACATTCAGTGCTGTAGTTATTTATGAAATTAATGATTTATTTTACATTGATTGGATAAGTTGTGCAGAGTCTTATAAGTGAATGTGTTAATGATGAGAGTGCATTGTATCAAAGGAAGACTGGGTTAAGGACAACACGTTCTGTTTAGAAATAAGTGCTATTTCTCAGCAGTTTAGGCATACTTTTTTTACAAAACTCTGAGCATTAATCAGCTTCAGTGTTTCAACCAGGATGTCCGTGGCATGATTGAAATTTCTGGGTTACTCATTAAACATGGTCTCCCTGTTTGAAGTTAGAAGGTGATCTCAGTCTAACTGAGCTTTGGTGGAAGGATTACACAGGATGCTGATAGGGTAATAAAAGCTCACATGAAATGGTTTATTGCACACACATTCAGCTGCCTTATGGGCCAGATGTTATGGCTGCTGCCCATATTCTGACACAAGTGTGTGTAGGAGGTTTATGAGTTTTTATAATAGCTCTTACAAGTCCCGATCAAAACTTTCCAACTGCTCCATTTTTACATACACTACCAATCTTTTTTTTTTTTTTTTTTTGCATTTTATGATGCACGTTCATTTAAGATCGCATAGTAGAAATCGCTCTGTGCTCTTGGATTTTAATTCACAACTGATTTTATGTTACTGCTCCAAATGGAATGGTATTACTGGACCTGCAATGACTGATAGCAATCTATTGTTTTATCCTGTCAGCACTGATCTGAGGGTTTGAGTGTTACCTGCCATAAAGTATTGAGTATGATAAAGGAAAAGAATTGAGCTGGTAGAAGGAGTTTTCTGAAGAAGCAAAGCAGATAGTTACTCTGTTATAGAAAGATCAACAGACATAGGTCATGAACAGGCCAAAAAAAAGCTTAAGCTTGTCTTTCAAAGCAAGTTATAGATATAAAGCTTTGGTCAAGTAAGCTATATTCCTCTTAAAGCATTTTAGTGTGTTCAGTGTTAATCCTTTCATTCGGCTAAGGATTTTGGATGTATTATTTAGTTTTTACAAGGAAAGGTTGTTTTTATTTATTTTTGTTTATTTTTGTAACAGGATGCTCCATCATATGTGTTCCTGTTTTTCATGCATGCCTGCTTCCACTTTGTTGCATGTCAGCCTCTGAATGTAAAGCATATCACTTCCCCACACCTGTAGGAAGAAGTGCACTTAGTTAAACAAATGTGATTTACATTCTCTTTGTGTTGTCACCATCTGAAAACGTCATGTCAGCAATAGTCACTTTTTAAAGGGGTCATAACAGAAGGACGCATGAACAGCACTTAAAAGGCATAAGAGGCTTTTGCCAGAATGACATCTTTTTAAAGCAGTTCTAGCAGAGAGGCAGAGCAAGTTGTGCACAGGTGTTGTGTATAGCTGAGTTATCAGCCAGTACTCAGATAATGGAAACTAGGTCCTCTCTCCCTAAGTGCAGCTCAAAGGATTATCCTCTAACAGTCTTTTTTTTTTCCTCTTTTGGTCTATACACTGCACAGTGAACAACCAGTGGTATTGTGTGTTCAGATTTCACATGATAATGAAGTGCCTTATGTGTTTGATTCATAAAAAAGAGATTCATATGAAACAACATCAGCCCCCATGATAGTTTGCTTGTGTTTTTAAGGGCGTATGTGTTGTGAATTAGATATGACTAGGCTGAATGCACTTTAATTGGTCATTAGCAGTATGTGGTAGAAGGTGTGAAAGACTAAGTGTAAAAATAGACCATTCCAGGAAAACAATTGTGTGTATTTTCAGTTTTAGAATGTGTCTCAGCATACGTTGTTCCTGCTATTAGAATATGATTAAAGTTTTGTTTAGTTAAGTCCAGTTTAATTGTTTAGCACTAATAAAAATAGACTGAAATCAAAATGGCGCCACCCATACTCTCTCCGGGGTGATTTTGGCATTCTCTTTCAGAACTCATTCATCCTAATTAGATTCACGGGGATGCTGGAGCCTATCCCAGCGTTCATTGGGCGAAAGGCAGGGAAACACCCTGGACAGGTCGCCAGTCCATCACAGTCTCTCAGTACTCGACCATTTTGAAATAAGGAACGAACACCAAAAAAGATTAATCATTTCTACAACTGAGGATACTGTTGTGTACAATTCCTTTATAATAGGGTGAATCGTGAAATTGAGCTAGGACAGCACTGAACTTTTCTTTGTCATTGCACAACTGATACAAATAAATAACCATCTGAGCACAAGGTTTTCTGTGAGGAATTTGAAATAACCAAGTACTGTAGATGATGATGAGCAAGTAATGCTGATCAGAACTAGAGCACAGAAGAGGGAATTTCTTTTGTTTATCAATAGTCCAGCACAGCAACCATGCACTTCTTTTTCTCTGCTTATTTGGTTCCTTATTTGGTAGTACTGTAGTGATTTTTATTTCTTAAAGACATAAAAATTTGTTGAAGCGCTTAGTTTATCGTTTGTATTTTGTGTTTTAAATGCCAGACTTAGGTTTGGGTTTTCTTGGCTTGTTCTCTGGAGCAAGTCAGTGCATGTGTTCTACTTATGAAACTCTGCTAAACCCTTTAAAAAAATTTCCATCATGAATCATGTCTGTGTTTATCCACTCTTCCTTAATAAGTTATTTTCAACAACAAATGTTGTATTTATAACTTTGGTTGTCCCAGAAGTTTATTGGTCTTGATGTATAAAGAGCTACGCTCAGTACCTATTGCGGTCAGTTCATTATAATTTTATCAGAACCTCTGAGAGAAATTATCCCTGACGGAAACCCATTTTTTGGATCCCAGTTTGAAAACTATACGCGCATGTGGGCTCTTGTCTTATTGTCGGTTGTTTTTTGAATTTTCTAGCTCTCTGTCAGCACCGGATTCTTAGGAGACCGACTTTGGAGCACTCTTGTCACTCTTGGATCATGGAGTCGAAAAAGACTGTTTGGGGAAATCTGCGAAACAAAGCAAAGCCTCTGTTCCACATGGTACGGAGCAACAAGAAGAGTTCAAGCAAGCTGGAGGCCAGGCAGGAACGCATGCTGGATCAGAGGCTGAGCGCGTCCGTGCCAGACGTTAGACCCACGTGGCGCAATTCCAGCCCTCTGAACTCCTCACTCCAGCAGGTAGACTTCCAGAGCGCACTTTACAGCAACTCCACCGTTTCCAACAAGAAGGAAAGGAGAGGGGGCGCTATGGCGCTCTCTGACACACTGAATGTACCTGTGGACACCACTGATTGGGCCTCACAGGAGTCCATCGATAGAATTTCTCACACCCCACATGACCTCTCTGAGTGGCCAGAGGTTTCAGAGCACATGGAAGAGGGGCAGCACATAAGAGAGCCCACATCAACACACCCACGTGAATTCGCCTTTCTGGAGGAGCCAGAGGAGGTACGGTATAACTTCTCATTCTCCTGTTATTGAAAGTGACAGTAAGTTCATTTCGATTGGTAGCTATAAGTAGTTTGATTATTGCCTTGAAAAACGTGACAATAGGGCATTTGTCAAGGGAAAGAATGTACACACTTTTCCATATGAGTGTATAAAATCAAGTGTTATTCTCTAGATATTTGGTACTGAGCTGGTACTAAGCATGGACAGATTGTGCAAGATTATTATTATTATTATTTTTTTATCTAGCGAAGCTGAGAGATTATGGGCAATTGAATTTTTTTTCAGCATTTCATGATTAAAGTGGCAGCACCTGCTCCTGTAAAAACAATGATCAGATGACCTTTGATCATAATGTGTACAACGCAGTTATGCACTGTCAACAGAGCAAGGACGGAGTAAAATATTTGCCCCATTTGTTGACTCACCATCCATTACGGGATGTTTATGTATTGTTCCAAACAGTTTAGATTCTATGTGCTTTGCATCCATGTCATTCATAACAGCAGGAGTGTGTCATACCACTTTGAGCTTTGGTCCTTTCTAAAGATCTTCATATTATAAACATGGAATGCAGGAGGAGATGTATTTGATTACATGCAAATAGTTGATAAGTAAAGCTCAACCTAACACTACACTGAAACCCACAGACCACAAAGGTAGTGGCTCAAATGATCTATCTGCACAGATCTCTGTAAATAGTATGTGGTTGATTAAAAGTCAGGTTGTGCAAGTCATGCTGTTGGCAGTCTAGCCGACGTCCAGCTGCACTCTCTCTCTTTCTTTCTTTCTGTTTGCTCTTGTACACAAGTTCTCATTGTTTATGGGAAAAAAAAAACATTTTTTGAGACAAATCACAACAGCTATAGTCTCATAAACCACACAAGGTGGTGAGAGTGAGGGGAGGTACCGAGTTGGAGCACTTAGCCTTCTGGTGAGGATTTCACCAAAAACTGCTCTTTTAACCACTGTGCAGTTGGATGAAACAAGTATACTAAGTAAATAATAGGTAAGTCAGCAAGTAAACATTTGAGCTCGCTAACAAAACCTTTCAGTTGGGTCCTGTTATGGGCACACATGGAAGCCTCAGGGCTCCAGTTTGGTTTTTTTTTGCTTTTATTACTGTGAGTTTACTGAAATGACAATTATTTTGGGCTTTGTGTTCTTTACTATGGCTTAACATTCTTGATTTCCTGTGGTCATGGAATTTTTTTAATAAAGATGTTAAGAATGCTAGCCCTCAGTTCTTTTCCATAAATATGGAGAACTTCAAAAAACCTTAAGTAGTTTGTTGCAAATATTAAGACTTCCAAGAGACGCTGTTATAATATGTCTACTTTACAATTAGAGGGTTTGGTTTGATAGCAGTGCACTGAAAATCCAGGTCTGTATGTTGCCACCTATAGAATACAAGCGGCCCGCTTTATCCGCCGGAATATGGTTGCAGGACCACCCCCCACGGATGTGCAATAAACACTGGATGCTAAGGACACTCATATAAAATGATGTAATTTTATCCTACACATGTTCATAACTTGAAACCCCACCTATAGGTACTGCTGAGAGCTACTAAAACCCACGTAAATCATACTGACTACAGTATTCTAGCATGCTACGCTGCGTGCGGGAATTTCAAATGTTCACTATTTTTGAACCGTGGTTGGTCAAAACTGCGGATGCCATACCCACGGACAAGGCGGGCCAACTGTAATTTCCTATGATGAAAGAACACAGTGATACGAATCTCACTCTTTGTTCTTTTCCTGTTAAAACAGCAAAGACAAAGTCAGAATTTTGACAATGATCCTGAATCTTACACCCTTCACGATAGTGAAAGTAACAATGTGAGTATTACATTTGACTGTTTGTTCAAATGTTCACAGTGTGTTCTGTAGTTCGGACTTGGAACAGGTCATACATGCTGTGTGTGTAAATGCTGTGATCTTTGTCTGTTTTTGCAGGTTTAGCTCCTGGTTTTGTTGTAGTCAGTAGCAGACAGTGCAGACAGTGCTATGTCGATGCTGAGGCTCTGAATTCTGAACAGATTCATAATAGCATTCTTTTCACGAGCCTGTGTTTTGTTTGTAAATTCTCTTCGGCATGGTGCGTAACAGGCACATGCGTTCCAATGCAATTTAACTGTCATTGCACGGTTAATTATTAGAGGTGAATATAAACAGAAGTAGAAATAGTTGTGACGTTCTGCGTACTGGCGAAAAAGTCAGCTCTGTTTGTTTTCTTCAGATCATGGACATGGGAAATGAAGCAGCAGAAGGCCCAGAGAGTCTGAGGGAGTCTCAGAGAACTTACTTACTCACAATCAACTTGAAGGAGGGGCGTGGCCTGGTGATCAGAGACCGCTGTGGTAAGGCCTCCCTTTCAGTGTTAAAGCTGTGCCTCACCCACTGCTGAAAGATTTGCACTTTTCCTTAGATCCAACACGTCGTTGAGCATTGTCTTCAGAAAAAATGACACATCATTGGATGAACAGATGAGAAGGGATTGTGTTAAATTTGGTTTTACTGGGAGATGAAGGGTCACAGTTTAGATCTCATTTATCTGATCCTTCAAATAATTTCCACAAGCTGTTCGTCGACACTTCCTTACAGCATGGAAATATGATAAGTGTACTCAAGGACTTTGTAGAGTGTGCACATGCGTTTGCTTGGTTGTGCAATTCCTTTCCGTTCCGACCACCTTATCTTTAGTGCTTTTAGCTCAATCTATTGCTCCTGACAATATACTTCAAACAAACTTGAGCTGAATCTTTTCCTGTACTACAACAGTATCATTTCTACAATATGTTGTCCAAGATGACCAGAGAATGTATTTTGTGTTCAGGTATGTATTGATACAGGAAGAGTGAGATCTCCTTTCATGTGGCTTGCCTACTTTTGGTACTATCCGGCCAACATTCCACATGGCGTATTAAAACCTGTCTGAGACCACACCCAGTAGCCTGAAACACAAAACATCACCCTCTTACATTAGAAAGTTTGTCAGACCATATCAGACACGTCAAAGAAAATGTGGTTATTAGATGAAGAAGTGCAAGAAGTAAGGAACCAAATGGCAAATTGCATTACATTGTGTCAACATTGCATCAGCAGAGGAGGTTACATGCTTACTTCGGCCTGTGGTCTCTGTTTAGATCTGAGACATTCCTGAGTTGTGTAATATATTTATTTGGTCTTAACTGGGCTGATGATGGGTTACATTTATTTTCTGACCTTGGTAAACCAGTTTGAAAACAACAAGAACATATTTACTTGTTACAAACTGTGACTCTGTCCAAGAAGGAGGACAGAATTCTGCCATCTGTTGGCAGAATATAACAAGACAGTGTGAGATAGAATAGTCTGTGTACTTGTGTAATTTGAACTTTGTGGCTAAATGCATGCGGTTTTTACTTTGAAAATAGATGCGTATTTCTGTAAGTGTACTCTATTTGACCACAATTTTCTTGGAGTTTGACAACCATGAATGTTCTTCACCAATGAATGGCACCGCAGAGTAGAATGATCAGTGATAGGATTTGTCAGTGAACCACAATGGTTTGTAAAAAAGCAGTGAAGTGGGCATGTCTTAACCACATCTTTATCTGTATCAGGCTTTGCACCCATGGGTTGGAGTTGTTTTTGTTTGTTTTTTTAGAATCAACACCATTGGTCAATCATGCTTCAGAGCGCAGCTCCTGACGTTGAGTACCTATTAATAATTTCTTGATTTCTTAGGTACTTCTGTTACTCTTTTTAGGTACAAGTGATCCGTATGTAAAATTCAAACTAGATGGCAAGACTCTGTACAAAAGCAGAGTCGTGTACAAGAACCTCAACCCGACCTGGAATGAGTCCTTCACTTACCCTCTAAAAGACCCGGACCATGTACTGTACGTTAAGGTAAGAGTGTACACTATCACTGTCCTACATACTGGTGCACATGTAGTACATGGGCAGTGTGGGTCAGGAAGATTGCAGAAGTTGTCAGTTTAGCTCATATTTTAACTGCTGCTGATTTAACAGTGTATGTGATATACAGAAATGTTTAGAGAAAGGTTTTGACTTTTTTTTCAGGTTTATGATCGGGATTTAACTACAGATGACTTCATGGGTGCCAGCAGTGTTGTCCTGAGCAACCTGGAGCTTGACAAGTAGACATTTTAAATTTGAGAAGATATTTTTGATTGCACATTTACTGTTGCTCTCCTGTGTACTATGAGTTGTACCACTGTCCAATTGTCTCTCTTTCAGGACGACGGAGATGGTGCTACAGCTGAACGACAGTAACAGCCTGGAAGAGGACATGGGTGTTATTGTTCTTGACGTTTGCCTGTCTGTGCGAGATGGTCAAAACAAGACCAGTATGGTAAGGACTTGTGTAAAAATATACTTACTCAACCGGCGTGGACATATTCCTGGACACTTACTATGGCCTTTCAAAAAATGCTTTTCAGTGTTCTTAGAACCCCCTGTAATGCTTCTAATCTTAAAAAAATCTTTTCAATTTTCATTTCTTTAAAGAAAAGGCCTCACCGTGTGAAACGCAGCTCTAGGGTAAGGAAAAAAAAAACACATGGCTAAGAAAAAAAAAAAAAAAGAAGGAAAAAGGCGAAATGGGTTGAAAGTGGATCTTGACCTGCTGCTCCTCCTGTCTTTACTGTAGATGGGATCGACCCAGAACCGGAAGGTGTGCGAGTCTCTCAAGAAGAGTCAGATATGGACCGGAGTTCTGACCATAACACTAGTGGAGGGGCAGGATTTACCCGAGGATGGGCAGGGAGATGTTTTCGTGCGATTCAAACTTGGGGAACAAAAATACAAGAGCAAGGTACTGTACATCAGCCTGACAGTACCCTCTCAGTTGAGTTTTAACAACTCTATTAATTTCCTTTCCACTCTGAACTGAAAGCGTTCTCTTTGATGATTATTTTTAATCTCTCTTAAGCTGCTCTAGAAGAATCAGTCATTACAGCAATGTACCATTTAGTCTAATGGGCATTATAACAGCAAAATCATCAGGAAATGTTTCCTTCAGTATTTATTCAGTTATGTTAAATTGTGTTGTTACTTTTTTAGAGTCAATGTAAAAAGGCCAATCCTCAATGGAGGGAGAGGTTTGACTTCAGTCAATACCCAGATGGGCCCAATGTCCTTGAAGTCGAAGTCTGGTGTAAAGAAGGTCGGAAATATAAGGAATGCTACGGAATGTGAGTTTTGGCTGCGTGCTTTATATTAACACAACTCGTGTTGCAACTGTGAGTTTTTCGTCCGTTTCCTGCGGTCACAGTTCTCTTCAGCTTGTTTTATGATAGTATCTGGGCGATGCCTACACTTAAACTGCTTTAATCTGACAACAGTTATCGTTGCTGATTGTGTGTTTGTGGTGCAGGTCTGAAGTGGACCTGTCTGGACTGCCAGTAAACCAGTCTCAGTTGTACACTCAGTCTCTGGAGCGGGGCAGAGGCAGGGTGGTGTTCCTTGTAAATGTCAGTCCTTGCGCCGGAGTCTCCATATCTGACCTGTGTGCACCACCTCTGGATGAGCCCAGCGAGAGAGACAATATGCTGAACAAATATGTTAGTTCTCACTCCAATGTGTCCTGATAAGTTCCATTTGTCCTATGTATGACATGTGAAAGTAGTATATTTCCATTGTGTTTCATTCTGTTCTCTGTATCCACAGAGTCTTAGAAATTCCTTGAATAAGATTAGAGATGTGGGTTTTCTTCAAGTCAAAGTGATCAAAGCCACGGACCTCATGGCTGCTGATTTAAATGGTAATGTCTGTTTTTCTGAAAAATATTTCAATGTTTCACATTGTGTTTGAATGGGGTTTGATTGTGTTTTCTTTATGTTGTTAGGCAAGAGTGACCCTTTCTGTGTGTTAGAGTTGGGAAACGACAGGCTACAAACTCACACCATCTATAAAACGCTCCACCCTGAGTGGAATAAGATATTTACCTTGTGAGCAATATCATTTTGTTAAAATTCTGGATTCTTGCTCTTCTTAACATTATGTATTTACATTTTCTTCAGAGAAAAAGTAGTGACTGTTGCTGGTCTGTTTTTTTTTTTTTTTTATCAGACCCGTTAAAGACATTCATGACATTTTGGAGTTGACGGTCTTTGATGAAGATGGAGACAAAGCCCCAGATTTCCTGGGAAAAGTAGCTATTCCTCTTCTCTCAGTAAGTGAATTAGACTTGAGTCCTATTCAGTGACACAGACACCTCTTAGATCGCATATCAAGATTGGTCACTGAGGCAAACCAAAATGTTTTATCAGTTCTGTCACAGGTTTAATGGTTCATTCCCTGATATCATTCCTGTGAAAACAGATTCTCTGTCCACTGATTTATGTTGGTAATATTACACTTGTTTTTGTAATAGATACGTAATGGGCAGCAACTGGCTTACCCACTGAGAAAAGAGAATTTGGGTGGGCCTTCAAAGGGGACCATATACGTGGAGCTTGAAGTCATCTTTAATCCAGTGAGTAGAAAACTAGGACTGGTATCTAGAGGGCATGTATCATTCAGAGATCATGGCCTATCCCTGTTGAGGGCACTTAACAAACCCTGCACTCAGTATTTCACCCCTTCATCAGTGCAGATTAATCTGATTTTTTTAGTGGTCACATTGTTTTAATGCATTTTCTGTTTGGAAATGTGCTATCTGTATCCACCCCATGCCTTTATCTATGGGAAACATGTGGAGAATTAGAGAAAATGTTAATCAAATATAGAAGAGGTTACAGTGAATTTGTTTTTTTGATCTTTTCTCTCATCAGGTTAAAGCAAGCATCAGGACTTTCAATCCAAAAGAGAAAAAGTTCACTGAAGACAATCCCAAGTTTTCCAAAAAGGTTTCCAGATTCATTTACATTATGTGTATAAACAGTGTACTCAGACAAAAGATTTCTTGTTAATAACATAGTTTACTCAATCTTTGCTTCACAGCGAAGCTGAATTACATGTTCATCATATTGAAACGTCAGATCTCTAGAAAACTTAAAGTTTCTTGTTTGCTTGTTAGATCCTTACGAGGAATGTTGTTCGTGTGCGGAATCTCAGCAGGGCAGTGCTGCAAGTCCATCAATACATTAAGAGCTGTTTCCAATGGGAGAATAAAAAGAGGAGTATCATAGCTTTTGTGGTGAGACCCGCCTCCATTTCTACAGTGATTAAACTCTCTACCCTAATTTTGGCAGCATTCGGGGTGTACTCAGTGTTATGCTCCATTTTTTCCTTTTGTTGAATTAGTCAGGCAGTTTACCGCGTCGTGTAGGTGCATGTCTTTGTGAGTGGCACACATACACTTGAGACATTGCTGCATACTTTAATTTTTTTTTTTTTTAATTCAGTAGTTCAAGGTGAAACTGAGTAGAGACTTAAAATCTTATCTTACTCTTCTCTTATTGAAGAGCTAATTAAATGTTTCCTTTTTGGCTCTGTCAACTGTTTTAGACTTTTCTGGTCACAGTTTGGAAGTGGGAATTTTACATGTTGCCACTCTTCCTGATCATGTTGTTCTTGTGGAACTACATCCAACTTGCCACTGAGAGGGCCTACCAGGATTTCGTGAGTATCAGCCTGTCATTTCACCATCCCCTTTCTCAGTATTTGAAATTTTATTGCCCAAATTTTGTACCACCAACATCATGTGGTTAAAGCACAGGTCAGGTTAAAAAAAAACTGTGCAGTTTATTCCATGATAGTGCTAATCACCTTATCCCCACTGTTTATACTCTTAGGAGGTAAACGAATAAATGGAAACAACCAGTGAGAAAGGAATCATATTTTGAAGTAGTCACAATTAAAAAGGAATCTATGCATTAGTTCCATGTACATTTCAATCCTAATCACCCATGTATCTGTGCTTTAATAACATTTTTAAAATTAAAACCTTAATACCTGAGTTTAAAAGCAGTTTGACAGATCAAGCAGAGTTTGAAAGAGGTTCGATAGTTGGTGCCCAAACTGGAAAAGCTATCACAGAATGTCAACAGAAGCAATACTGAAAATGACTGTGTAGAACAAACAAAGAAACACGACGTCAGTGGAGGTAAAATAGTACAGCAGGGCAAAGTAGAACAGGTGATGCTGAAAACCACAAAACAATGGTCTCAAAAACACGTAGAACTAAATGTCCACCTCCATAATCCACAAAATGGACATTAATGGTAGGGGTGCCATTCAGAAAGCACATTTAACTGCGGTCAGTGCACAGCATCTCACAGCTCTGTGTAATGAACAGGAAACAGGACATCTGAGTTGCAAGAGCAAATAGTTTGGTCTTATAAGCCATCGTTTACTCATTTTGTTAATCTGCACAGTCTCCCATTAAGAGAAAGCTAAAGGAAGCCTTCAACCCACCCCTCCTTTTCCCTGCTTGTTAAACATGACTCTTGTGGCGTGGGCAGTCTTTCACTCTGATCGTTACTCTAGATAGTACATTGACAACCAGGGCATACAAAACAGTTTTGGGTGTGCAAGGACACCCTTTGAGGCAAATAATGTTTCCTCAAGATGTTCCCATTTGTCAAGATCTTAACATTTCACACATTGCTAGGCAAATTAAAGAGGAAAGTCGTTAGATCATTATAGAGTTGAGGAATCCAGGTTGTGAGGAGCAACTTTATTAGCCTCCGGGCCAGGAGTCACAGACAATTCACGAAAGCAACTCGGCAATATTAACTTTCGCAGAAACAATTCTAGGTCATTTTCTTGCTTCTCCAAATTACTCCATATGAATTCTTATTTTTGGTAGGTATAACAACACTTATTAAATACATAATGTTTCTCTATAAAATTGATCAAAATGAATGTCATTGCAAAAAAAAAAAAAACTCTTACAAAACCTTACAAAAAGATCACTTTTTGGGTAGATTAAATTTCTACTTGTTTTGACCACTGGGATGGACCATTCAAGGGTAGATTTAAAGTACTTGGCTTTTCCTGCATTTTTCTGTATGAAGATTGTTATTTCAATGCTCAGCTCCAAACATCTCTTTTCAGGACCAGATGGATCTTGGTGATGATGATGATGATGATGACAAGGTATTCCTCCTGGGTTTTTTTTTCCGCTTCTTTGTAAATGCATGAGTGAACTTTAATCCAGGCGGTATCGGATTATACCATTCGGCATAGTATAGAAGAATTCCATGTGGATAACTGAAATCTACTCAGACTGGAACATTCTGCCAGATCTCGACTAACCTTCGTTATCATCAATGTTACAGGAGTCAGAGAAACGAGGCCTGATAGAGAAATTCCACATGGTACAGGATATTGTCATTACTGTCCAGAACCTTCTGGAGGAAATAGCATGCTTTGGCGAAAGAATAAAAAAGTAAGCATGTGCAGTTTTACTCACAGTGCAGTGTATGTAATTATTTATGATGATACACTAATCACATCCTTAAGGATCATGTGTTACATAAAGCTTAACTTCTTGATGAATTTGAATTTTGGTGTCACTTTGTATTGGGTGCTCCCAGTAGCTTTATATTTGCATATTTGTACCACATAAAGTGACGAAATATATCAATTGATACAGCGCAATTCTGTATTTGCAGTATGTCAGACTGTTTAAAGAACAATTGTGATATTTACTAAGGGTGTCTATAGCTTGAAGGATGTGTGTGAATCCATTTTTGTTTATTTATTTGTTTTGTTTTGTTTTGTTTTCAACCCTTAATATCAACAAGCATTTTGACTATATATACCTATGCAAACGTTGCCAGGAACAACTAATGTAAAATGGATCTGGTAGATTTAACATGTCCATGTAATGTGTGATTGTAATATAATGTACTGGGTTATATGTTCTTATGTCACCATTCAGTGAGCGTTTCAGTGGGCATGTGCATGCTTTTCTAATCATCAGTCAGTAGTTGAACTTCTTCTTTTTTTTGTTCCCCAGCACGTTTAACTGGTCAGTACCATTCTTATCCAGTCTTGCTTTTCTGGTTCTCTTCATTGCCACAGTCATCACATACTTCATTCCGGTGCGCTACATTATTCTGCTGTGGGGTAGGATCACCATACATAACTGCTTGTAAACTGCTTCAGAATAATATGACATAAATGAGTATTGTTTGGAAACTGTCCAACAGTTTATTTAAACCTAGTTACTTTTTTTTTCTTTTTTTGTAGGGATTCATAAATTCACAAAGAAGTTACGAAATCCATATGCTATTGAAAACAATGAACTGATGGATTTCCTTTCAAGGGTGCCTTCAGACATCCAAAAGGTGAGTCTCACAGTATGAGTAATGTCACTGTAGAGATGAGACAAAACCATGAACATCAGTCCACCCCAAACCATTTTTTAAGAGGATTTGTGTGGGTTTCGTATATTGTTACCTCTCCTGTCCCTCCTCTCCATTGTGCCCCACTGTTGAATTGCTCGCTAATTAAACCTGTCAAACTCTATGTTCTGTTTGCATGGAAATGTTTTCCCTTGGCTGTGGTTCTAATAACTTCAGTCATCGTTGTTCATACAGGCTCAGTACACAGAGTTGAGAACCAGCAGCAGCCACAGTCCTATCAGAAAAAAGAGGCACACCTCATAGATCAACAAGGATGCCAATGATTAAACCCGAGTGTCATATCATCCTGCCCTCCATGTTAGATGTGGCCTGAATTACTACTCCAGAGTTACTGAGAATCAAAGATGACAGATATACTTTATCAAAAGAGGCACAAACAGCTTGTTGTTGAACTACTGCAATATCACATCCTATATCACTCTGTCCAAAGAATGTTTCATCTGGCGAGAGACTGCAGCATGGCTTACTGTGCTGTTCCTTCATTCTTTCTTTCTTTCTTTTTTTTTTTTTCTTTTTTTTGTACCTATGTTGTCTTATATCATGCCTTTTATTTCTTTTACATTCTTGTTTTGGGTTGAACTTATCACATTATATCAACTCTCAAAATGTCAGTGAGCTGAGTGACATTCAAACTACTGTGATATATGATCATTATTTACTGTTGAAGATTACTGATGTCTTTTTAATGCCTTTTGGCTCAAGGGGATGTATACATTTTTAGAAAGTTTGCTCTCATTTTTAAACAAAGCTGCAACTCATCATAGAGTAACCCTGTTGATTTTGCACATAAAGTTGGTTGTTTCTGTGTAGAATTTCTTTTGTCTGTCTACAGTTTCAGATAACATAATATATTTTATTGGTGTACAGTGTTTTTTTTTTCTAAATACCAAAAAGAGGGAAACTAAGATCATTGTATATTTGTGAAGAACATTTTTTATTACAGATATTTTCAGTAATACTGCAGTTGTAAATATTTTATCAGATAAGGCGTGCCTTTCACATGTTTTATGTTAAATATTAAAATACTGTAGATTACTTTTCATCTGCACTTATGTTGTAACACTTGAATTTTTGTAACCTGACCAGTTCAGTGATATTTCCATGAATTTGCTGTAAATTCTGGATGGTCTCTCTCACTGTGCAATAGTGGAAACAATCAAAACTGACACCAAATAATAGTCTGTATTGTTTCTCAAATATGTTAATACTGTACTGTTTCTGTTCCTCTGTTTCACGGTCTTAGTGCATGCAGTTTAGTCTTGGGTGAGCTTAGTTCAAGGTCAACAGTAACACATTTGAAATCCATTCCAAATTATTTTAATAGCTGAAGAAATAATATTTTTGGCTGTTTATTGCACACAAGTAAACATTAATTTATGGTATACAAGTAGACTTACATAACCATATGAGATATTTTGTAAGACTGTTAACATCTTGCAATGCAATAAACAACTGATATACAGAGAATTTCTAAGTGTTCAGTTCTTCAGTTCCTGAGAGTTGTGTTACTCATGTGTGGCAGTTGTTTTGTTTTTGCACTTAAATTGATTTTTTTTTTATTATTATTGTTATTTTGAACTTGTCACATAATTTAGAGTCTGTAATATCCCATATTATCCCATATTAAAGCATTCTCAGAATCAGGTGACATTCGAGCTCTGACAATATGGTCATGAAACTCTGTATTTTAAGAATTATATACAAGAGTGAAAATAGTGCAAGCAGCTGTATTTTCTGTTTTGTTAACTGTATCCAGTCAACAGCTGAAGGAGCAAAACGGTGTAGAGGTCAGTATATGTCAAAGCTCTAGGGAAGACGAGTGACCCACCTCCTTCGTATTGAAGAAAGTTAAATGGCTTGTAAGAATATGTTGCCACACGGGGGCAGTGTTAGACTACTGGTGTGTGCTCAGAATGCCAGAGGGGTTGTATCTGTGTGACAGTGGAACTTTCATGGGTCGGCACTGGTATGAATGCGTGTGTTGTATAAGAAACCTGATATGGGTGAGTTGTGTAGCAGTTTGTGTGCAGTCTCATGAGTGGCTCATCCACTGATGTTGGCTGAAAATAAACTAACAGCACCAACCAACATGACTGTGCCAATAATTAACAGTTAAAGTTCTCCCCCACACATTCTTACAGAGACTACGTCAATATGAATGTGGTGTTTACAAATGTCGTTTGATTTTCATTTGACTCTGTTTGATAAACACATTATAAGGTTTCTTCATTTCAGTATAATAGAAAGATGAATTGTTTAGCGTGAACAAAAACATGTTAACAGGGAAGATTTGGTCTAATTGTACCAATATATTACAAAAAATGGCATTTTACTCTTGGGATCTTTGACATGTTAGTAAATTAAAATTACAGGGAGCCAAATTAACCGCAACTATCAATATTTATAGGACTTCTAATACATATTCAGAGATTCTCACCCTCCTAACACGAAGATACACACCCTGTATCCACACTGAAACTGTACACTTAGTCTTCATGTCACGCAAACACTGTGTGTTTAACAATTTGTGGCTTGAAGTGCCCCCCTCTCCAGTGGACTGATGAAAGGGCTTTTCCAGTTTGCAGAGGTTGAAGCAGGCTTCTCTCTCATTACTGAATCCAGACACAAATCAGGGCCTGGCCTTCCCTGAACACACAAGCTGTGCCTAAAATGACTCCCTCATTCTCTCTCTGACTGGCACTTAAAACACAGAGATGTTAAAACGAGCGCAGTGTAAAAGCTCATGCCAAGTGTTTAGAGGTAGCCCTAACTTTGCTCTGCCTGAATGGTGATGATGATGATGATGATGATAATGACCTTTACTCTGATTATACAATCAGAAAGATCATACCTTTCTCCCTTTATCTCCCTTTTCTGGTGGGGAAAACAGGTCTGTAGAAAGCAGCAGTTTCATAATCACAGTGCTTCATGCTACAATGAAAAAAAAAACAAAACACCCAAAATGTTGGGAATTTATCATCCAGCTGAACCCGTGGCACTGACCTTTCCCTTACAGAAAGAACATATAAAAAGTGTGAGTCAGCCTTTGACCCTTTGGCTTATCTCAGCTTCATCCCCTTGTCTTTCTGAAGCAAACCACTAATTAGGCCCCTGCTGAGTCTCTCGCCTGTGGTGTGTTAGTGACAAGTCAGTTCTGGCAGTGGTCAGCGAAGGTGCCAGTGTTTAGAGGGACCACATATACACTGGGGTGGAGTGAACAGCTGTAATGAGTTCCACTGGGGGAGGGCAAGGCCCATGGCCAAATTCACAAACACACACGCATACACATACACATACACAAAAGCTCAAACCGCCACCTGATACCGAAACTGTAATGTTGTGAGAAGTGGGGCAACCGTGGCAGTCTGGCTGAACCATTTTTTTAAATTTGCCTCTCCTCTGTTTTTTCCTCTTCCCTCTCAATATTTTTATTATGTTTCATAATGTTAAAGCTATGAAGTAAGCGTCCCAGATCCAGTGTTATGTTCACTGACAACGTCAGTAAACTAATGACAAATGCATCATTTGATCATTTGCTGTACATCCCACCACGGTGCTTGTAAAACCTATTTAAAATAACAGTCAGCTCTCTGTTTTCAGCTACAGACTTGTGTGTAAGCCTCAGCTGTTGAAATCTTGGTTGAAGGTTTCTGGCGATTTTCTCTTGTCTCGGATTCAATCATTGATATAACCCTGTGAGTGAAGGGCTTAGAGGTTAGCGTACAAAATGTTTCTTTGTGTGGTAGGGAAAAATTTTAATATTCACAGTGCGTGCAAAGTGATCAACACAATTAAGGAAGCATGAGTGGATTGTGTGTAGTTAAATAGGTGTGTTACTTCCTGCAAGAAGCATGTCCTGCCTCAGGGCACAGAACAAATGTCAAGTTGTCCAAATATTTGAAATATAATATCAGGTGTCATTTTATCAAAAAGGCACCAAACATTAATCAGCAATATGATGAAAGGATGGATTGACAAGAATGAGGAATGAGAGAAGGCAAAATGAACAGACAGACACAAAGGAAGAGGGAGGCTTGTGGTACCACAAAGGACTAGCGGCAAAAGTAATTAATTTGAAGAATTAAAAAAGAGAGATCAATAGGGAGATGTATAAAACAACTACATTGTGAAGGGAGTTCCACTGGGACCTCATTTAGGCCCCAAAGAGCCCTAACCTTGCCCTACCCCTCTCCACCCCCCCTGAAGTCTGACTCCTCTCAAGACACAGGGGAACAGATGGGTCTTTCCCCTGGAGGAAGTAGATATGACAGGAATGTGAGAGAGAGAGAGAGAGGGAGAGAGAGGGAGAGAGAAGCAAGGTTGGTAATATTCCAACAGCCTCAAGCTTATTCCTCTGCCTCTGCCTCTTTCTCTTCAAGCGAGAATAATGTGGGCCAGAGAAAGCAGGAGGATGCAGAGAGGAGAAGATATAGTTACCAGTGGTAAATCAGTCCTTGAAATGCTGATGTGTTGTCATTGGCACCAGCGAGCCATGCAAAATTCATCGCTTGCAATCCCACAAATATTTATTCCTTTAGAAAGTCAGATCATGTTCTTCCTGGTAATACACAGGATTTCTCTGGAACTGGTGAATCAGATATGACTAAGTCAAAAAAAGTTCCCATTACACTCTCCATGTAGGTATAATGCCATGTATTAGAGTAACAGCTGATGCAGTATATATTACCATTACAAATGTATTCTGTCTGCTGCAGCCTACACCCTGACACCACCCCAACAACCAACAAACAAGGGCCTTGTAAAGACATAAAAAAATACAGTCTTGACATTGATACCTGTCAACTAATTGAAGATAAAACCTCACCCCTTTAGTTCCAGGCCAGTGATCAATCATTTGAAGTGGACTCTGGTTTATTTCTGTGTTTAATGTATGAAAGCACATTCCTCTGATGTTTCTTTCCTTCCTTAATCCTGGCCACTTTAATTATAACATGCTGCCCTTTGGTCTCAGTGGGACTTCTGGCATGAGGCTGTCGGATTAGAAGGTTTTTCTAAGGACAGTGCCTTTCATTTCACTTATCCCATGTTATATGAATCGCTCCCAGCACTTACCCCTCCACCACAGGTATTCCCACAAAGCCTCGAGACTAAGGATGATAAGAAAAATGGGTGTGAATCAAATTTATTTCATTCATTCATCAACATGTTGACTGTGGGTAATGTTGTGGTCTTTTGTGACTCATTATACTTTATTGAGTCCTGTGGCCATTTGTGAGAGTTTTGCTACAGTGTCTTATGTCATTTATTCAGATATAATTGAATCATTAGCAGTTAAGAACATTAGAGCTAAGAGGACATTAAACTGAACACACCTGTCCAAACCACCTTGTCTAGACATAGTAGTGTCCGTAAGCTTTCAAGAATGTGTATATATGCTTATATTTGCCTATCTATCTATCTATCTATCTATCTATCTATCTATCTATCTATCTATCTATCTATCTATCTATCTACCTATCTGTCTATCTATCTATCTATCTATCTATCTATCTATACAGCATATATAGATACATGTATATGTATATATGTGTATGTGTATATGTAAAACTTTGTTTGAACATGGCAAAACAAGGGAAACACAAGAGTCCAGGAACAAAACACAGGGTTGACAAAGGACATCTCAAAACTCGCAGACTGCATGATAATCAGCACAGACATCAGGTAATGACACTTCCACAGAAAGAAAATAAGAGTATTTATACCAACTAAGAACAAGACTAGATTAAATGAAACAGTTTACACAACTAATGATTCAATAAGGTGAACTAAGGGAAACCAGGAGGTAACTAAAAAATCTATTGTAAAGATGTCCAGCAGAGGGGGGGAGAGAGAACCAGGGTGTGAAAATGTGTACATAAATTACATAAAACTAGTTTTAAAAATAAAAATCATTATACAACGCTATATTGCTATTTCTGGCCAAAGACAAAAACAGACAGATAGACATAGCCACAACAAAGTCACTGTTTGGAAATAAAATCAAACTCTCTCTAATTATTTGTGGGTGGACAAGAAATGTAAATTATGGAACACTTCAAGAAAACAGCTTTCATTGTAGATCTACAAAAACCAATACGTAAATTAGCAGTAAATCATCAAAAAAAGGATCACACAATCACACTCCAACGAGACGCATTTGAATGGTTGTCATGCGAAAGGCAAAGCCAAAAAAAAA